>NW_027315857.1:24492179-24674679 GCF_026437365.1 Eucyclogobius newberryi | reverse complement strand
ACCTTAACCTTAACCTTAACCTTAACCTTAACCCTAACCTTAACCCTAACCCTAACCCTAACCTTAACCTTAACCCTAACCCTAACCTTAACCCTAACCTTAACCTTAACCTTAACCCTAACCTTAACCTTAACCTTAACCCTAACCCTAACCCTAACCCTAACCCTAACCCTAACCCTAACCCTAACCTTAACCTTAACCCTAACCCTAACCCTAACCTTAACCTTAACCCTAACCCTAACCCTAACCCTAACCTTAACCCTAACCTTAACCTTAACCCTAACCCTAACCTTAACCCTAACCCTAACCCTAACCCTAACCCTAACCTTAACCCTAACCCTAACCTTAACCTTAACCTTAACCCTAACCTTAACCCTAACCCTAACCTTAACCTTAACCCTAACCCTAACCCTAACCCTAACCCTAACCTTAACCTTAACCTTAACCCTAACCTTAACCTTAACCTTAACCCTAACCCTAACCCTAACCCTAACCCTAACCCTAACCCTAACCCTAACCTTAACCTTAACCCTAACCCTAACCCTAACCCTAACCTTAACCTTAACCTTAACCCTAACCCTAACCCTAACCTTAACCCTAACCTTAACCTTAACCCTAACCCTAACCTTAACCCTAACCTTAACCTTAACCTTAACCCTAACCCTAACCCTAACCCTAACCCTAACCCTAACCTTAACCTTAACCTTAACCCTAACCCTAACCTTAACCCTAACCTTAACCTTAACCCTAACCCTAACCTTAACCCTAACCCGGCGCGGTCTAAAACGGCGCTAAAACGCGGTCAAATAGCGCGGCAGTTTCGGCCGCGCGCCGCGGCTCTGTAGACATTCCCTACCATAAAACACCAAGCACAAGAGCAACGTGTCCGCTGCACGTGCACGTTTGTGACATGGACTGGCCACTAGAGGGAGACAAAAGCTCTGCAAGTCTATTCATTCAGGGTTTTGGAGATTGACCATGAAAGAATATTATATTTATTCAAATAGCTTATCAATAGCTGTGGCATAAACCCAAATGTTTCATAGAATCCACAGACACAATTCACTCACATCCGTTATATTATTAATGATTTAACACAGCATTCATTCACTTCCTGTGTTTTAACATTATGTATGAAAGTTTCATCAACGTTAAGTTATGAACATTCTTACATATTCAAATGTGTCTCTAATTTGTTCATACTTAAACAATATACTTTGTTTCTGCCAAATGGAGCGTCTCCATTTGGCAGGAAAACTTGAAAATGCCAATGAAAAAAAATATAAATGTAAGAGTTACGATAAGACAAACCTTCCTAATGGTAGTAAAGTTATTGTGACATGGACAAAACAAACACTTTTAACACGTCACATTTAAGTTTCTTTTTTTCAAGGTTTTGATGAATTTGATGAATCGTCCCAGAGTTCTTTTCTCACATGTCGAGGTTTAAAGTTCTGAAAACGGTGGAACTTGGAAATAGTTTTTGCTTCTACAAACCTAAAAATGTGCTCCAAACCCAACACTAAACTCTTCACAATCTCCACATGACTGTTCCATAACTGTTGACTGGTGTTGTGAAATAAGTTTATGCAGGTCCTTTAGATTGAACTGTGCATTTATGTTTGACATGTGCAGATATTTTATGACATAATTTAAAGTATTTGAATTGAAATGTGGAATAATTTCAAACCCAAAACAAGAATATTTGATTCATAACAATGTTGATTTTATTAAATATTTCATCATTAGTATATAAGCACTTCCCTCTTTGACTTATTGTAAAAAATGACTCGAATGTAGAATATTTGTCCTGTTTCGAGTGATTAATCAAAATGAAAAACAAGACTTTAACTTTTACAGTTTATTGTCTGAGGTGAACAGTGGTCACAGTTTGAACACACGATCGATGTTGAAAACACAATAATGTACAAGAGGAGGACAAACCCATTGGACCCGTTCCAATACACGTCTTTTTAAATCTTTATTTACACATCTCATTTAGCAGTGGAGATGATGCTCCAACAGAAAACCACACAGAAACCATGATTTGATTAAAACATTGAATCTTTTCCACATTTTAACAGACAAATGTTAGACCTGCCAACGCCGGCAACTCAATCCTCACGTGTTGTTCAATGACGTGCGCTAAACCAAGTCCTGGTGGTCGTTCGTTTTGATTGGACCAGTTTTGTACAGATTTCGAGTCTGGACCTGAACGACCTCAGAACCACATGGTCAGACAGGTTAAAGGTGGAAATACGGTGACTGAAGGCGTCGACGTGGAGAACACTTACCAACAAAACGTATCATTGATGATAAATCTGAAACTGTGTTCGTTTTGGTCACTTTGATTTAACAATGCCACTTTTTCTTTCCTGTTTAGTCCAGATTACCCTGTTATTGTCGCAGCCCTGGTCAGGAGGACTTCAAAGGAACAGTTTTATGGATTATTTGTCTTATCAGCCTTTAAACATGCTCTTGAGTAGCTTTAGTTTGGCATCTCAGGTTTAAAATGTACTTTCCTACTGTAGAAACACGTCTGGCGCCTCAGAGGGAGCTACATGATAAACATGTCGACTGCAGACACACAGTTGTACTGATCGTGATGAGACGGGAGGAAGTGGAGTTCAAAACAGCAGAAGATTCTCAGTCACAGATCGACTATGACGTCACACATCGGGGAGATTCAGAACGGAGTGTTTCTGAGGCTCGGAGGGGAGAGGACTTTCTGACCAGGATTCATCAAACTGTGACTGAAGCTAAATGTGCTCCAGTTTGTAATGAGGAACGATACATAAAAAAAAAGGAAATGTTGAATAATGTGTGTCCTTTAATACATTGTAGTTGAAGACAATTCTGACGAAATGAGTGAAATAATGTCCGGGTTGAGTACAAAAAAACAACGCAGCGGAGATATAACACTGCAAGCTTTTGTACGTTCTTTCTTCATCTCCGTGACAGTTTTCTCGACGCTCGCTACACGCGATATTACACTTACGCTGGCTGTATTTAGTTTAGTAGAACAGCTGCGCACACACAGGCCTCATTCGTCGTCCGAAACGTGAAAATAATGGCGCCGGCGGTACAAATATGCCGCTCAAAAGAGAATACAAGAGAGAAGCACAAGTCATGGATGAGAGGCGTGAATCGGTCTTTTGTCCAAACGAATCCACAGCGTTTCTCGACGTGGTTCAAATCTTCAACATTCACTTGTGCCTCGTCTCTCCACATGTTTCTGGGGAAAATACACAAATCACAAGTTTAAAACGTTACTTTGGCGTTCTAAACCTGATCCTGCCTCTTCCGCATCTTTTATCGCTGCATTTTCGGTTAATTAAAGGTGAACTCCTCTGGCGGCGCTAAGCTAGTCTTTTTATTGCTGAAAATCATGTGTATACAGCGTGGGTCTCATTTATAAAGCGCATGAAAACGTCACGACTTTCCACGTTCAGCTGTGAAAAGACAACTTGACTCGACACAAATCTGTTCTTTGCCTGGAACACAAACCCATGGAGTGAACATGGCACATAAAGCAGATCATTAACACGTAGAACTGCACGCCTCTGGAAACAGTGAGGGGTCAAAAGGAGGCGTGTCAAAAGGAGGCGTGTCAAAAGGAGGCGTGTCAAAAGGAGGCGTGCCAAAAGGAGGCGTGCCAAAAGGAGGCGTGTCAAAAGGAGGCGTGTCAAAAGGAGGCGCGTCAAAAGGAGGCGTGTCAAAAGGAGGCGTGTCAAAAGGAGGCGTGTCAAAAGGAGGCGTGTCAAAAGGAGGAAAAGGAGGCGCGTCAAAAGGAGGCGCGTCAAAAGGAGGCGTGTCAAAAGGAGGCGTGTCAAAAGGAGCGATGCGTACAAGGATTTTGCAGTTTCTGTAAAGAAGAGTTTCTGCTTAAATTAATTACATTTATTCTTAATTTTGTCCCTTAAACAGCAACATTTCAGTCCAAACTGTTCTGTTTGTATAGAACAATATATTTAAAGGACTCATTAACGTGTCGCTGTGTTACTGTCGCTATGACGTTCTTGTATTTGACTTTGTCACATGTGTTTGTAAAAGGTTATGATGGTGAGGCCAGTGATGCTGGTGTTTGAGACTCTGCAGACATTTGGCAGCATTAGCTCCGTGTGCTGTTCACTTTAGCCTCGCGTCGTCGCCTCGTCAGACTCTAATCCTGGTCCTCTGAGCTCTTTCACTCAACCAAACTCTATCACAGGAGGAACAGGCCCCGTGGGAAACGAAAGGCCCAAAAGTCCTTCTGTGCGCTCCGTACACCAGAGTCACATGTTTTTGATTGAATATGTAAATTAAACTAGGCAAATCAAATCATAATCATAGCTTTTTTGTCATCGATTATTTCAGGCCTAGTCTAGTGACACTGACAAACCTCTTTTACGTTTCACTGATGAGACCAGATAAATGACATAAATGTAATGAAATAAAGTCTGTGGTGGACCTGCTGGTTATTAAAACCATTTATTCAAGGTTTACACTGGTTCACTCGTGTCAGGATAAATCCTTGAATAAATTGTTTTCAATAACAGATTTGTGAAGTGTAGTTCCGTCACCTTGAGATTGTCGTAGTGGCGTCGGCTGCTGCAGTGCTGCTCTCTGGCCGTGGACTCGGTCAGATAAAACACGGAGCACAGGTTACAGAAGTAACCGGACTTTGGCACCACAAAGTCCTGACCTGCAACGCCAAAAAACACGACCGTCAGAACGTTTACCGGCCGAGACGCAAACTTCAGGCAGGTTTTTACACGACTTACCGAGCGGCGTGTCGGGTCTGAACGGAGGTAGTTTTATGTCCGATGGAACCGACGGCGACTGAGATCGAGAGCGCTTGGAGTGCGGGTCCTCGGCGGAACTCTTCCTTTTACCGCCGACTGGAAACACAAGACGGACGGACTAAAGGAGACGTATTCTGCAAAACTGACTCATGAACCACCGTCATCCTGTCACTCATCCACGACCACTGCTCTGTACTCGTTTGAATGCATTTTCTTATACGGCGAGGCGCATGGCATTGAGTCGCCATCATTACGTTAAAAAAAAGGTCCGTATCCTCCAAAACGGACTCCTTAGAGCGCCGCTTTCTGGAGTGCGGCCTTTAGCGTCACGATCACCATCAAGGTGTTTAAGAGCATTTAAAAGACGCCTGAATCAATGCAAAACAAGTGGAAAGCCATAGGACGATTGTGTAAATTCCTCTGTATCAGATCAATAAATATGGTGCGATTCACGTCTTTACATTTCATCTATTGTCTGAAACAAAACTATTCTAATATGGCTCCGCGGGCGAGCTAATAGCCATGACGTCACTGCGCTAGCAGCGAGCACCCGTAGGTCAGACAAACAAACACTGCACGACCGGCACTGACTGAAAACACGGCATAAAACGAGGCTCAAATCAGATGATTTTGTGGAGAATGACGACCCAGAGTCGACTCATTTGATACAGAAAGATGGTGAGCAATGAACACTGCTGCTATGGAACGAGCAAGAGGGATTGTCGCTACGCCGATGGACCTGGAATGGGGGGCGTTGGGCTCATCACTTTCCCGAAGGCGAGGACGAAAAAGGAGACGTGCGAGCTGTGGATACGGCGTGTGGCACAACGAACAGCTCCACGTTGGGAAAATGACTAGGAACACACTTCATTTGTTCAAAACACTTTGTAGGTGGACATGGACCAACAGCTGAGCCCAAATCCTATCCCAGCAACCGCTTACAACCAACAGCCCAGTTAGAGCCATAAACATGACGATGAATAACAGTGACAGACGGCCATTTTCCCATGTCCTATGCCTGAGAGTGTTCGTCTGACATACGGGGCATTTGTAGTGCTCATTATTATTCATTCCCGTTTGTGACGTCACGCCCTACGAAGAAGACGAGCTTATTATTGCCGTAGATTTCAGGCAAAGCAATAAGACGACACGTCAGGGAGGGTCCGACACCGACCCATCTGGCATTCGGCTTGTTGTTGTGGCCGATTACAGTTAATGGCCGATACCGATGTTTCGATTTTTACATTCCAATCCGTAGCAGAGCACACGGATCGATCCTGAGATGAAGTCAAGTCCGCGAATTAACGTTTCACTTCAGTAAAAAACGATGCGATGACTGTGTAAGCTGCCCAATTGTCCTTCTACTTATAGTTTCAATGATTCAAAAAGGCAAATCTGACGCCGAGGATGAACTGGGAATGACAAACGAGCACATGTGCAGACTGGGGTCGGGAAGATATCGGTGCCAAACGGCCTCCGATATCGGCCAATACCGCTCCCGAATAACTCCCTAAAGCTCCGCAGGGACGAGCGGGAGAAAATGTTACACAGTGCCTTTACCTTTACTGAGGAAAGCACTCAAGGGGCCGCGTGTCGTTTTGCATTGCAGTGCGCCTCTGACGTCCGTCTCCACGCCCAGCTCAGGCAGGCTCTGGCCTCTCATTGGCTCGCTCTCAGCCTTGGGTTGGAGCTCCACAGGAGGGACCGCCTCCACCGCCGTCTCCCCAGAATCGGCGCTCGAACTGGGCTGGAGCTCGCTCTCCGCCGGCTCCATCTGACCCTCCTCCAGCTCCTCGTCTCTTTGGGCCGCCTTTCTGCCTCGGGTGGATTTTCTCACTGAAAACAGACATTTATCACGTTTTTTCTAGCCACAAATTTGTCCAAACCAAAGGACGGCGTTCCCTTTTTGTAAACGAACATCTTCTATAATGCGTGTTGGAAGTGGTGCAGATTTACCAGGCGTTTTTCGGCCCTTCTTTCGACCGCGGCCTCGGCCTTTTGGAGTGTGCACCTCCATCTCGTCTTCTCCCACCTCGTCCACGGTCACAAAGTTTGGAGCGTCTGAGATGAGAAAACAATATTGCCAACGTCCACCATGAGGAAAGCTTCAGGTTCTACAGGTCGAGCCGCAAAAACGCAGCTCTCGCGCTATTTACGTTTTTAGCTTGAGCAACTGAACCCCACTTTCTTTGTCAGTGGCTCAAGGTGGAAACAACCCTTTACGTGACTGAGCTTCCAGAAGTGTTTCTAAACGACAAACAAAGACATACCTGTGTCTTCTTCGTGTTTGCGTTTGACGGGTTTGGACGAGTCGGTTTCTGTGGTCTCTTCTGGAGCCGGAGCGCCCTCTACTGGAGCTTCACGTGGAGTGTACAGGGACTAAAAAGGACAAAGGCTTTAGCTGCTTTGGGCTGAAGCCGGGACAAAAGCACTTCACATTTTCAGTCGTGTGGATTATTATTTATCCCGTAGTACGACATTTGAAGAGAAATTGAAGAAACTGAAAACGTTCCACTTTTAAACACAAGTAAAGCTGCTACTGGATTATTTGGGTCAAAATGTGAAACTCTGTCAAACCTTAAGCGTATAGAGGAGGACGAAGAAGAATTCATTGGGTTTTGTTTTGTTCAAAAGTCACTGCAGATTAGACGAGAAGCTTTGCTGTAAATTTCGAGGAACGGCCACAAAAATGATTTGTTTAAGAATTTTGCCGTTTAATAAATCATTTCAATACTAAATTGCACTGTAACTCCAACATGATAAAACTACATTCATAATCAAAACTGACTTCTGAGTTCCCAATATGAGTAAACCTGGCTCGCTAAATAGATTATACTAACAAAACACCATCTATAATTTACTTTTATTAGTCCTACATGAACTTAAGTAAAATATGTAAAATTGGCATTATTAAGCGTTTCAAACATCACTCGTTTATAGCCACTCACTTCTGTCTCCTGCTCCGATTGGTCCTCCTCAGCATGTGGGCGTGGCTCTTTCACACGCTCCTCTTTTAGTCCCTCCTCGTCCTTCGTACTTTCCTCCTCATCTTTGGGCTTTGGCCCCACCCCCTCTGCCTGCAGCCGCTCCCCTTTGAGCTCCGATCCCGCCTCCTTGGTCTTTCGCTCCCCCTTATCGACCACACACTCCTCCTCTTTCCCGATTGGCTCCGCCTCGTCGTCGTTCTCGTCCATGATTTCATCCAAAACGACTAACCCGTCCTCTTCCTCTGTGATGTATTCTGGAAAATCCTCTTCATCGCTAACTGCGTCTAAATTCATATCGACAGGTGGACTTTTTACGTCAGCAACGTCTTGCACATCGGCGCCGTCGGTCAATTTAGCAACTTCATCCTTTGCTTCGATGACAGAATCCTCCAAGTCTGTTTGTCTCGTCTCCATTTCCAGATGTTTGCCAGTTTCCTCAGGAACAAGTGGTTTTCCAACTTTAGTCTCTCCTTTCCTTGTCATTTCGGAGTCTGATTTGGTCTCAATATTTACAGCTTTAAAGTCTTTTTCCACAAAGTCCATCGAACTCGTCGGTATTTGTGGAATTTCAGTCTTCTCTTTTTCGTCTTTGTCTCCGTCGAGCGTTTCAAATTCTGTAGCTTTCTGGTCTAAATTTGTGTCAACTTCATGGGGGTCTTCCTTCTCGGTGGCTCCAACATCTTGACTAGTTCCACGAGCAAGTTCATCTTCCATTTGTCGACCGTCTTTCTGGACCAACGCTTCTTCTTTCTTCATTGTTTCGTCACAAGTTTCTGAAGATACCACGTCCTCCTCTTGGTCTTCCTCTACTGCATCTACAACTTCATAAATTGGATCATCGTCTTCAATTTTATTGATTTCAGATTTTTGTAGTTCTTCCTTTTCCGAGACATCCTCCATTTTGTCTTCCTCTTTGTTCACCTCGTTTATCTCTTCAACAACCTGAGATTTTGGCTCTGCCTCACTTGATTTAGAGGCCGACTTCCTGGGCGGTCTGCGTGGCCTGACCCTCTTTTTGACAGCAACTTGAGGTTCTTTTCCCCCATCTTCCTTCTCACCTTCGAAGGCGTCCAAAACACGATATTCCTCATCATCAACCTGTAATTTTAAAGATTCTGAATTTTCTAGTTTCGATTCGACAGTTTCAGACATTTCTTTCCCATCTTTCTGAATCGAGTCTCGTTTGGTTTCACTTCTTCTGCTTGTCCGTTGTTTGGGAGGTATTTCTTCACTACGACAGGCTCTCCCACTTCTCGTCGACCTTGTCATTCTAGTGGACGGCCTTTCCAACTTCTCAGCTTCCAAAACGGCAGCCTCGCTAGTAACTTTATCCTCGGATTCTTGAGATGCAAGTTCACTCAGATTTCCAGATCGCTCAATTTCTTCCATTGGAGTTTGCTTATTTTTTTCGCTCAATGTTTCAAATGTTTCTTGGTCTACAAATCCACTCGGTGATTCTTCAACGGGCTTTTCGGGGACTTCCATTGACGGTGCTCCAATTTCCTGTTGCAATTCAACATCTTTTTCAGCTATATCATGTTTGGTAGCTTTTTCTGTGGGTTTTTCCACTGCAGGAGATGGTTTGTCTTCATTTGAGACATCTTCAGATACATTTTTATTTATTACCAACATATGAGATTCCATATTTTCTGCAGTTTTTTCATCTGGAATTTGATCTTCCTCTAAAGAATCAAGAACTTCATACACTGGCTCATCCTCTTCTTCCACAAACTCTTCTGATACATTTTTTTCAGAAACTTCCATTGCAACTGCTGGTTCATCTTGCCTCTCATTTTTCTGTTCCTCAGCCATACTTTCTTCCATCAGAAGAGATTTCCTTTTACCTTCCAATTTTGGAGTTGTCTTTTGGGGTTGTTTTCTTTGTCTGCCCTTCTTTGTTTTCGGAGGCGGAGCTGGTTCCTCTTCCACAGAATCTAGAATTTCAAACTCCTCTTCAATCGTTTCGCGAACCTCAACATTTGGCAAATCTTTCATGTCAGATTTTTTTGTCCCTCTAGCTGGAGTCCTTCCGCGCTTTGTTGGCGTATTGCGTTTCAAGGACGAATCCGAGGACTGATCTCTTTGAGAAGACCTAGTTTGCCTTGTAGCCCGAGTAGATACTTCTTCAAATGAATCCAAAATTGTATAGGTTTCTTCAGCGTCATCCGTTTTGGTTTCTTGAGAGTGCTTTGCTGGGGGTTTTCTACGTCGTGAAGGTGTATCGTCTTCACTTTTGGATGATTTTCCTTTTGCGGGCTTTTCAGAAATGGTAGCAGTTTCTTCCCGAACTTCGTCTAAAAGCTCAAATGTTCCTTGCTCCAAGTTGGCGGAACTGTCCTGTTTATAAATTACAGCTGCTGCGTTGCTTTCATATTTTTCCTGGCATTTCTTTGTCTTATGGCTTGGTTCATCTTTGGGGGACTTTTCATCCAAGGTTGAAACTGATGTGGTTGGTTTTGTTGACTTTTCTGAAATTGTTGCTGCGTCTTCCACAACCAGGTCCAAAATCTTGACTGCACCCTGTTCCGAGTCAGTAGCATCTTCTTTTTGGGCTTTATCAGCTGTTGTTGCCTTTTTGTGTTCATCTCTCTCTTGTGAATATCTCGCTCTATATTTTGAATCGTCTTTGTGCAATTTTTCATCCAAAACAGAGTCAGCTTTGACGTGTCTGGACCTCATATCTCTTGTAGAGACATCTCGTTTATCAGATTTGTCTTCAATAGAATCCAAAATTTCATATCTCTCTTCCTTCTCCACTCTTCTCCCTCGGGTGCTACGTCTTTTGGTCACAGTTTCCTCATCTTGTGTTTGTTCCTCACCCACCGCATCAACCACCTTAAATTCTTCAACAATTTCTTCCTCGATTCTTGAAGCGCTGGTTTCATATTTGGTCCAACTTTTTGATTTTCTGGTGTTTCGCTCATGTTGTTTTGGCAATTTTTCCTTCTCTTCACTTCTAGTCTGTCTTCCACCTCTTATTGATAGGGTGCTACTAATCTTACTACTGTTGCATTCAGAATCCGATTTGGGTCGATCTTCCACCTCATCAATTATTTGGAATTCATCATTTTCTACAAATTTTTCGTCATTCGAAACGTCTTCAATCTTCTGTGGGTCCTCAACAGTAGTCTGGTCGATTGAATCTACGATATCAAAGGAGTCTTGTTCAGCACCTTCTTGGTCATCCGTTTTGGTCGTTTTTGAGAAAACATTGCCATCATTGTCATCATCATCATCCCTTTTCCTTTTGCTTCCCTCTTCAGGTCTTGAATCCTTCAAACATTGGGACACGTCTAATTCCTGGTTTATCGCTCCCCCAGAAAGTTGCTGATCAGTTGGCTCTCCCTTGGCTTCGTCCTTGGTGACATTGTCTAGCACTTGGACCGGTTCATCATCGACTGAATCCATGACCTGGAAAGCTTCGGAGATTTGACTTGCGTCCTCCAACGTTTCATTTGCACAAGTTTGATCGTCCACGGAGTCAATAATTTGGAAGCCCTCATCGCTGATTTCTTTTAAACCTTGAATAGTTTCCTTGTTTAATTTCACACTTTTCTCTGACACCTTGTGGCCGGACTTGGTCACGTCAGTCGTTTTGCATTTGTCCGATCTTTCCGAATGCTTTTCATGAGTAGAGTACGATCGGCTGCTTGAAGACCCACTGGAATGAGATTTAGAAGATTCACTTGGTTTTCTTGGCGAGGACGATCTAGAATTGCAAGAGGACGGGCTTTTGAAACCATCTTTATTGGATCTAGCGCTAGAAGACGTCCAGGAAGCATGCCGCGCAGACTGTTTAGAAGACCGCGACGCTGTGTGGTGTCTGTCAGAGGAGGAGCTGGGTTTTTCTTGGTCTCTTCGTGAATCGGAGGACCTTCGAGTTGAGGAGGAAGAGGAGGAGTGATGGTGGCGACTGGAGCTGTGTGCGTGCGACTCTTCCGCAGTTTTGCCTTTGTCGGAGCCGCGACGGGTGGAGGAGTCTTCTGAGGTTTGACTCTGCAGTGAGGAAGAAAACATGCATTTAATACAGGTTAGATACGCCTTCGGATAGAGACATGGGTGCGATTGTGCCAGCGGCCTCTATTAAACACCAGGTGAAGCGTCATGCATGAACACAATAGCAGTAAGCAATAATAATGGGAGGTTGAACTGCCAACCTTTAAACTAATGGGTAAACATCTCTACCAACTGTTGGACTAAAGCTGTGTTCCAGTTGTCCTCAGGGGTCAGATCTCAAGAGACTTTTCTGCCACTTTGCTCCGATTGATAAGTCGGATAAACAATGTGTGTCACTGTTTATGTACTTTAACGACTCAAATCAAACTTTAAAAACTAGGAAAGTGCCAGAAGAACCCAAAATGTCATTATCAGCGATCGTCAGCTCTGTGTAGCAACATTATTGTAACATCTTTGCAGTTCACTGGGACAGATCGACTGAAACTAAGACTGAATAGAAAATGAGCAAACTCGGTAAATAAAAGATATGGAAAAATCTGATTATTACTTTACAAAGATAAATCAGACTTTATGTCCAAAAAAGTAGGAAGCACCAAGCATAAAATTCCACTGGCCAAAGTGTGGCAGTCCCGTTTTATCATCTGACCTTTCTGTCCTCCTGCTCGCTGTCTGAAGATTGCAGTTTGTGGCGTATTTTCTCGCAGACCGTTGTCGTCAGGAGTTTTAACAAGTCTTCGTCGATATGAGGAAGCTCCGAGTCCCGTTTTTTGGCGGGGGCCGAGGAGGAAGCGGGGTCTGCGCTCTGAAAAATAGTGTTCACGACGGACTTTTATTATTTCTTCAACAATATCAGGGACGTTAATCAGTATTCAGATGAAAAGAATCATCGGGTTTAGTTTAGACGGATTAGGTGAAAGTGTTTTAATTTTGTCATTCAGACAGTTTGAAATGTCTACGTTGTTGGGTCATGTTGTCGATAAATTTCTTCACAATAATAGCAACGCTGGAAATTGACATTGTCTGAATTTCTAGTAGATTTGCATAGAATCTAAATCAGAATATGAGCTGGGAGAAGGACGTCTCATTCTGCCGTCTGAAAACAATGATAAATCAAACATTGCTTCAAATTAAATGCATCTCTTTGGTCATTATATTCCGTCCTTTCTTCCAGTTCAATCACCTGTGCAGCGCCTTCACTTCCCGATCCCTCGATGGCGTTTTCCGTTTCCGTTTGTTCTTTATCGGGGTTCATGACGGCGTTCCCCGCGTTTTTAACTCGCTCGTTCAAATCGACGCAACTGGAAACAAATTCAACAATATGTCAAGAGCTAAAGGCTAAGTGAGGCTAAATAGAAGGGACACAATCAATATAATAAAGCGCGTTGAGAACCAAGTAAAAGCCAAATGTGAATTTAACAAAAACGACAACTTACGTTTCCAAATGCAAGACTTTACTCCTGAAATAAAAGAGAAAATCCAATTTTAATCTTTTTCTTTTTTTATGATGCCATACAGTTTGGTATTCAATTTCTATAAGGAAGACAAGAGATGACCCTCCACCAGGAAAGTTACACAGTGAAGCTTTAAAGCAACTGTGTGTAGGTTTGTGGTGGTGATTTCCATGACTCCAAACAAATAGAAAGTGCAAACCATTTTCCGGAACAATCAAAGAGATGGAGGTTGTATATTTTAAATTTGATGTATTATTTGTATTGTTATCAGTCTTGAACATGCTCTTGAGTACCATTAGCATTGCATGTTTTATAAAGAAAAATATTCATTTTCACCATCTATGCTGTTTCCAACGTTACTGACTGAGTTTTGATCCCATCTACTGGCTGCAGAGGGAATTACACAGCTTAGTAACATACAACTGGAAAATCTCTCTAAAAACAGTGTAACAGTGTCCAGACGACTACAACTGGTTCTTTTTCTACAATGGAGCACTCCTGGACAAATGAGCCATTACAAAGACTGTACTGATTGTGATTAGACGGTAGAAACGCACAAAACAGAAGATTCTCAGAGCCACGTCACAGAAGATCGAAAAAAAAAAGTGTTTTTGATGATGGGAGGTGATTTGGGGAGATTTGTGTCTTTCAACCATTGTCAGTGCAATAAAAACATCCAAAACTGAAAATATCTTACTTTTACTTTAGTACCATACATTTTTTGGCAAAAACAGTTACTACTTAATTAACAGTTAGTTAATACTTGAAAACAGGCTTGTCAAAGGTGTTGAAAATCAGATGCCAACTGATGATGAATCTAGTAAAAACACAGTTGTGGTCATCTGGAATCTGTTTTTGAGTCCAGATGAAACAACTGAATCTTTTTCTACAATGGAACACTCCTGGACAAATGAGGGATTACATCGACATGTATCAATTCTAGCAAAAAATAAAACCAAAGAAACAGGAAAAAATCTGACCTTTCATTATCAATTTTAGAAAAAAGTACTGTTCTTTTATGTTGAAAATACATTCTATTGACTACAAATATAAAAGATTGGTTTTAAGCCTATGCCACGTTATCAAAATCGAGCGTGAAATTGTAATAAAATGCACATACCAAATTGCCTCTTTCAAGGCATTCTCGGGCTTGTAGGAGGAGAATTTCTCCTTCACTTTGGGGACGGCATTGGCATCGACCACTTCAATACAAATCTGAAAGAGGCAATACATTCTCAATGACAAACGGCAGAAACCATGGAATCCAAACCACGCAGTCCTCCAATTTGAATTTTGCACCTTTGTACAACTTCAGCTACAAGAAAAAGTTCTGACGTTTAAAATCAAATGTAAAAAGTAGAAGAACTTCATAGATTTTGATTAGCTTTGTGTGGATCTTTTGTCAACAATAGCAAATCCAATCATTTTACAACATTTTCCAGTGAATGTTACGTACTGATAAAAGCTGGGACTTGCTGGGAATGCCACCGTTATCCAAAGTACTTTCAACATTTTAGTCCAGTGAAAAACGTAGTGTAGCGCAGTAGAAAGTACAGAAATCGGCTCTCAAATGTAGTGAAGTAAAACGCATCCACAGTACTTCAGTTGCCAACATGTTTTACATAATGTTGAGCAAAATAAATTGTATGTTTGCTGTAAGACCGCAGTTATTTTATTACTTGGTTTACGGATTTTTAAATGAAATATATTGAACAGGCGGGCTAAATATAATTTCAAAAGATTTTTTCTTCCTTGTTTACCCATAACGCACCACGGCAGGAGGGGGGGGGGGGACGCAACGTGCAGGAGCGTGTAACAGTAGATTTAGCGTGTTTTGCATCGGTAGAACAGACGCTTCTAAGTGTGCAGTCTTAGTCACGGCAAAACGCGCTGGAGAAAATGTGGTAAACGGGTTTAAAATGTGTATTTGCAATAAAAGGAGTTAGCGCCGCGGCTAGGAGAGAAGGAAACGGCCGCGCGCGTCTTGTCATGCTGTCCCGGGGCCGCGCGCAGGGACGGACTCGCTCCGTCACTGACTCACGCAGGATTTTGGTGAAAAATTTTCTTCAGCTCTTATCTTTTGACTTAATACCGCTTTTTATATATAATTTTATGCTATTTTGCCTTGCTGGCAGTACTTTATATATATATATTTTTTATAATAATGTATTTTATTTGTATTGTAGAAATCAATAATCAATGTGCGGCGGATCCGTAAACCAAGTAATAAAATAACTGGCCTAACACGACCCAACATTTTTCGGTCGGCCAATTCTCTTTTTTTTTTACTTTGAAGGCAAAAAAAATTATAATAATGAGCGGTGACAAAACTAGTGGCGCCGACAATGACAAACGAACAAAAAAAAAAAAAAAATACAGGTTCAATCCTGTTCAATACAGACTCATATGGAGGACCGAAAATGTAGACGGACATGTGTCGAGCAATGTGTTATCTCCCCCTGGGATGATAGATAAGTTGTCCAGCGCTACAAAATTATTCAACACTGCACTTTTTTGAAAAAATGGTCGGTGAGTCAGCGAGACAAAAATAATAATAATGAGTCATTTTGCCAGAATGCTGATATTTTTTTTCCAGTCTGCTAGTTTTTTACCGGGTCGCTCGGGTTGCGGCAAACAGACATATTATTTTGCTCAGCCGAAGAGCAACCCTTTTACTTTTGCCCGCTGTAAACTGCATTTGCAGACACTTTTCACCGCGGTCCGCACACGTGTACAGGTGGCTTTTCCGTACCCTGTTGGCCAGAGGCAGGTATCCGAAGATGGGGGCGACGGACGTGACGATGTCAATCACGAGTTTGATCACGTCGAGAGTGCACATGTGCACAAAGACGCACACCAACCTCTGGTCCAGCTGGTGCTTGTCCGGAGAGCGCTGGAAACAAAAGGGTCGTGAGTGTATGCGGCGGAACGGGACAAAACGCTCAGGAAACACGAGACGGATGTACGGACAAGACAACCGTTAAACGCAAACGGCACAAAGATCGGCACAAAGAACTGTTGTGCTTGGTTTTCCGATGTGAACTTACATTATTGCCCAGCTTCATACACGTGCTGTAAATATCCTCCTGCGGATGAAAAAGAAAGGAAAGATTAGCCTCAGTTGGGCGTGTATTGTATTTAACCCCTTCAAAATAGTGCTTTGGAAAGAAGGGCGGGGCGATTCATCGATCTCAGATGGTGATTTATGGAGATATTACTCGGAAAGATAAAAGAAAATAAACTGCAGACAAAAAATGAGTTCAGGATCAGGGATGGTTTTTCTATGAGCCGATACCGATATTAAGGCCACAGATTTATTATAAAGTTAATAAACATACTAACAAAATGTATTTATCAGGGATTTAAAATAATAAGTTGCTTAATTGTGCATTTATTTGTATCCTAACTTCTCTTCAATTTCCATTTTTAAGTTTGTCAGTTCAAAACAACAGATGCACTGAGGAATCTTTTTTTTTTTTTTTTTTTAATAGTTCCAGTCCCCCATTTGAAGTGTGTTTACACAGAGTAGTAACTAGAGACTGAAATGTAAATGATAATCTTCAACAGGATTACTAAACTATTTACACTCAAAATAACATTAAAATGACTTAAAATTGTTGAATACAAAAACAGGTGCATTGACTTCCTGTTTAAAAGCGCAGAAATAATACTTTATCACGGTGGCATTTCATCATAACAAGCGGAAGATTGTTTTTAATGTTGAAAAATGGCCAAATCTGGCCCGCCAGACGTTTTAATCCGGCCCGCCGAACATTTCAAATTTATATTAAAAAAAAAAATGGATTCATAGAACCGTAGTTACATCCGTAACCGTTTTTATTGCTAAAACTACGCGTCCCACAATGCCGCGGGTGGCCGCCCCTCCCCCACGGGGCTCTGCTGCACTGCTGTGTGAGCTGCCCCTCCCCCACGGGGCTCTGCTGCACTGCTGTGTGAGCTGCCGAGGGAGAAGTGCACTTTAAGCACTTTAAGCACTTTTGAGCAGAAGTTTAGTGGTGTGTCAGTTCAGGTGAACAGAGAACTACACAGACGTGGAAATGTTAGTTAGTACATTTAAAAGTTTTTTTAGATCTTGAAGTTTTTTTTGTTATAAAGTCAAATGTTTATCTCTGTAGATCAACTCTGAAGTTGTGATGACATAAACTGAAGCACAGTGTTGGTGAAATTACACTTGTTTTTCTAAATACATTTCAGTTTATGAAAACAAACGTTTTGTACTTGTTTATCGATCCAGTAATTGCTTCAAAACAGCGTAGGCTATATTTTTAATAGTGTTATGTTCGGCCCGCGACCCAGCCTGAGCACCCATGCTATAGATGAATGCCCCGGAGCCTGTTTTTGTCTGAATCACTGCAAATCAGCACAAAGCTAGTTCACATAAACATGGATTTTACATAATGCATCCCCTTTAAAACTGAAGGGGAAAAATTAAACGGGAAAAGGGAATGAAACCCAAAAAATAATAATGTGAGTGAGAGTGAGGTGTGAGTGTGTGTGAGTGTGTGAGTGTGTGTGTGAGAGTGAGAGAGTGTGAGTGTGAGAGTGAGAGAGTGAGAGGTGTGTGTGTGTGTGTGTGTGTGTGAGAATACACACAGCTCTTTCCCGTTGAACTTACCTCTTTTTTAAAAGGGAACATTTTGCTTTTGATTAAACAACCAAAGAGCCGAGTCCCTTTCAGAGCAATCTTTTTTTTAACGCAATCCTCTGTGAAATATCGACATTTAATACTGCTCTCAAGGTCGACCAAAGCCTACAGAATGCACACAAAACAAATGGTTAGATCATTGCATTTAAAGATGTACAGGAGGAGGTGGAGGATGAGGAGGTGGAGGACGAGTCTGTTACAGGAGGAGGTGGAGGACGAGTCTGTCTACAGGAGGAGGTGGAGGACGAGTCTGTCTACAGGAGGAGGTGGAGGACGAGTCTGTCTACAGGAGGAGGTGGAGGACGAGTCTGTCTACAGGAGGAGGTGGAGGATGAGGAGGTGGAGGACGAGTCTGTCTACAGGAGGAGGTGGAGGATGAGGAGGTGGAGGATGAGTGTCTACATTACCCATTTGGTAAATTTTAAGACCCTTTTGAAAAAAGGGTCCGGATACGTATCATGACCCCTGTATCCGGATACGTATCATGACCCCTGTATCCGGATACGTATCATGACCCCTGTATCCGGATACGTATCATGACCCCTGTATCCGGATACGTATCATGACCCCTGTATCCGGATACGTATCATGACCCCTGTATCCGGATACGTATCATGACCCCTGTATCCGGATACGTATCATGACCCCTGTATCCGGATACGTATCATGACCCCTGTATCCGGATACGTATCTTATCGTGACCCTGTATCAGGATATGTATCGTATCGTGAGGGTCTTGGCAATACCCAGCCCCACCATTGTCTGATTTAAATCTGTATTTGGACTAAAACACAGGATTACAGGAGATCATGCAATTATAAATATTTAAACAGAAAACTAGTAGTAAACATCGTCTCCGACGCTTAAAAACTTCGACCAAGACTCCATCGACCGATGAATGCACTAACGACTAAAGCCATACCCTTCTCTGCAGAGGCAGCACAATGACGCTGTTCAGGAAGCAGTGCAGGTTAAAGACCTGCAGGTACGGCCGGAGCAGCTCAACCACGTCCCAGTGCGTGTATCCGCCCACAGGCAAACCGGTCAGCATGATGGTCCTGTTGTGTTTAGTGAGGAACTGGAGGAAACGCACCAGACAGTGATTATGATCACAATATTCCCATTATTGGAGCATATTTTCAATGAAATGAATGACATTAGTTTGAGAAAATATTTTTTAAAATTATGTACAGCATACAGATGTTGTATTGTTGACACATGTTTACATCATTCTTAAACTCCTCCCCCTGTGTGATAGTCGACTACTGCCCTCTAGTGGTCATTATTGGTTTAAGTTTTGTTTTCTGCCACATGTGCTCAGTCAAACTTTGATTTGATTTGCTCTTATATGTATATTTTGTTTGTACGACTGTTGTGAATGTACATTTATAAGGTTAAAGTTCATTCATTTACATGCAGTATGGTACAAGTTAATGCACAAACCTTTTATTTTAAGGAGCCGGCTCCGGCTCCTGAAAATGCTGCGCTATTTGACCGCGTTTTAGCGCAGTTTTAGACTGCGCCGGGTTAGGGTTAAGGTTAGCCATGAGGCTATATGGCAGTGCCGCGGTTCCTGAACCCTAACCCTGACCCTGACCCTAACCCGGCGCGGCCAAATAGCGCAGCAGTTTCAGGAGCCGCGGCACAAAAAAAACCATGCAGTTTCGGCCGCGCGCCGCGGCTCTGTAGACACTCCCTTATTTTAAATGTACTTGTATGTACATCTGGGCACAGTTCATTAATACACACTTTTATGTGTTTTGTTACAGTTTTAGCCAAAAATTAACAAAGAGACAAGTTGTGGAGAAAAAACGTCTAAAAAATCTAAAAACGTCTATAACGACACTTCTGCTTTGTTACAGAAACATGTGGAGGGCCTAATATGATGACGCACATGCGTTGCGCAGTGTGTCATCAGGTCTTTAGGGATGAAAGATAGATTTACCAGCGTGATAAAAGGTTTAGGTTTAGGAAAGACCGGTCGGTGAGTCGGCTACTTTCATACCGGGTCGGTCGGGTTACGGCAAACAGACATATTATTTTGCTCAGCCTAATCTCCATCTTTTTCATTGTGAAGCACTTTGGATTTTAAACGTGCTATACAAATAAAACTGACTTACTTGAATTGTGTAAAAATGGTTTAGAGATCATACCTGTGGCTGTCTCACGGGCAGCTTCACATAGTCTACAGGAGAAAACACACACGCCGGAATAAATATAAACATGACCGGTGTACAGTCTGAGAAACCAGTCGGAGGAGGAACAGTGGTACCTGGGACGACTAACCACGGCGCCAGCGTGGGGTAGGCGTACGGCGAGGTGGTCATCGTGACCCAGAACGGACCTACGCTGCCGGGGGGGAACGCGAACCTCTGGTAAGGAACGATCACTCCGGGCACGGTCTCCGAAGAGCCGGGCATCGCTATTCTCGCCATTCTTCGAGCTGCACAGAGTAAAAAGTCTCTTCTCTCACACTCGGCTTGTGATTTAAACAAATGGAGACGTTCAGAGTCTACGTAATGTCCGTACGAGAGTGGTCAGTTAAAAAAATAAAAATAAAAATAAAACGTTGGCAACAACTCTCCTCTTTGGACCAAACTAAATTCCTTCAGTGAAATTTCCTTGATATTGGGGCACCAGACTGTTTTCAGGTAAATTAGTACATTGACTGTTTTCCCGAGTATATCGTAAAAACAGGATTAGGCTCTGCTTGTAATAATTAAGTATTTTATTTCTCATGAAGCCAGACGTTAGAGCCAAAATGAAATAAAATCATGCTTGGGTTACTTACTCAAGTGCCCGTCGGTGGATTTGGGAGCCTTTAAGCGGAGCAGCTCGTATGGCGGGGTTTTGTTCAGAAGGCTGTGGTACACTCCGAGCGCGTCCGTGACATGGTCACGTTTAAACACCACAAACGCCTGGAGATAAACAAAATATCGACAACACTGACAAAACTGCATCACTCGCCGCCATTTTACTGCAATCAGTTTGTGTGAAATGGAAGAAGATCGAGCATCTCAACTAGGGATGACAAGAATATTAGGTAAATCGATAATTGTGATCATTTATTTATTATAACAAGTCTAAAAAAAAAAAAAAATCCAATTTAAGTCATTTTTAGTTCAATTAAAATAAATGTGATCATTTTAGAAGCAGAATGTCCTTCAAAACATATTTTAAGTGCTTTAATATCTTGCCGTTTATGTCGAATTGATTGTTCACACATTGAGGAGCAGTAATGTGTTAGACCTTCTCACATGATTCGTTTATTTTTGTCTATGATTAGTTAATGACGACGCCCTATTCCAAAGTATCACAAGGGCTGGGCAATCATTACAAAAACTAATACAACCATTTTTAAAAAAGTTCTCCAATATCAATAATCAGTCTTTAAACGTGTCTTTAAACGTCGTAGTTAAGGTTTACCGTATTTTCCGGACAAAATCGAATCGTGACATCCCTAATTTCAACGAATTCCGGCGCGAAAGTCCACCGGACGGAACGGCGTGCGGCGTGGCCCTTTTAAAAAAAAAACGAGCGAGTGTGTTTCTGTGAGCGTTAAAACCTTGTTGAGCAGCGGCACGAAGTTCATCAAGTCGCCGAATCGCCCGATGGTCTTCCTGAGCGCCGCCATGTCGCGCTGGGGAATGTTTGAGATGTAAACCATTCTCTCGTCGTTGTCGTCGACCCGCTGTCAAAGACATCAACATTTTCACACAGCCCGACACTCTTCAAAAGTGATTTTTTAAAAACATATCTCACTTACATCGGGTTCGCAAATGCGCATCAGGGACGAGTAAAACTGCACCTGAAAAGAAAGGATTCAACATTTTGTAAAACATTTGCCCAGAATCGGTATCCAACAGCTCTGGACGGGCGACGGCGTGGGATACACGGGCGAGTACGGACCCTTGACCGCAATATTTTAGAGGTGCGATTATTCCTGAGAGGGAGACATTCAACTTACCATTTAATACAGAAAAGCAAAAATACTAGATGTTTAGGCTCGTCACCTCTCTTGTTCTCCCTCTCTTTCACCCTCTCCGCCTTCTTCTTTCCCCCCTCCTGCTATCTCTTCCCCCCTCTTTCTCTTGTTCGCCCCCTCTCAATCTTTCTCCCTCTCCCCCGTCCCTCTTTCACCCCTTTCTGTTTTTCCATACTTCCCTCTATCTCTCCCCCCTTCTTTCTCTTGTTCTCCCACTGTCCTCTTTCTCCCTCCTTCCCTCCATCTCTTTGACTCTCTCTCTCTTGCGCTCTCCCACTCTCAATCTCTTCCTCCCTCTCCCCCTCGGTCTTTCCCCTCCCTTTCTTCCTCATCCCTCTATCTCTTCTCCCCCCCTCTCTCAATCTTTTCCCCTCTCTCCCTACCCTCTTTCACCCCTTTCCGTTTTTCCTTCCTTCCCTCCATCTCTTTACCGCTCTCTTGAGCTCTCCCTCTTTGTTCTCCCACTCTCTCTTCCTCCCTCCCTTTCTTTCTCCCTCATCCCTCTTTCTCTTGTTCTCCCTCACAATCTCTTTCCCCCTCCATCTCTTTACCTCTCCTTTTCTCCAACTCTTCCTCCTTCTCCCCCTTCTATTCTCTTGTTCACCCTCTCCCACTGCCCTCCTCCCTCCTTCCCTCTATCTCTTTCCACTTCCATCTCTCTCTTGCACTTCTCTACCCCTCCTTCATTCCCCCAATCTCAGTCTTTCCCCCTTCCATTGCATTTCCTCTTGCTCTTTCTCCTCCTCTTTTTCTCCCTCTATCTTTCTCCATCTATCTTTCTCCCCCTTCCTTCCCTCTTTTGCTAGTTTTTCCCGCGCTTCATTACGATCCGACTCGCTCGCGGAGAAACGAGCCAAGCGACGAGCCGAGTTTGGATGCGGGGGGAAACTGCGTCCCGAACGGCGACCTCTGCGTTCCCCACGCGGAAGTGCACGTCGCGCTGACCGGGCGGCGACTTCGTGAACCGACCGTTTCCAAACAAGGTGAAGCGGCCAAAGAAGAGGTGACAAAAGCGCGACAGAAGCGGCGACAGAAGCGGCGACACTCGGGTCCTCTTTTTCTTACCGGCGGCATGGCGACTCCCGCGGCGATGACGTGCGGCTTCAGCAGACCACTTCTGAGCGTGGCGTTGAGAGCCGGGCTCTCCGCGAAACCCTGCATCAGCTCCCGCACGGATGGCTTGTTGGGCATCTCGAAAAAAGCCTGAAGAAGAAAAATACAATACGACGGAGGAGAAGGTCAGAACGGGGGCGAGCGAGACGATACGGTTTATCTGATTCAAAAACGCCGGGCGATAAGTGGTTGCGCGGTACATTCTGAACAGCAGTGATCGCCAACAAAATGTGAAACATGATCACAAAAGAGCAGAAATACCACCTGATTTTTAAAATGTTGCCATATCTTTACAACATTGACAATATAATGAAAATGTCAATGTACTGCCCACTGTGGGAGGATGTAGAGCTCTTACCGTTCTACACTGTGGAAGGATGTAGAGCTCTTACCGTTCTACACTGTGGAAGGATGTAGAGCTCTTACCGTTCTACACTGTGGGAGGATGTAGAGCTCTTACCATTCTGCACTGTGGGAGGATGTAGAGCTCTTACCCTTCTGCACTGTGGGAGGATGTAGAGCTCTTACCGTTCTACACTGTGGAAGGATGTAGAGCTCTTACCGTTCTACACTGTGGGAGGATGTAGAGCTCTTACCGTTCTACACTGTGGGAGGATGTAGAGCTCTTACCATTCTGCACTGTGGGAGGATGTAGAGCTCTTACCCTTCTGCACTGTGGGAGGATGTAGAGCTCTTACCGTTCTACACTGTGGAAGGATGTACAGCTCTTACCGTTCTACACTGTGGGAGGATGTAGAGCTCTTACCATTCTACACTGTGGAAGGATGTAGAGCTTGTTGGCGTCGTTCTGGAATCCAAACGGCGCGATCATCTTCACCACGTCTTCCTCCGTGTACGGGTCTTCTGCGTCGTGCTCCGGGAGGTCGGTGAAAAGCATTATCCTGTGGTCGGTCTGAAGGAACTGTAAAAGGAAAGACGTGGGAGACTGTTTTGTTACACGCGAGGAAATTGTTCCCAGCTTGGAAAGTTGGTTCTAAAATGTTCTAAAAGGCTGTTTTCATTACGCCGAGCAGCTAGTTCCTGTTGCCTTAAAAATGCGGAGCTCCACTTCCTAGTGCGTTCATTCCTTATTGAAGAATTAGCAAGAGTCTCGCTAAACTAAATCAATACTTAATAATGACGGAGAGTTCCAGCGTGATAATCCCAGCAGCATGTTCAGACATTTACGTCCCATGTAAATACTTCACCTTGAGACATCGATGTGTTTATACAAGTGCTTTTGTTGTTAATGCTAACAGCTAACAGCTAATGCTAATGCTAACATACAATAAATGTGATCAATAATAAATAAATAACAGCAGAAATGGAACTAACCTGTTGACAAAAACATTCTATGAACTTTTATCAACTTTTTTTGCATTTTAAATTAACGTACATTAGCCTTTAGCTTTGTGACAAAAACATTAAATTCCCAGAGAGAGTGAATGGAAGCCGGGACTATCGTGAAAAGGGCCCCATAAGACGATTAATCCTTGCAGACCTACACCAAATGTGGCTGTTTTGACACCGTGTTCCTTCTTTAGCTCACTTTCGTTAGCGCTTAGCTGGAGAAACGCTACCACTGTTCTCTCTGGAGAAGGAGGTCAGCATTTGTGCGTTTTATCGCATCGGTCAGAAATATGAATGAACGGTCAAACTTAAGACTTACCTCTGGCGAGAAGACGTCGTCATACTTAAAAGTCTCTGTGGAGAAAAACGAGAATTCAAAAATAAAAACTAAATAATTGCATTTATTTTAGATACAAGAGGTTTTGCTTACTAAGGGCGTTGAGGCTGAGTAGCTTGTCCAGAGTCTCCCCCAACGTCGGAGGAACTGCCGCTGGACTTGGATCTGGACTTGGACTACCACTACGACTCGACCGTTGCCATGGTGATTTCGAGACCCGCTTAGCGTCCGTTTTAGCGTCTTGCTTAGGATCCGGCTTGGGATCTGGTTTAGCTTCCCGTTCGGATCTATTGTCAGGCTTCCCTTTCACAGGCAGAGGGGCAATGGCGTCTAAAATAGAAAAAACATTCAAATAGGAAATATTAGGACAAAATTCAGTTCATCACCCAAAACACCAATCTACTAAGTTTTTAACGCGTTAAGAAAGAAACATTTCTACTACAGATGCTCGTTAATTGTCACCAAGCGCTTAAACGAGTGAAGACAGTTTCCGGGTCAACAGACGAGTTTCGTTTTGCCTTGTTTTCTACTCGAAATTACGCTCATGTGCCCTCATACAACTGTACCCGCTGAAACTCCAAGACAGTGGATTTATCCGAGACAGAGCAAACCCGAGTGACACTGCAATATCCATGAACAAATCTTAATCACACATAGTTAATTTAATATGGACTGGATTGTTTTGATTTTTGCATCAGATCATTTACCGGCAGGAGCTAAGGTTAGCGGCTAACGTTAGCAACTTTACAAAGTGCTTCATTCATAATCACTACAACAGGGTTTATAGGAGCTCGAGTGTGCAGTTCAAAGACATTCTGCTTTTGTTGTTCTGCGTTTACTCTCGCAACGTTGTCCAATTATGACTCGAACTGCGTAGACCGTTAACGGACTCTTGACTGCAAAGGGCTTCAACTGTCAATTAAAGGAAAAGCCGAAAACGTGCGCCTGCGTCCCCAATTTCTACTTTAGGTAATTTGTGTCAACTGAAAAGGCAACGTAGATTTCCAGAAACAGCTTAAAGCAAAGTCCACCATAAAATTCTGTCATTTACGGAGAAATACGCCAACTCTATCAGTAAGATTTACCAGCTAATCAATCATACCAAGCATACCTTCTTCAGCATCTGTGGTTGGAACTTCCGACTTCACTTCTACCGCCGTGGACGTTTGTTCGGAGTCCAGTTTGTTTTGCTCCACAGTGCCCTCCACGGTGGCCCCCTCGGGACCCCCCTCGGCGTCATTTTCACCGGACGGTTTGTCTTGCTCCATCTCCTCCTCTTGGATCACATTTGAGTCCTCTTGTTCCATTGCAACAGCAGAAACCGGCGACGCCTCCATTTGGCTTGAACATGCGTCTTGTTGGGATGCGATTGCGTCTTTTTCTTGCTCGGCGTGCAAATCTGTATCGTTTTTTTGGGGCAAACTTGCGTCTTTTTCTGTAACCAACTCTTCAGGTTTCGGCGTCTCCTCGGACATTTTCAAATCACCTTGTTCCAAATTTTCTTCCATACTTTCTACAACCATTTTTTGGCTTTGGGTAGTTTCTTCAGCAACTGCTTTTGCCTCAGCTTTTTCTGAATCTTTCTCGGTGGAAACGCACGGATCGCTTCCCAAACTTTGCTCTACATTTTTAGCGAGTTCAACAACTTCTTCACTTGGAGACGTTTCTTTAGTAGCTGCTTCACTTGGAGACGTTTCTTTAGTAGCTGCTTCACTTGGAGACGTTTCTTCAGTAGCTGCTTCACTCTGAGACGTTTCTTCAGTAGCTGCTTGCACTTCTGCGTTTTCTACGGCCGTCTTGTCCGTTAAAATGGCCTCTGGTTTGCTCGTTTTATCCTCCGCGTTGAGCAGTTTTTTCGGCAACTCGTCGTCACAGTCCGTCCCGCTGCTAATTTCAATCGGTTCCAGAGAGACCTTCTTTATTTCAATCACTTCCAAAACGTCGTCTTCTTGTTTCGCGTCATCTTGGATTGGGACTGCTTTCAGACTGGAATGTCGAAACGTTCTCTGGATGGCCGTGCTTTTTCTGTCTTGGGTCACAACCACTTCTGCAATGGTAGCACAGGTCGTTTTCGATTCTTGGGGCTTTTGGGCCACTTTTGCCACTTGTTTGGGCGCGACGGCGGGTTTCCTGACGGTACATTTGACCGTCGGAATAGACATGGAAGCTGTTGGCTTTGCCGGAGCGGATTTGGGAGCGATTTTGCCAGCGGTTGTGGTTCTGTAATGGAAACGTTAATCATCGTTACATTACGCTACTGATACTGCGACAAAAACGTTATAGAGCTCCCGCGCCACATTTGCCCATGACATTACGGCAGGGAAGAAACGGCGGTGTTGAACGGCAACACGCCAGGAACTTAGCTTTTGGCGCTTATCCGTCATTAAATGCAGACGTAAATACGGCTTGAAAACTAATTGGATTGAACATTGGCGTGTCACGAGCGAGTGTGCTTTTTCAAGAGTTTAGAACCTGCAAAAATCTTAACATCCAATTCACTTTTCCACCTTCTGATATCATCAAATAGTGTCTCTAGATATTTTATGACGCGAGTGAATACATCTGATTATAAACCCTGTACATGAATGAATCCTTCCCCAAATCAAAACCCAAACATTAGTATTAGTTAATGAGCGTCTGGACTCACTGCTGGTCTAGTGGAATTGCACAACCCCACTTCTCATCGACCTGGAGCTTTGTCTGTCCAGTCAAATGCTCAGTCTTTCTTCAGCCCCTGATAGTATGTCTATCCCGGAGCGTAAAAAACAATCCGTAACCTCTGAAATGCTGATAAAGTCTGATCGTTGCCGCCGACGTCGTTAGCAATGACAACGGAAACGCAAAACAAACGCCGCCACCACCACCTCCATGCTGGTGCAGGAGCTCAATAAAAAAGGTAGCGTTTCAGCCTAAAATGATTATCAGAAAACTCTTACTTTACAGCAGACTTCAAGGGTTTTTTGAGCGCAGACACTGGAGATTTCCTTTGGATCGAGGACACTGCCTCCTGAAAAGCATGGCATGTGGACTATTAGAATCTTTTAAAAACACACATTTTGGTTAAAGTGAACCCTAAAACAAATAATTTTACATCTACAGAATGCACAGTAGATGGTATTCTAATCGACCTTGTATCTGACGATGGTGACCGGATGCTCTTTGATTTGAATGTCTTTAGCGTTTCGCAGTTTCTTGGCGTCTTCCTCGTTCTCAAAACACACCACAGCCTACAAGACAAGGTGTACAACTTGTATAGAAACACACACACAATGAAACAGTGTCCGACACAGAAGTCGGATGGAAAGGATCAAACCTGGTGTTTTTGCCGAAACAGTAAAACGGATTTTGTTTTCCCGAATAGTTCTGCAAAGCCCACCACATCGTCGTGAGACAGAGGGGGGATGATGGAGCCCAACCTCACCATCGTCGAGGGTTTCACAGCCTAAAGAACACACATACACGCTTTGAAAACTCAAATGACGGCTTGGAAGATGAAACAAAAAGAATATAAACATGGATTTTAGATGTTGAAGCCCTTTTTTTTTTAACAGGATTATGTTCGTTATGACAGTTATTCTATCAGGGCAGCAAAATCTAATTAGGTGAAATGAAATATAGTCAAAGGAGTCCTCCCAACTTGTGTCTGGGTGTCATGGGGTGTCACACTTTCAAATTTGCAACTTAAGGAAAGGCTAAATAGATACGTGCCCAATTTTTAACTTCCAAAAAAATAAATACAAAAATTAAGATTCTTCTAAAACTGTTCAGGAAAGGTCCAAATTTGTCTGATTTATGCGATTTTCTCAATAGAAGTTTTAGTATTCTAGGAATCCTTTTTTTTTTTGGACGACCTTTTTTTCTAACCAGATTTGCGACCGTTTTGAAGATATTCCATAAACAGTATTTATACATAAATCCTACAGGAATGTGAGTGTATGGCCATACCTTTATATTGGAAAGCAAACGATATTCAAAATGTGTGGATAAATTGCACAAATTTTCCTAAAAAAGTACAGATAAGAATATTGCCAGGCTCGGCCGTGTGTTATACTGACCGTGGGCTTGGCTGCAGTGCTGATCGTCTTTTTCCCTGTAGTTGTGGTGGGTTTCTTTAGCACTTTCTTCTTTGTGCCTGTAGAGGGCACTGCAGCAGGGTTTATTTTCTTCATCTGCGACATGATAACGGGCACCAGCATCTCGGCCAGGGCGGGCAGGTCCGCCGTGTTTGCCAGAGACTTAAGAGCTGAAAACAGCCACAAGAACACGTTCCCTATAATTTAACTTTGATTAAAAGGAGCTATATCATACGCAATTCGTCTTTTAACCGAGTCATATTGGTTCCCTTCACCATCGACTCGCTCAAAGTTAAATTAATGTCATCCGTGTGTTTTAATACTCTTGCAAATTAGACGCTGTTAATCAGAAAATCCCTCTTTTTTCCCCCTGGCCCACCACACTTTTTCTGAAGTATAAGTCGCACCAGCCAAAAAATGCATAATAGAGAAGAAAAAAAACATACATAAGTTGCACTGGAGGATGAAATGCGGTTGCAAGTGTGAACATAACAGATATCACGTATAAGTTGCTCCGGAGTATAAGTACAAGTATATATGTATAAATAAAAGTCGCACCCCGGCCAAAACTATGAAAAAAAGTGCGACTTATAGTCCGGAAAATACGGTATTAGATGATGTGATGAGCGAGTTTCCGACAGACAACACCGACTCACCCGATGAACTCTCGAGCGCTTGCTTCGTCATCTTCTCCAGCTCGTTCTGCTTCTTCCTCTGAGCCGCCGATTTGTGCGTCGACCGTTTATCGGAGGAAGAGCGCGTCTCTCTGCTGCCCCTGGACCGAGCTCGCGACTCATCCCGGTCCCTCCAGGGCGACAGCGATTCTCTCTCGTGGCCTCTAGGCGGCGTGTAGCGGACAAATCCTCTAGGTGGCGTGTACCTCGCTGGAGAATACCTGGAGGCCGCGTACCTCGGAGGCGTGAATCTGTCGGGCGAGTATGGCAGAGGGGAGTAGCGTCTCTCTCGGCTCCGCGGCGGCGTTCGCGTCCTGGTCCTCGGAGGCGAGCGCCTTTCCTCCGAGTGTCTCTGTGAAGCGTGGCGACCCTCATTCCGGCGCGGCGGCGATCTCCTCTCCTCCGATCGCTTCGGCGGCGACGCCCTCCGTCTCCGTTCCGACGCTCGCCGAGGGGGAGAGTCCCGGCGCTCGCGACTTCGGGATCGGGCGCGGTGCGACGAAGACGGGGATCTAGAGGCAGTAACGGCACAATGAAAACGGACGTACTGCATATTCATTCCGCGGACCAGCAAGATTCATTTCATGAGGCAAACGTAAGAATGCATCTGGCCAGGCTCCCACGATCAGGCCTGAACGACTGCCAATCACTGGGCAGTGTGTGGTTTGGGCGGAAGCCAAGGGTGAAGTAAACAAACCCAAACAAACATGCCTGATGTGCTCAAACATTTAGCAGAAATGCAGATTATCTTGGGTTGGGTTGTTGGGCACATGTGCATTAGTGAGTGTAAAGTCATCTGTGGTTTTCTCTCAACCGGAACTAATCCTCTGCTTGTACCGCTGTGCATAGAACTGCTGTAAATAAGAGTGTTTACTTTACCACTATTATTAGTATTATTTTGTAATCTTTGTTTTATTATCTTTTTTTTGTTTTGTTTTTTTCTATTCCTTATTGAGAATATGAGAGGTTCTGTCCATTAGAGTTTTGTTTATAAGAGTTTTTCTATTAAGTGTTTTTTAAAACTTCCTATAAGTTATCTGTTCTTTTCTTCTGTATCTACTTGTGTTGCAACGCCGAAATTTCCCCATTGTGGACAAATGAAGGCTTATCTTATCTTAACACTTCGCCCCATCAGCTTCAAATAATCGTCATGAAGTCACTTTGAGATTGTGTGTAGAACTCTCCTCTAAACCTGCCATTATAAAGGTTAAGTGTGGACTTTTCCTGCCTTCTCTTACAAATATGAATATTCTGGAATAGTATCCTGTCTGAACTATTATTTACTGGCCAATTAACCAATCGTAGAAACCGTGTCAAAAACAAACATGGCGGCTTGGAAGCAAATCGGGAAATTAAAATACAACTAAGAAACGAGTATTTCCCAGGATAAACTGTAAATCTGAAGTGAAAGCAGTTACATATGACAGGCATATTCACACAGAGATGAGGTGGCAGTTTTCATTATGTGGAGCATGTTAATTTACTTTATGTAGGCTCTAAAAATAACCTTGCGCAACAGACAGTTTATCTCAGCGTTTTAAGCCCTTGATGTGATCCTCTTCCCTTTAGGACGCGTGATAATAACGGCGATCAGTTGCGTCGCTGCGCGTTGTCTTGCAAATGCGTCGTGTGCTGTGGTTGGTCCAGACCTGCGCCGGTGTGGAGGGGAGTGGGACCTGCTGCGCCGCTTGTCCCTGCGCTCGGAGTTGAACTGCCATCCGGGGCTGAAGGAACGAGAGCGACTCCTCTGGTATTTCGGCGGCTGGCTGGCCGAAACCGGCGGAGGAGCGGTGAGGAGAGCGGAGTCTCTGGAGCGAAGAGAAAAACAAGGCGGAGGTTTTCTTACGGTGTACTGGTGTCTCCGTCTCTCTCGCCTTCACTGAACGTCACAAAAAAACGTTCAAAATCCCCCAATTTAGAGACGTCAAAGGTCATTTTGTCTCCTTTTGTGCCGTTTTAAAGTCGATAAATCATCACCAGACTCGTTCTGCCTCAAATTATGTTCATTACAACTGCATGCTCACATTAGCGTGTTGGGGCTGTTACAATTCCCTCTGCTGCCAGGAGATGGAGTGTTAACACCAATCCTGCTGAGGGAACACCTCACTGATGTATAGTAATGAATTTAAAGTAATGCTTCCAGTACATACATTGTTTAAGACACAAAAGCAAAGGGTACACATGCATGTTTAAAAGGCCATTAAAAAAACTAATAATGCTGCTAACTATTAGTTCAAAGCTGCTCTGAATTACATGCAAGTCTTCAATAGTTTGTTATTGTTTATGGGCAAATTTAAGTAAGTCTTGTCCATTTGAATTTAAACGTGATCTTTGAACACAAATATAAATCCAGATCTAATCACACATCTCATCAGAAAAAACGCTTAGTTCTTCCCCAGACTGTGCAGCCCTACTTTAGTGGGTTGTAATTTTGAAAAAATAAATCAGATTGATGCTTTGTCAAATAAGTGTGATGTGTGGTGGGATTTTTTTTCTTCTTTTTTTTACAAATTAGTACTTTATATTACATCAATGGCGTTTACCTGGCTGTTACTTCACCATCCCACTCTGGATAACTGGAATAAAAGGTATAAAACGGTACGTGAAGACAGTTTTAAATAAATACAAATCCAATATTGCTTCAAAGAAAGCAGGAAAAGTAGAAAACTACATCAGTTATAATGTAAAAATCCTGAAGCGAAACAATCTAAATCTTGCTTTCTGCCCCACAGCAAACCTTTACATACACGAAGCCAATTTGTAATAATTTAAGATAAAATACAAAATTACTGACATCAGACGGAGAAACTTGCACTTCTCAATGTGAAGGGGGGAGTTCTGGTGAGAAATCCAATCCTAGTGAACAAAACAGTGAAGAGTTAGAAATCAGAATTTTCAACTATGTAAAAAAAAAAAAATCTTCATATTATCAGCATATTATTTTAGTTTAGTAAAATCGGTAGGGGAAAAACAACACAGAAGAACTTGAGTCCATCCTGGTTCGAAATAAAAGTAAAAAAATATATCTAAAAAAAAAAAAATGCAAGGAAGAATCTTCTCACGTGGCAAATCAGGTTTTCTTGATATTTTCTTTTGAGTTCGTGAAAAAAAAAAAACACGGCTCAGTTTTCAGTGTTTGAAGTAGGAACGTCCACGGCAACACAAAAATACAAAGCGTCTGTAAAACATTGTCGAAGAAACTATACATCTTAACAAGTGTGACCAGGAGCTTTTTACGGAAAACCACCACATCATTGTTTTTGAACTCATCATTGCCCAATTAACTATTGGACCTGCCTCATTTCACACAAAATGCATTCACACTCTTCACCTCATCTGTGTATGAAAGTCTTTGGGCGAACAGGGGAAATAAGAACAATCTAGATAACCCCACAATGCTAGCTCCTGGTTTAGAATTACCATCATAGATCATTTCAATGGACCAGTGGTTCTCGAACTCGCCTTTGTAGCAAAACATTTAGGACGATAATGGGAAAGCCGTATATTATTGTGCGTGTGGAAAAATAAGCATAAAAAAAGGGAGTTAATGATGACATGTACGTGCAGTCAATATTTGTCTTAAGGCCGGTTTCTGAAACACACAAAAGGCAAGGAATGGAACTGCTACTTGGCAAAGTTTGAGAACCGCAGGTCTATCCCTGCCTAAACCATGCAACAATCCTATTTACAAGAACAATGACACTTTTATTTTTCATCTTCCAGTGCCCGTGGCAAGAAGATCCAAGTCCAGTTTCTGTGGCTGGTCGAGAAATCCTTTTTTGGTGATACTTGAATCGTCATGTCAGGAGTGCGGTGGGAAAATGCGGGCGGCGCCAGCTTGGAAAGTAAATCCATCCAAAGTTAGAGAGGAAAAATATGGGTGAAAGTGCGATGCGGCTCGTGAGAGTTGACACACAAGTCCATAAAAAAAAAAAACAGTGAAAACACAATAAAAAAGCACAATTTTGCCTAAATGAAATACAAAGAGAATAGTATGACAAATTTGACTGAAAATATACAATGTACAGAAGTTCCACCGGTCGAAATTGTCATCTTCCAACGGGAGAGTTGGACTAGGTCTGGCAGAGGGTTGGTCAGCATGTGTCTCTTCACCACATCCGTCTTCTTGACTCTTGGGATCTTCTTTTCATATAAAGTACTTGACCTCATGCAATATTGAAAAAGATCCCATATTATGCTTTTTTTTTTTTTTAAGTGGGACTTAACCCTAAATAAACGTACTTGAAACTAAACTGTGTAAACATGGCATTTTAGGAGCAATTTGGACGCTTAGCGGTCTAAAGCTCAAGACAACTGGCCATCATCAAATAAAGATGAAAAATAATACACAATCTGTCAAAAATCGAGAGCATGGTTCCAGCTATGGTTAAACTCTGCCACTTTAGCAAAGAGGCTCTGGGTGGTAGAGTGGCTAGAACTCACTTCAGAGCAAAAGGGCCTTTCTGTTTCTCACTGTATTTGGGTGTTTTCCCTCAGGGGCACTGCAGTTGCCCCCAACAACCCAAAACACGCACAATAGGTAAAATCCTCAAACGAAGTTGACCAAATTAAATTAAGCTCAATATCTGGAGATGGGCAGCATCCACTGCTCGAGGAGACGCCCCAGGCACTGAAGGATGGGTCAAATTCAGAGGACAAATGTCCCAAAGAGGACAATAAAGCTTGATCTAATCTAAGGCTCTTTTATGCTCAATTGTAAGTTCCAAATGTAGTTACAGTCAGTGCATTTATATTTCAACCATTTCTAAATGTGAGCAAAACAAAGTACAGATCTGTCACTGCACATCCACAAGCTCTGGGCATTAGCATTGGACACGGATCAAAAGACACTGGGGACAAACTTGAGACTGCGCACACATGTATGTGTATTTATACACATATACATCTTAAGAGTGCGCACACATGTATGTGTATTCATACACATGTCCATCTTAAGAGTGCGCACACATGTGTATTTATACACATATACATCTTAAGAGTGCGCACACATGTATGTGTATTCATACACATGTCCATCTTAAGAGTGCGCACACATGTGTATTTATACACATATACATCTTAAGAGTGCGCACACATGTATGTGTATTCATACACATGTCCATCTTAAGAGTGCGCACACATGTATGTGTATTCATACACATGTCCATCTTAAGAGTGCGCACACATGTGTATTTATACACATATACATCTTAAGAGTGCGCACACATGTATGTGTATTCATACACATGTCCATCTTAAGAGTGCGCACACATGTGTATTTATACACATATACATCTTAAGAGTGCGCACACATGTATGTGTATTCATACACATGTCCATCTTAAGAGCATAAATGAGGCTTGGCAATTCTGTACCAAAGCCGTGAGCACGTTCACTGTGACCCGAGTTCATGCAGGCAGTTTGTTGATCCAGCCCCCGCCCCTACTCTCCCTCCACCATCTACTTTCTGTGGTGTCTGGAGTTTTGAAGTTTAGTCCCACTTTAAATATTCACAGTATCTGGTTACGTGACAGAAGCACCCAGACTTCCATCACCATATGATGTCAATATATGAATCTATAAAATCAAGTTAGCGCAAGAAATGCACAATGTAAAATTGACAACGTAAAGTCAACCAAGGTGCACAATTTGATGCCTCATAACTTAGACAAAGTAAGCATAATATGGGATCTTGCACATTACTTTTGTCAGGGTAATCATTGGTGTTCAAAATACAAATTCAACAAAACATTAAGAGGTATCCCAAACGATGTACAAACTAATGAATTAAACCACAATTGTAATTACATTTTTATTGTGGAGTTTTAAGTAAAGGGGACAGAAGAGAGAGCAGTTGACCACTCACCTTCATATGGAGACATTCTTTGTGACACAGACAACAGGTATGAGGAAAGGACCTCGGTGAAGCAGCGGCGTAGTCCTGCATCATAGCCGAGGTGGGTAAGCCTTTCACCGAGGTCGAAGGCTTTGTTGTAGCGGGTGATGGCGGCGGTTTCGTCATGGGGGTCTGCGTCACTGGCACCAAATTCCCCTTCATCGACGGCTTGCCCAGCATCGGCTTCTCTTGTGGGACGATCGCGGGGCGTCCGGCGGTGCTCCTGGAGAGGGTTGGAATTGGCCTTGCGCTTGCGCTTGTGGGAAAACCCATCATTTTCTTAGAGGATACCGAAAGTGACGGCGCTTGCTTTCTGAGCCCGTCTTCCCGTTTCTGGATGCTGTCGACGAGGATGACGCCGGTCTTCTGGGTCGTTTCGGACTTGACGTTTTGCTTCGTTGTGAGTTTGTTGGTCGGCTGTGAACTTGCCGATTTAAAAGTCGACGAAAACAATGAAGAGAAACTAGCTGCGGGGCCAACTTTGTCTTGGGATGGCAACACCAAATTGCTAACGGGTTTTGCGGGTGTGGATGAAGTTGTCGACGTTTGAAGTGGTTGCCTTATAACACCTGTATCAATCTTCATAATACCTTGGATAGCTCTTGCAATTGTACCCATACTCTCAGTTCCTCCCGTGTATTTCCCAGTATGTCCATATTCGATGACTTTACTCGGCTGCAAAACGGCCAACTTGTCCATGTCAGCTTTACTTGGAATTGGGGGAATATCTTTCGCATAGCATCTCGATGTGGAGCTTTGCAAGGGTGATCTGTCCATATTATAGTCCATTGAAGCTGGCATGTCTTTCTTTGCATAGTCCATAACTTTATTTCCCTTAGGGTCTTGACGACTATCAACATCCGTTCTCGATGGCAAAGTGTCTTTATAAGAGGAGGGCTGGGCTACCGACTTCCGGTTCTTCTCAACACGTATTTGACGCAGGATAAGCGGTAAGTTATCAGGTGTAATTTCGTCTTCGGGGTAAGATATCAGTTGTTCAAGATCCTCTTTCTCCAAGTTAAAATGGCGGAGAATGTTGGCAGCTGTCGTGGCGCTGTATTTAGATGTATTTGGGTCTTTCCTTTGGGAAGGTGTAGGCATTTCTCTGTCTGGATAATCTCCTAGTCCTGGAATGCCAGACTCACTGCGATTACTTTGAGAGTCTCCGGTGTTGAGAAAATTGGAGCTGGAAGAAGAGGTTACGAATGACCGTGGTTCTGCTGAGGAGGATTTGGTCAGGTTCAAAAGCCAACTCAGTGATCCACTTACGCCACCGTCAGTATCCGAGGTTCCGGAAGGCTGCCGAGGGGCAGAAGAGGAGGTGGCAGAGTAAGTGGAGGCAGAAGACGGGGCAGAATAGGACGGGGCAGAGTGGGAGGGGGCAGAGTAGCTGGAGGCCGAAGATGGGGCAGAGTAGCTGGAGCCCGAAGGCGGGGCAGAGTAGCTGGAGCCCGAAGGCGGGGCAGAGTAGCTGGAGCCCGAAGGCGGGGCAGAGTAGCTGGAGCCCAAAGAGGGGCCAGAGTAGCTGGAGCCCGAAGGCGGGGCAGAGTAGCTGGAGCCCGAAGGCGGGGCAGAGTAGCTGGAGCCCGAAGGCGGGGCAGAGTAGCTGGAGCCCGAAGGCGAGGCAGAGTAGCTGGAGCCCGAAGGCGGGGCAGAGTAGCTGGAGGCTGAAGGCGGGGCAGAGTAGCTGGAGGCTGAAGGCGGGGCAGAGTAGCTGGAGGCTGAAGAGGGGCCAGAGTAGCTGGAGGCCGAAGGCGGGGCAGAGTAGCTGGAGGCTGAAGAGGGGCCAGAGTAGCTGGAGGCCGAAGGCGGGGCAGAGTAGCTGGAGGCTGAAGAGGGGCCAGAGTAGCTGGAGGCCGAAGGCGGGGCAGAGTAGCTGGAGGCTGAAGAGGGGCCAGAGTAGCTGGAGGATGAGTAGGTGGAGAAGGGGGAGTAGGTCTCATCTCCCTGGGGTTTCCTCTGCAAGGGTGGCTGAGTGGAGGACTGCTCTCGGGCTCTGCTCAGCTGGAGGTCGATGTTCCGGTCCAAGTCAGATCGGCTCGGCTCAGGTCTGTAGGACATGGGCTGTGAAAACAGGGGCCTGCTGGACAGAGGGTTTGAAGATCCAGAGGCTCCAGGAGGGTTGAAGGGCCCTATGTTGGTTGTACCCATCCGAGAGTCACGGTCTGGGTTGACGTTTGCTCCATACTGCCCCTGGCCCTGCCTCTGGTTGCCGTACGGGTTGTACATGTTGTTGGCGATTTTGAGCAGGTTCAGGAGACTGATGGCAGATGCAGTGGGTGAAGGAGCAGCAGCGCTGGAGTTAGCTCTGCTGCTAACAGTCAATGGGTTTATCTGTGTCAGTGCTAGCTGCGCCTGGAGCTGAGCTAGCTGTAGAGAAGCAGCCTGTGGGCCAATCAGGAGAGAGCTCCCAGGGAGCCCTCCAATCAGAGGGCTTGTTAATGCAACGCTGAAAAACAGAACAGGAGTTACTAAACAGAAACTGGGGCAAACAACTTGGAGAGGTGGTCTTCGGTTCATCTGGGCTCGTCTGGGATCAGCTGGAGAGTCCTGTTCAATACACCAGAGTTTGGACAGAACAAACAAGAGAACTTGAAGACACAAACTGAAAAAGATTACTAAAAAGACGTTTTTTCAGTTTAAAAAATAATAAGCCTTGTAGGGATCCATAAATCATTTATTAGAAGTTGTAATATATAAAAAAATATAATAAAAATCCATCAATGTAACAAGGGCATGGCAAAAATGCATATTTTTATCAAGTTGCCACTAACGAGCTGTTGATAGTCCACTGGTCCTCGCTCGAGCCAAAACTAAACTCTCAATCTCAAAGCTGTAACTAATGGAGCAACCGCATTTTATTGATGAGGCAATTTCTTAATAGAACTGTGTAGGATTCGTTAGCTCAAGCATCAATTCTCAATGTGCACAGAAAATGTCTAAGAAGCCACAAACGCGGACTAAGTCCATATATCGGTTACAAGAATGCGGGACACGGGGCGGTTCTTCTGGTACAGCTGGCAGCCCGGTGTAAACGCTCTCTCTTCTTTCTCACACTTATTGTGCTTTATCTCCTATATTTGGTAAATATAGTTAGTATATTTTTTCTATTTTACTGTACGATAGGGACACGCGCTGGAATAGTTTTTTAATTCAACTGTTTTTGACTTTTTCCGGCTGGATTTGAGCGTTTTTTGTTGCGGTCGTTGTGTTGTTGTGACGTGAGCTAGCTCCGAGCGAGCCCACCAGCCCCCCCCCCGCGCCCTCAGGCCGCGCTAAAGTACGGCGTGTCGTCGGTACACGTTTATATACACGTTTATATACACGTTTATATGAAAGAGGAACTTCACGAACGATCAGGACACGCACTGGAATCGCTTTAAATTAACTTGTTTTGACTTTATTCGGCTGGATTGAGTGTTTTCGTCGTGTCGTTGCGATGTGTCTTGGCTCTGAGTCCCCCGGCTCCGGCCCCGCCCCCCGGCTCCGGCCCGTACCGCGTTTCCACAAAGGAGGAACTCATGAAACTGCGGAGAACAGTCATCTCACCCGGAGATCGTCACGTTATCCCGGCGCAATACTGACCTAACCTAATACTGATGTGCAATTCTGTCGTATGTGCAATTGCTGTTGGAATTCATGTGCAATTACTGTGAAATTCATGTGCAATCTATGTGCTGTCGTGACACATATTCATGTGCAATTACTGTCGGGATCACATGCAATGGTATTTATTTATTTGTCTATGGGAGTTTTTATTTATTTATAGGAGATCTTCTACTGAAAGTGTTTTTCAGACTTCCTATAAGTGATCTGTTCTTCTGTATCTACCTCTGTATCTACCTGCGTTGCACCAATGAAATTTCCCCATGTGGGACAATAAAGGAATATCTTATCTTATCTTCAAAGAAATAGCAACATTTCTCTCTTAAAACAGACTTAGCCTGAAAAACACAACAAACAGTAGTGTGACTGAAAGACTTAAAGCTGCTCATATGGAAAACATCAATTTGAAACGGATTTGTTTAGTCAACCTCCATCTTGAATTTCAATACAGTTTGTGGTTTACCTCGTGCGCCTTTAAATATCCATCTAAACTTTGTCTCCCTGTTTGGCTTGCGATATATTGCTGAAGAAAATAATAGTAATAAGAATAAGTAATGATAATATGTTAATCCTAAAGCGGGATTATAAATGTACAATATTATTAAAAAGTATGAGCTGAACTTCAGAAAATTCATAAAAAAAAAAAAAAACACAAGCTGCAACAAAATGAATGACAGAAACACTTAATTTTTAGAGTGAGTCATAGAAGTTATTCATTCAACCCTCTCAACTCAAACTTTATTCGACCATGTGGCATTTCTGAACCAACGCAGGGCATCGCAACCATTTAATACGACAAAGCGCTTTGTTTACATCATTGCTTTATATCCTGCGCTATACATACTATTAATTGTATAAAAATAATAGAAGGAAAAGTGTCATAGATGGATTAGCGCACTCGTTTCCTCTGGATTTGCAGTCCGTTTGACCACATGTTCATAACCAAAAATCAAACCCATTATAACCAGTTTTCCCCAACTTTTTTCTCCAAGAATCCCCCATTTTGTTTTTGTTTTTTTACCACCGGAAAAAACAAACCTTCAACATCCTTCACCTACCTGCGAACCTACGGTCAGTAAAGATGTTGCAGAACAGTAAACGGCGTCAGTCTCTGTGCGGAACAGCTACACTGAACAATCACTTAAGATATAACGCAACAATAATACACTTTTTTTACACGGTGGACTGAAGGTCACCACACGTCAGATCTACGCACTCGTGGGAGAAAGGGCAGTTTGTTTATCGTGTGCAAAAGATAAAAATGATAAAACACCAGGTCCGAGTGTCACAAAAGTATAATTTATGGTCAAGTAGATGCATAACTATTTTAGGGTTATTATTTAAATAAGAATCCACTATAACCAAACTACCGATACATGACTAGGTATCATCATCTATTAAATGACCAAATAAGAAATTGCAGTTCGCGCATCTTGTACAAAAGATAAACATGATAAAATACCACGTCAGAGTCACAAAAGTATAATTTTTGGTGAAGTATATAACTTTTGTAGGGTTATTATTTCTGTAAATATGAATCCACTATAACTAAACTACCAGTACATGACTAGATATCAGAATATATAAAAAAAAAACATAAGAAATGGCAGTTTGCTCATTTTGTACAAAAGATAACGTGATAAAACACGACGTCCGAGTGTCACAATAGTATAATGTATGGTCAAGTATATAAAAAAACTGTTGTAGGGTTATTATTTCTGTAAATATGAATCCACTATAACCAAACTACCAGTACATGACTAGGTATCATCATCTATCAAATTACCATATAAGAAATGGCTGTTTGCTCATTTTGTACAAAAGATAACGTGATAAAACACCACATCCGAGTGTCACAAAAGTGTAATTTATAGTCAAGTATATAACATTTGTAGGGTTATTATTTCTGTTAATATTAATCCACTATAACCAAACTAGCGGTACATGACTAGGTATCATCATCTATCAAATTACCATATAAAAAAGGTAAAATATCACCCACATTTTGCACATTTTAGTATTTATATTTAGTTTTTTTCCCCATTGAAAACTTCACTTTAACCTGCATTCTAGAATTTGTGGCTCTATTACTTTACAAACATTCTAAGGGTCAACAATAGCAACACTTTCATCACCAACGTGCAACAATAGTCACTATCTTAGGCCATTTACTGAGCGTGTACTTTAGCAGGAAAAGCAGGAAGTACCCGGCTGTAAACACAACGTCATCGATCACGTTTTAACCCCAAACAACGCTCAAAACAAGGCGTGCGCGATATTCACTCGTTTGCGGCGTTTGCGCGAAGATTAAGCGCGAATTTGAAGGTTAAAAGACGAAAAAAAGGACGTGTTTTCGACCAGCGGCTAACAAGGCTAATGCGGCTAACGCGGCTAACGCTAGCGCCGGTTTCCTGGTCCCGCGCGGCCCGAGTGTCGCGCGCGGGCTCCGTCTCTGCACGTGCGCCACCTCAGCTGCATACCTGTGATTATGGCGGGGTTACGGGGCACGACCGTTCACGATATTCCGTGAAAGCAACAAAATAAAAGAAGTGTAAAGTCCCGAAAAAGAAGGCCAGGTCCTTTGCGTCGTTTGCGTCGAAGTCAGAGCGGTACGAGTGCGACCCCTGTCTGCGGGAGGACCGAACTGACCCTGGCCCTTAAATACAGACTTAAAAACCTTAAATACAGACTTAAAAACCTTAAATATAGACTTAAAAAACCCTTAAATACAGACTTAAAAACCTTAAATACAGACTTAAAAACCTTAAATATAGACTTAAAAAACCCTTAAATACAGACTTAAAAACCTTAAATACAGACTTGAAAACCTTAAATATAGACTTAAAAAACCTTGAATACAGACTTAAAAAACCTTAAATACAGACTTAAAAACCTTAAATACAGACTTTAAAAACCTTAAATACAGACTTAAAAACCTTAAATATAGACTTAAAAAACCCTTAAATACAGACTTAAAAACCTTAAATACAGACTTGAAAACCTTAAATATAGACTTAAAAAACCTTGAATACAGACTTAAAAAACCTTAAATACAGACTTAAAAACCTTAAATACAGACTTTAAAAACCTTAAATACAGACTTGAAAACCTTAAATATAGACTTAAAAAACCTTGAATACAGACTTAAAAAACCTTACATACAGACTTCAAAAACCTTGAATACAGACCTAAAAAACCCTTAAATACAGACTTAAAAACCCTTAAATACAGACTTAAAAACCCTTAAATACAGACTTCAAAACCCTTAAATACAGACTTAAAAAACCCTTAAATACAGACTTAAAAACCCTTAAATACAGACTTCAAAACCCTTAAATACAGACTTAAAAACCCTTAAATACAGACTTAAAAACCCTTAAATACAGACTTAAAAACCCTTAAATACAGACTTCAAAACCCTTAAATACAGACTTAAAAAACCCTTAAATACAGACTTTAAAAACCCTTAAATACAGACTCTAAAAACCCTTGAATACAGACTTAAAAACCCTTAAATACAGACTTTAAAAACCCTTAAATACAGACTCTAAAAACCCTTGAATACAGACTTAAAAACCCTTAAATACAGACTTTAAAAACCCTTAAATACAGACTCTAAAAACCCTTGAATACAGACTTAAAAAACCTTAAATATAGACTTCAAAAACTCTCAAATAGACTTTAAAAACCCTAAAGGTTTCGAAGTTCAAGTCCCGGCTTTGAGCAACCGAAAACATAAATACACAGGACGAGATGAGTACGATTCTTCCGCTACTGTCGACTCAGAATCCCCACACCTCAAAAGTCCTCAAAACCCGCCTGAAATACTTTTACGTGAGTCGCTGTACTTGTACTTCAGTAACAGGACCGTGCGGGTTGAACTCAAACACGCAGGAATCGACCACCGTTGTCACGTCGGAAGCTCGTGACGTTCAGTTTCGCGTCATTGATTCGCGTCCATTGGCGGTTCCTGTTTCGTTCCCGCCCTCGTGCTCTTTGTATCTCTCTTAAGTGGTTTAATGGAATCGTCTCGTTGCTGTCGGTGGCGACGATTGCCCGAAATAAGCCGAGCGGGAGGTGCGGGTCCAGCTGTCGCGGAGGCCGAGGGCGCTAAGCTCTGTGGCCCGCGGGGGGATGAGCGAGGTCTAACCGTAATTTAAACGTAAAGTGCCGCAGCACCCGGGAGACGATCGGCCTTTGATCAAAACGTTTATCGTCGTGTCTCGGTTAAAGAGTTGACACGGCGGAACAGGCCCATTACCGAACTGTAGGGGATCGGGATCGGAGTGTGGGGGCATCCGTCTGTCTGTCTGTCTGTCTGTCTGTCCGTCTGTCTGTCTGTCTGTGTGTGTCTGTCTCTCTGTCCCTCTGTCTCACTGTCTGTCTGTCTCTCTGTCCCTCTGTCTCTCTGTCCCTCTGTCTCTCTGTCTCTCTGTCCCTCTGTCTGTCTCGACTGGACTTTAGCTCTATACTCTTGAACTCTGTCTGCAAATGGATATGTCTGTCCTGGTTCTGTCCTGGTTCGGTCCTAGTTCAGACCTGGTTCAAGACCTGGTTCAGACCTGGTTCGGACCTGGAGCTGCAGTGAACCAAGACTAAACCAGGACTCTCATTTATAAATCACATGCTCGAGTTTATGATCTATAAAAAACTCACAAATCTACTTTAGAGACGAGGAAGAAGACAATCTGAGCTCAGAGAGAAGAGATTCTGAGGAAGTTTGAGAAGGTCAGTCCTGATAAATACCACAAACACGCGCTCGTAATAGAAGAAAAGCCTCTTGCAATTTTCTGGAACTCTATAAAGAAGCAACATTTTCACATCCAGACTGTAGACGTCACCCGAAAACGCTCCGGTCCAGGCGGCGGTGCCGTGTGTCCGAGGCATGAGCGCCGTAACACAAGGACACATTCCCCTTAATGATCTAAGAAAGCGGAGCCCGGTCACACCAGGAATGTCCTGTCTGGAATTAGCCCCTGTCTGCGGCGCCCCGCGCAGCCAAAAGGACCACGGGACGCTCCGGTTTCTCACGCCGCCACGCAGGACCGGACGGAATCTGCTGAGCGAGCGTCACGTCACTGTTGTTACGGGACGGGCTTCTCAAGAGGCGGTGTACAAACACACGTGTGCGGCTCAGTGGTCAGAGCACTCGGGCCGGCCAAGACCGAGATCGCTTGGTCTTGGTTGTCAAAGATTGTTTTTGGCTTCATTAGACAGGAGAGGTCAGCGTGAAATTCGGGGATGAGAGAGAAGGGTGGACATGCGGTAAATTGTCGGTGTCGGGGTTCTGACCGCGCGACCGCTGGGCAAGCACAAGGCCACGCGTTTTTGCAGATAGTCCACGAAAGGTCAATATCTGGACGTGTTTGTCGTCACCGCGATCGACGGGCGGCTCAACGCGGTCCGTACGGCGGCTTGCATGTAAAGAAAGAGAGAAAAAGAACACGACTTTGCGCTGAATCGTTGAGCGACGCGCTAAACTCTGTACGGCCGAGGTCAGCGAAGTGAAGACGGACTGAGAGGCAGGCGAGGCGACGGGTAGCACGGTTCAAAGCTCCAAAGAAAACCCATTCAGCAGAACATTGGCGACAAATTGCGCTCAGCAGTGTGCGCGCAACAGTACAGTATGTGCTAGGCAGTGTGCGCTCGCCAGTGTGAGCTCGCCAGTGTGCGCTCGGCAGTGTGCGCTCGGCAGTGTGCGCTCGCCAGTGTGCGCTCGCCAGTGTGCGCTCAGCAGTGTGCGCTAGGCAGTGTGTGCTCGCCAGTGTGAGCTCGCCAGTGTGCGCTCGCCAGTGTGCGCTCGCCAGTGTGCGCTCAGCAGTGTGCGCTAGGCAGTGTGCGCTCGCCAGTGTGAGCTCGCCAGTGTGCGCTCGCCAGTGTGCGCTCGCCAGTGTGAGCTCGCCAGTGTGCGCTCGCCAGTGTGAGCTCAGCAGTGTGCGCTCTCCAGTCTGCGCTCGCCAGTGTGAGCTCGCCAGTGTGCGCTCGCCAGTGTGAGCTCGCCAGTGTGCACTCGCCAGTGTGCGCTCAGCAGTGTGCGCTCGGCAGTGTGCGCTCTCCAGTGTGAGCTCGCCAATGTGCGCTCGCCAGTGTGCGCTCGCCAGTGTGAGCTCGCCAGTGTGCGCTTGGCAGTGTGAGCTCGCCAGTGTGCGCTCGCCAGTGTGCGCTCAGCAGTCTGCGCTCAGCAGTCTGCGCTCGCGATGAACGATCACGACGTCGGTCCAGTCCGCAGTTTGTGGCCTTCTTCCCCAGCTGGCAGGGCGACGGTCCAAAGGTTTCCATCCTGTACGTCCGTGGCGGGAGTTTTGAGGCCCAACGTAGAATAAACACAACAACAAAATAACAACAACAGACGAGGGGGTCAAATAAAAGCACAAGCAAAACAAACAAAACAGGGGAAAAAAGAAAAAAAAACACTTAGAATGTGCTGGACTTGGGGGGGGCACAAGATTCAGGAGCAAAATTGAGAATGGAAGAGTGGTATCAGAGAAAAAAGAAATAATATTGGTATACGTATTCAAATACAGTATAAAAACATACATATATTCATATACACATACATACACAAAGAAGAATTGCTCCCGATAATTCAAGATGATTGTCCCATTTTGACCGTCGTCTATTACATTTTTTCTATTTTTAAGTTGAGTCCTGAGTTCATTTGTTCCATTTTGCGTATATCTATTATTTGTCCAGTCCTGTGTCGTCGGGGCCGTTTGAGTCTTCCATGTTTGTGTGAGAGTCGTCTTCCCAGTCGCCAGGAGCATATTCCAGAGAGAGTCTTGTCCATTGTGTCCATTGTGTCCACAGTGTCCATTGTGTCCACAGTGGGAGGTTTGAGGGCCACGTGCATCAGTCCAAAATCAAAAGGGAGGTGTCAAAAACAATCTGCATCGCTCTGTTCATTACTGTCAATTTTTTGTATGATGCGATGTGTATGATGGTTGCCACGGTTTCTCCAACATTCGACTCCGCCCTGTGAACAACGCTCTTCCTCCACATAAACACTGCACCTTCAGTTGATGCTCTTAAGTCTTGTTTAAAAATGCACTTTTATTCACTGGCTTTTAACCTGGCAGGAGATTTGTGAGGTCCTCTGGCTGTCTTTTATCATTTTATATATTTTATGTTGTTTTTAATTAGTTTGTATTCTGTTTATATGTATTTATTCATTTTTTATTGTATATATATTTTTTTACATATTTTACTTGTCTCCTGTGCAGCACTTTGGAGACTTTGTGTTGGTACAATGTGCGATACAAATAAAGTTGGATTGTATTGGATCGAGCACTTTGACTCGGCGTTGTGAATAAACGGGTTTCGTCTTCCGACAGAACTCCCTCTAAATGTGATTATGTGGTCCACACTGCTCGTCTGTCAAAACAAAATCAGCCTCTTTTTCCCATTTAATTGTGATATTGGTAGATTGGCCGTCCAAGTCATGAATGCGCTTAGATACGTTAGATATTTAGAAAGTTCTGCTTTATATGCACAATGTAAAGAATCACATCTGGACTCGATTTGAAGATGGATAAATTTGACAAACATTGGACAAAATGAGACGTTTGTTTTGGACGAGGGACGTCACGATGTCAAATTATTGCGGGAATTTTTTTTCAATCAGGATTTAACGATTAATCACGGTTGTTGAGACTGTGACCAAACAGTCTTTAAAATGTTTTATTTTCTTTAATTGCCGTGATCTGAGGTGTAACTGACTTTACAAAAATGTATTTTCTGAAAGACAAAATTTGACAAAAACAGCCATTTACAATAAAAAAAAAAATTCATTTAGGTCCATTTTTTGGGTTGTACATTGAACAAAAATACTGAATTATGCTTTTAAAATTGTCAAGATTAGAAGAATTTCTTTGGTCTTTACGATCATCATGTGACCTGAATGATCACGATTATCAATTTAACCTAATAATCGTGACTTATTGGACTTAATATGCTTTAACCCTTCTTTTCTTTGGATGCCACATTATTTTCAAATTGTATTTATTTTATTTATCCTCTGTTCTGCATGTTCTCCCCGTGTGACCGTGGGTTCTCTCCGGGTTCTCCGGCTCCTCCCACCGTCCAAACACAGGCATGTGTTAGGTAAAATTGGAGACTCTAAATTGGCCCTAGTGAATGTGAGAGTGAATGTGAGTCTGTCATGTCCATGTCTCTGTGTTGACCCTGCGACGAGTTGGCCACTGTCCAGGATGTACCCCGCCTAAGGCCCAAAGTCACAGGGATAGGCTCCAGTCACCCGCGACCCCGAAAGGGAAAAAGCGGTAATGGATGGATGGATGAAATAATAAAATAATGAAGCAGTAATGATAATACAATTATATATATAAAATAATAATAATAATAATAAATATAGCCGCAAGCGGCAATGATCGGCCCTCGCTACGCCGCCGCCACGCCGCAAGAGGAGGGGGCGCTAACGCGCCCCAATTGTCCTTTTATTACGCCTACTGCTGAATCTGTGACGCTGTCACATCTTCTCCCCTTTGTTTTACCATCAAAAAGAGATTTTATTTTGAATTCTTGGCAAAATGTGCGGCTTTGCCGCACAGACACCGTGACTCTTTGAATAAAAATGTGGATAACTTTTGATGGTCCACCCCTGAAGATGAGTCTCACCAAATTTCAGGTTAATATGTCTAACGCCCTAAGAGGAGTTTGTGAAAGTCTAAAGTGTAAACATGTTCTGGCGATTTCCCCATTGGAATAACATGGAAGGTTTCGGTCATCGTTACGGCAAAGCCATAACAATTATGACATGGGTCTCATTGACTTTTCTGATGGGGATGCCAAAATTGAGTTGTGTGTCAAATTTCATATAATTTCGCAAAACTAAATATTTAACCTCCATATAAAATCTGTAGGGGGCACTGTGGCTCCAAATTAATTTATTTCATTTCAAGTAGGTTTAGGGCAAAGAGTTTAACAACTGATTCTAATTCGACGCAATTCGGACTTTATCTGCGCAAACGGCAGAAATGTTAAATTTGGGAGATTTCTGAAATTCTTGCTACAGTTTGCGGCTTTGCCGCACAGAGACCGTGACAGGTATCAATGTAATTTGGATAACTTTTGATGTCCCACTCCTCAGTAGCATTTTCACCAAATTTCAGCTTTTTAGGGCCAACGCCCTGGGAGGAGTTCGTAAAAGTACGACGTTTGGAAAAACTCCGAAGTCATGTTTAGCCATTTTTGAAGCAATATGGCCGACATTTGGTTGGGCGGACGGCGTTGCCGTAATAATATTTTTTACTTCTCTTGTCACCATCTACCTCTGCGCCAAATTTCATGATTCTACGATCAGATTTTTTTTGGGTCATTTCCCATCTCTCAATGCATTTTTGGTACATTTGGGGGCGCTGACGCGCCAATTTTTTTTATTTTAGAAAAGGGAAATAGCCAGAATGTAGAGAGGCACGATTTTTAGAGGTGTGCAAATTTTTGTGACTTTTCGTCAATGTTCACTGGGTGAAAAATAGGGGGGTTGGTCCCGAGAAGAAGAAGAAGAAATATAGCCGCAAGCGGCAATGATCGGCCCTCGCCACGCCGCCGCCACGCCGCCGCCACACCGCCGCCACGCCGCAAGAGGAGGGGGCGCTAACGCGCCCCAATTGTCCTTTTATTACGCCTACTGCTGAATCTGTGACGCTGTCACATCTTCTCCCCTTTGTTTTACCATCAAAAAGCAATTTTATTTTGAATTCTTGGCAAAATGTGCGGCTTTGCCGCACAGACACCGTGACTCTTTGAATGAAAATGTGGATAACTTTTGATGGTCTTGAAGATGAGTCTCACCAAATTTCAGGTTAATAGGGCTGACGCCCTGGGAGGAGTTTGTGAAAGTCTAAAGTGTATACATGTTCTGGCGATTTCCCCATTGGAATAACATGAAAGGTTTCGGTCATCGTTACGGCAACGCCATAACAATTATGACATGAGTCATTGACTTTTTTGATGGGGATGCTAAAATTGAGTTGTGTGTCAAATTTCATATAATTTCGCAAAACAAAACATTTAACCTCCATATAAAATCTGTAGGGGGCGCTGTGGCGCCAAATGAATTTATTTCACTTCAAGTAGGTTTAGGGCAAAGAGTTTAACAACTGATTCTAATTTGACGCAATTCGGACTTTATCTGCGCAAACGGCAGAAATTTTAAATATGGGAGATTTCTGAAATTCTAGCTACAGTTTGCGGCTTCGCCGCACAGAGACCGTGAGAGGTATCAATGTAATTTGGATAACTTTTGATGTCCCACTCCTCAGTAGCATTTTCACCAAATTTCAGCTTTTTAGGGCCAACGCCCTGGGAGGAGTTCGTAAAAGTACGACGTTTGGAAAAACTCCGAAGTCATGTTTAGCCATTTTTGAAGCAATATGGCCGACATTTGGTTGGGCGGACGGCGTTGCCGTTATAATATTTTTTACTTCTCTTGTCACCATCTACCTCTGCGCCAAATTTCATGATTCTACGAACAGATTTTTTTTGGGTCATTTCCCATCTCTCAATGCATTTTTGGTACATTTGGGGGCGCTGACGCGCCAATTTTTTTAATTTTAGAAAAGGGAAATAGCCAGAATGTAGAGAGGCACGATTTTTAGAGGCGTGCAAATTTTTTTGACTTTTCGTCAATGTTCACTGGGTGAAAAATAGGGGGGTTGGTCCCGAGAAGAAGAAGAAGAAAGAAAGAAAGAATAATATTCCGATGCGAAAACAATGTTTCCCATTTTTCAAATATCATAAACTATACATTTTCGGAAAGCGCTCGCGCTTTCCTACCTCATGGTGTGGGTCCCTGGTCACTGACGGGTACTTTCGATAATTTTGAGTGGGCTCCGCCCACTTTGTGTTTTTGGCCCTCTATACAGTAATAATGTTCAATTTTTGCCTTACATGCTTATATGGGGATATACGCGGTCGTCATCCCAATGTAAAGTGCTCGTTTAGTGCGCACTTTTGCACGGGCTTCGCCCGTTTACAACGGTAATGTTCCATTTTCCTACTATTAATTAGTATGCACGGGGCGTGCGTGAGTGAAGGAGTGCGTTAGTGAGTGTTTGGAAGTGGGCGAGCGCTTCGCGCTCGATTTTGTGCGCACTACGTGCGCACTTTCGCAGCCGTGCTTCGCACGGCCTTACGAGATTAATAGGCCTCTCGCCAGCTTGTGGCGCTCGGGCCTAATAAAAATAATAATATTTTTATCAAAAACAATATAGCCGTTTCCAGTATAACAACAAATTATACATCGTTTGAAAGCTCTAAGCCTTCCCGATGCCGCCATGGGGTGGAATCATCATTACGAGCGCTTACGCGCTCGTCACTCCCTATTCCGTCGGGATGCCCCGCCCACTCCCCATAGACTTCCATTGATTTGAGCAGATACAAGCATGGCTCATGCCTGCGGCATGGATTCTCGCGTACGGGACGATGCCAGGAGGGTTTTTGGAGGAATGCAGCGCTTCGCGCTGCTGTTGTCAACAATTAGTGAATGGGCTAGGCCCATTCACTAATTGTTGACTATTTCTGTCATAGCAGGAGTAAGTATGCATGATCCATGCCTTCGGCATGGGCTAGTTCACTGTACTTGCCAGGGGCGACGGGGGGTCAGACAGTTGCAACGCTGCCTTCGGCAGCGTTGCGGGAGCAATAGGCCCTCCGCCCTGCTGGGGCTCGGGCCTAAATATTCCGATGCGAAAACAATGTTTCCCATTTTCCAAATATCATAAACTATACATTTTCGGAAAGCGCTCGCGCTTTCCTACCTCATGGTGTGGGTCCCTCGTCACTGACGGGTACTTTCGTTAATTTTGAGTGGGCTCCGCCCACTTTGTGTTTTTGGCCCTCTATACAGTAATAATGTTCATTTTTTGCATTACATGCTTATATGCACGGAACATGCAAGAGATGGGGAACGTATTCGTGAGGTACTTAGCGCAAATGAGTGCTTTATATGGGGATGACGACCGCTTCGCGGTCGTCATCTCAATGTAAAGTGCTCATTTAGTGCGCACTTTTGCACGGGCTTCGCCCGTTTACAACGGTAATGTTCCATCTTCCTACTACTAATTAGTATGCACGGGGCGTGCATGAGTGAAGGAGTGCGTTAGTGAGTGTTTGGAAGTGGGCGAGCGCTTCGCGCTCGATTTCGTGCGCACTACGTGCGCACTTTCGCAGCCGTGCTTCGCACGGCCTTACGAGATTAATAGGCCTCTCGCCAGCTTGTGGCGCTCGGGCCTAATAATAATAATAATAATAATACAATTTAATAATAATAATAATACAATTTATTAAAAAAAATAAGATGATGATAATAATAATAATAATAATACAATTATATACATAAAAATAACAATAATAATAATAAAATAAAATAAAAAATAAGATGATGATAATAATAATAATAATAATAATAATAATAATAATAATGCAATTATATACATACAAATCATAATAAAAATCGTAATAAAAAAATGAAAAAAATAAAATAATATATATATAAAAATAGTAATAATAATAATAATAAAAATGATGATAATAATAATAATACAACATAATGATAATAAAAAATAATAATAAATACAAAAAGTAAGATAATAATAATAATAATAAATTGCAGCTGGGAATATCTACATGAAACTAAATCTGGCTCAAAGTCCACCGTCTTCACCGTCGGCAGAAACAAAAACGCCTCGTCAGCAAAACGCGTTAAACATCGCTCAACAAACAACAACTACGGTTCGAACGACGCTTTCTTTCCCCCCCAAAAAAACAATGACTGTCGTGGAGAAACCACTTTCTCGTTTACGGTCAAACATGGGCCGTGTCAAACTGTCCCCAGACTCTGAAACTGGACACCAGCACAACACCCCGAGCCGTCCATCTGTCTGCGTCTCCTCGCATTAGGCTTCTGACACGTGAAAACTAAAATTACATCCTCGATTCCTCCCTCTGTCGTTATGAGGCCCTGCTTTGGCCCTGCTTTGGCCCCGCTTTGGCCCTGCTTTGGCCCCGCTTTGGCCCCACTTTGGCCCTGCTTTGGCTCTGATTTGGCCCTGCTTTGGACCCGCTTTAGCCCTGATCTCGTCCTGATTTGGCCCCACTAGCCCTGCTCTGGCCCTGCTCTGGCCCTGCTTTGGCCCACCTTTGGCCCTGCTTTGGCCCTGATTTAGCCCCACTTTGGCCCTCCTTTGTCCCCGCTTTGGCCCCAATTTTGCCCCACTTTGGCCCCGCTTTTGCCCTGCTTTGGCCCCGCTTTGGCCCCAATTTTGCCCCACTTTGGCCCCACTTTGGTCCCGCTTTAGCCCCGCTTTGGCCCTCCTTTGGCCCCGCTTTAGCCCTGTTTTTTATGTGCAAGCCTGGGTGGAATATAGCCTTCTTTGACCGTGGGCCGTAGTTAAAAGTAGAGCGTTTATGAGATGATTCATAGACAAAGAGTTTGGCTTTCAAAATACATTCAACCCTGGTTTTGTGCAGTGGTCACTCTCCATCAGCAATACAAGATCTGTGTGAGGAACAATGACCCACTGAAGATCTGTGTGAGGAACAATGACCCACTGAAGATCTGTGTGAGGAACAATGACCAACTGAAGATCTGTGTGAGGAACAATGACACGCTGAAGATCTGTGTGAGGAACAATGACCCACTGAAGATCTGTGTGAGGAACAATGACACGCTGAAGATCTGTGTGAGGAACAATGACCCACTGAAGATCTGTGTGAGGAACAATGACCAACTGAAGATCTGTGTGAGGAACAATGACACGCTGAAGATCTGTGTGAGGAACAATGACCCACTGAAGATCTGTGTGAGGAACAATGACACTGAAGATCTGTGTGAGGAACAATGACACGCTGAAGATCTGTGTGAGGAACAATGACCAACTGAAGATCTGTGTGAGGAACAATGACCCACTGAAGATCTGTGTGAGGAACAATGACCAACTGAAGATCTGTGTGAGGAACAATGACACGCTGAAGATCTGTGTGAGGAACAATGACACGCTGAAGATCTGTGTGAGGAACAATGACACGCTGAAGATCTGTGTGAGGAACAATGACACACTGAAGATCTGTGTGAGGAACAATGACCCACTGAAGATCTGTGTGAGGAACAATGACACACTGAAGGTCTGTGTGAGGAACAATGACACGCTGAAGATCTGTGTGAGGAACAATGACACGCTGGAGGGAAATACACCTCTTGACATGGCATAATATTATTGAAACTAAGCTGAAGGTGGTCCTACACAACATGAGAGCGCATGCACCTCGTTTTTCCGTGGTGACTCATGTCTGGACAGGGTTGGGTGCTAAGGTCGGGTGCTTGTTCTTGTCATCATCAGCTGATCATAATGACCTCGTGAATCCCAGAGGAGTCTTCAGCTCTCACTCTTCCAGAGCTGACGAAAAGAGACACTTTACACCACTCTTCGGTTTGAGTGTTGAGTGTTGACCACTGCAGCCTGTCTCTCCAGCGCTCGAAAACATGTCGCTTTTGTACTCTTCTAACACACTTTTACTTTTACTCTTCTAGTGAAAATGGGAATGGCAGAGCAGTTAGGCTGAGATGTGTACATGTGTTTACACAGTTGTTATTTTTGCTACGTTATATTCAAAGTTATAAGTTATTGTGTGTTCGTCTTTAAACAGATTTGCCGGCCTGGCTATGGGGTGGAAATCTCATATCGCCATCGGCAACAGATGCAAGCAAATACCGGACGTCGGTTTTGACTCATCTCTGAACAATCACGCAAGGCACTCATTAAAGATTGCTGCATTGATGTTCTGAGCGCAGCCGTAATGCAAACGCCACACAAGGGCTGTTTATGGGTCTCCACGGGGGTCTCTACAAAGGTCTCCACAGGGGTCTCCACGGGGGTCTCTACAAAGGTCTCCACAGGGGTCTCCACGGGGGTCTCCATGGGGGTCTCCATGGGGGTCTCCATAGGGGTCTGTCCATGGGGGTCTCCATGGGGGTCTCCATGGGGGTCTCCACGGGGGTCTCCATGGGGGTCTCCACGGGGGTCTGTCCTTGGTGCATTTGGTCAAAGGGTAATAAAACACAAATACATCACAGGGACACGAGGGGCCAAGAGTCAAGTGCAAGAGACGTTTGAACGTTACCTACGGCATCTGTATGTCTTCTCCCACCTCCTCACTGAGACAAGGAGACGAGCCCACCGCCTCCTTAACTGAGAAGAGGAGACGAGCCCACCGCCTCCTTAACTGAGAAGAGGAGACGAGCCCACCACCTCCTCATTGAGACGAGGAGACGAGCACGAGGAGACGAGCCCACCACCTCCTCACTGGGACGAGGAGACAAGCCCACCACCTCCTTAACTGAGAAGAGGAGACGAGCCCACCACCTCCTCACTGAGACGAGGAGACGAGCCCACCACCTCCTCATTGAGACGAGGAGACGAGCCCACCACCTCCTCCTCACTGAGAAGAGGAGACGAGCCCACCACCTCCTCACTGAGACGAGGAGACGAGCCCACCACCTCCTCACTGAGACGAGGAGACGAGCCCACCACCTCCTCACTGGGACGAGGAGAGGAACCCACCGCCTTCTCACTGAGACGAGGAGAGGAACCCACCACCTCCTCACTGAGACGAGCCCACCACCTCCTCACTGGGACAAGGAGACGAGCCCACCACCTCCTCACTGGGACAAGGAGACGAGCCCACCACCTCCTCACTGGGACAAGGAGACGAGCCCACCACCTCCTCACTGGGACGAGGAGCCCACCACCTCCTCATTGAGACGAGGAGACGAGCCCACCACCTCCTCACTGGGACGAGGAGACGAGCCCACCACCTCCTCACTGAGACGAGGAGACGAGCCCACCGCCTCCTCACTGGGACAAGGAGACGAGCCCACCACCTCCTCACTGGGACAAGGAGACGAGCCCACCACCTCCTCACTGGGACAAGGAGACGAGCCCACCACCTCCTCACTGGGACGAGGAGCCCACCACCTCCTCATTGAGACGAGGAGACGAGCCCACCACCTCCTCACTGGGACGAGGAGACGAGCCCACCACCTCCTCACTGAGACGAGGAGACGAGCCCACCGCCTCCTCGTGTTTTCATGTATATATTTTTTTCTTGTTCCTTACATTTTAAACAAAACAAAACAAAAAATCGTAATTAAAAAAACAGACCAAAAAAAACACAGCGACTGGGAGACACAAAACACTTTTATTTTTTGTCGTTTTTGTAAATAAAACTATCCGAAGGCTTTGAAAAACGTAAAAAATTTAGAAACTGACACGAGACGGAACATTTTTAAAATTGTAAAATTTGACAGTCTGTGGGTAAAATGGGAAAGTTTTTTGGGTTCGCATGTGTTTTTATTGTTTTGCTGGTTGTCTTTTGATTTATATCTGTTGTTCTCTCTCTGGTCTTACTTTGTTTATTGTTTATTCATATTCCATACATTTTTTCTTGTTCTTTAAATTTTTTTATAAAAGAAAACAAAAAATCACAAAAACAGACAGAACAACCACAACCACTTTTAGACACAAAAGACTATTATTTGTCGTTTTCGTAAATAAAACTATCCGAATGGTAAAAAAAAAAGATAAACGGCTACGAGACAGAACAACCACTGTGAGAACATGCACTCTCCAGATTTTAATATAGTAAATGCTGCGTCCAAAAATAAATACTAGAATTGCCAGCGCAGTCCTTGGGTGCCAGGGCCCAGCCGGAGGTGCAGGTGTTAATGTGTGCGCTGTGTCAGTGATAGCGCGGCGTAATATTTCCACGCACTCTGCTTTGACGGCCAGAGTTTTCAGCGCGGCACAACGGTGACGTGGTCGACGGCGGATTTGTGATTTAGAGGGATATTTGCATGCTCCAGGTGCCCTCCCGTCCTTTCGATCACGCCGGTACTAAAAGGGGAAATGCTGTTGGCGTGACTGGGTAACAATAGGGGATAATTTTTGAATTTTTAGAGGTTAAAAAAACACAAAATACAGATGAATTTTTTTGTGCGGCCGCAGTTGTGTCATTAATACAGAACTAGATTTTAGCCCCGTACATGCTTTTAAATTTCCTGTCAAGCACGGTACAAAGAAGGGAGGAGTTGTGGCCAAAATGTGTATTTAAATAAGATTAAAGTATTTCTGACAGGTCGGACAGAAAAAAACAAAAAACGGTTGTAATTGATGACATCACACCAGGAAATTACCCAAAAACACTGGGCCAAAACTCATCTAATGTCAAGTGTGACAAATAAAACTATGTGAGAGGGAATTGATGTTTAGAGAGTCAAAAAAGTTGTTTTTTTTGTGTGTAAATTCTGCATAAACTTTGACTGGAATGTGTGTCCCTGGTGTGATGACACTTCCTGTAATTTTCTACAAATTTTTCAAAATTTTCTCCACAAATACCTGCTCGATTGGTATAAAACTATCATTTATATGTACAAGAGATATGAATACGCCAAATAAAGTAAAAATTTGAAAATCGTGAAAACCTGTCATCGGCAGGGGAAATGTTGCTGGTGTGACTGGGAAACAATAGGGGATAATTTGTGTTTTTTTAGAAATCAAAACACAAATTACAGATTATTTTTTTGTCCAGCAGCAGTTGTGTCATTAATTGGAAACTTTCTCTTTTATACAGAACTAGATTTTAGCCCATGCCATCCATGTTTTTAGATTTTCTGTCGGAGTTGTAGCTAAAATGTGTATTTAAATAAAATTAAAGTATAAAAACCCCCCCAAAAAACTGGTGAAACTGCTGCTTGAGTACCGAGTAACAATTTAGACTCAAAATATATATCAAAAGTCTGCTTTATGAGTTGATGCAATCGGACAAACGAAACATTAAATGAGGCACCGATTCTGGGATTTTCAACAAAAAAAAAAAAAAAAAAATGCTCAAAGTAAAGATGTAAAGTAACACAACTGCTCGTCACAGTGGGATAGCGACCTGTTTCTTGAACCTCGCGGTCGAAGTGTCGTAAAGTTCCGACAAAGCACGAGCAGCAGCTGAGCGCGTGAAAGCAGCTGCCCCTCGGGCCCCTAAACGGTCGCGGTTTTTACGACGCGCTCCGGCTCGTCCGGCTCAAGGCCAGGGTGAAGTGCGAGCGGTCCCACGTGCAAAGACCCCGCATGTGGTCGGCGTCGTCAAAGGAGGCGGATTATGCTTTTCTTCAGGGGTGGAACACTACACGCCGCCCTTTTACCGCCCTTTTTACGTTTTCTACGTCGTAAACCGCAGTGTGGTGAACGGAACAGGTTCGCTGACTTCCTGCTGAAAGCTGGAGAAGTGACAAGCTCTTCGTAGCGATAAGGCCCGCCTCTTCGTAGCGATAAGGCCCGCCTCTTCGTAGCGATAAGGCCCGCCTCTTCGTAGCGATAAGGCCCGCCTCTTCGTAGTGACGTTTCACCGCAACAAGCTGCAGATTGTCGTTTTTGTGTGTCTCAAAAGTGGGTACATGACGTTTTTTGTAACTCAACGTGTATGCATCCCTCTGAGACTCAAAGCGCCCCCTACAGGTCGGACGACTCACTGAACGAAAACACAGTTAAGATAAATATATTTTGAATTTAGATAAAAATCATTAAAAAAAAAAAGTTATCACAGAATAGCACATCTTTTAGGTTTGTAATTCTACTTCCTGTTTGTAATTGATGACATCACACCAGGGAATTACCCAGAAAACACTGGGCCAAAACTCATCTAATGTCACAATTTTTTAAGTGTGACAAAAAAAACTATACGAGAGTGAATTAATATTTAGAGAGTCAAAAAAGTTGTTTCTTTGTGTAAATTCTGCATAAACATGGACTGGAATGTGTGTCCCTGGTGTGATGTCACTTCCTGTCATTTTCTACAGATTTTTCTACATTTTCTCCACAAATACCTGCTCGATTGGTGTAAAAATATCATTGATATGTACAACAGGTAACGGATAAATACACCAAATAATGTAAACATTTGAAAATCGTGAAAACCTCTCATAGGCACTTAAATTTTAAATTCCCTAAGTGCAGGGACGTGGGCGGGGCTAGGGGCTAGGTGAAAACAGTCTCAGTTGCAGGACAAAACGAGATTAACCTGCAGGAATCAATCGAAACACAACTATGAGTGAACTAACGATGGCTATTTTAAAAGCGCATTAAAGTGAATTTTTAAGCATTTTTTAACCAATATTTTTGAATACCTGCATTTCCTGTTCCATGTCTAGGTGGGATTATTCCAGGTGTAAAAAGGTGAATTTGACGAGTATGTTGACAGTTCTGTTTAAAAGTTGCTCTATATAACATTTCTAGTGAAGGGTCCGCCTCCTGCTTGTCTCCATGGCGACACATTATTGCTGCGTAGGGCTGCACAATTTGACAAAACTCTACGATATTCGATAACAATGACGATATTATTGCCATATTTCAATGTACTTTTAACACAATAAGTTCAGTGGAATAACGCAAAATGTCGTCTCAACTCAAGTCCAAATAAAAGAGTTTGTTTGGTTGTAAATGAGCACTTTGTGACACAGTGAGATCTCAGTGTGTCCGTGTGTGCGTCAAAAACCATCAAGATCTGAAAGGGGTGCTCTGATTGGCTGTGCTTGGCTGCTCCGCCCCAGTTTCATTTCAACGCCTGGAAAAAGCTGTTTCAAAGCGGTGGAAAATGAATCCTTGTGAATATTAACAATGTACATAGGGTTTGAGTGATTAAAAAAAACGATTTCTGGTTTTGCGGGCGTGAAAATCATGTACCACAGTCTAAAAAAAGACTAAACCATGACCAAAACGAGCCCAAAAAGTAGGAAAAATTATAAATAAAATGTAAAAAAAAATTGCCGGATGGAGAACTTTGGGATATTTTGAAACGTTTATTTTCTTACTTGACTGCAATACCGTAATTTTGGCGATTATACCGTCTATGTCCTTTGCTTAGAACTTTCGCCAATATGTCACGGAACTCATGAGGTCAAGTTACAAGTCAGAGCTGCGTAAAAACGAGTCCGCTCGCAGTAAGAAATCCAGTTGCTTCTCGGCCGTAACGCTGGCTGCAATCGAATGAAAGCCGAGGAGACAAAGCCCGGCGGCCCTGGAGGCGGAAGAACGCGAACCCAATCCGTTTAACAGTATCGCCGCGGCAACGCTAAGTCCGTCCGGCTGTAAAACTGAGTCCGGTACAAGCCGCAGCGTAAACACGGCTAAATGCATCCGCACAAACGGACACGCGCGCCTCCGACACTCGGCAACAGGTCAACGAGAAGAGGAATATCGAGCGCTCGTTTCCGTGGCGAACGCCTTGACGTGCGCGTGGCGGGTTCGATCGCGCCTTTATCACAGATTTACGGCATTCGAGTGTCGGTTTTTGTGAAGGAAAGTCCCGAAAAGGCCAAACGAATCCCGCGTCACTAATGCACAAAAAGAACCGCGGAGACAGTTGAATTCACGCACAAAGAACGATTCGTTTCAGTTTAATCTCTAGTTCGGGAATACAAAGGCGTGGCCGTTTATATTTTTCCGTTTTACTATCGCTTTTAGGGCATTCGACGCTGCTTTTTACATCAGTGTAGGCGCTGAAAGCTCAAAATCCTGTACAAACTTAATGAATGCCCAGTGTAGCTCTTCATATACATTTTCGACTCTCTACAGCCCCGAAAGAGAACATTCCCGGATGGATTTATCATCGATTTACCAATGATTTGACATGAATTTCAGCGCCTTTCAAGACCCCCCAAAGCACATTGACCAGCGCGTCGTTCATTCACGCCGTACCGTTGTTGTCTGGTAACTAAACACGTGCAAAAAATGCATATTAAGGAGAATACTTCCGAGTAACTGCGTTCCTCTTTCATTTGGTGGAGTTCCGAATGTAGGGTTCGGAACTCCACCCCCCAAACGAAATCTAAGACATAAAACGATGCGGAACAGAACGTTATCCTGTAATTTAGGCCTCAAACAAACTGCAGAGTTAGTGAGAAAATAAAGGAGAAAACATCATTCTTTTTACGAAACCAACGGTGTGATAAACATAAAGTTAGTCCTGCATCAATCGTGTTTTTACACCATCATATACTAGATTTACACTTCAAAACTTAATTTAAGGGCGTTTCAAAGTATTGTTTGGATTAAGGGGACACTAAATAAGACGATTGAAAAAGCATCTTCTCACCTTCCTGATTGGTGCTTGTCTTTGGCGTTTCCTGGTTTACCGTTGCCGTGGCGTCGCTCGTTGTTGATGATGACCTTCGGCGTCCGGGTTTTTTGCCCCGGGGTTTTGCCCTTCTCGTTCAACATTTCCAAACTCCGGCATCCAGAGGTTCACCGAATATGTTTGGAAAATTACTATAAATATAACTAAATAAAGAAAAAAAAAGAAAAAAAAACAAAAGAAAAAAATTACGAAAGAAAAAAAATACAAAAGAAAAAAAATTACGAGAAAAAAAAATTACAAAAGAAAAAAAATACTAAATAATACAAATTACGAAATAAGCAAGCAAAAAAATTAAGCAAATAAGACTGTGGTTGTCAATGCCAGTCTAAAAATAAAAAGGAGATTATTAAGGAATATATTAAAACATTTCCAATTGAAGTTGAAAACAATACGATTCAAAAGTTAATATTTCTTCTTTTAAGTTCCAAAATGAATAGATAAAGAACAACAGTCAAGTTTAACAAAATCATTTCCTGAAATATTTCTAGATTGCATAAATAAAATGAAAAGTAATCCACAAAGGTACTTTAAATAAGGATGTGGTCCGAGGTGCTTGAGGGTCCCAGTGGATTTGAACTGACAGAAAAGCCGAATGAGGGTCTAAGTCTGGACTTCAGGTCGGCCCCCCGCCCCGGACCGACCAATAGGGAACGCACAGAGACCACTCCTCAGCTCGAAACGACCAATAGGAACGCGGCAGTGATAGAGGCGGCGATGAGACGGCACGGTCCACTCATATTTGACTTACATTTGTATTAGAAACGATGAAAAACTCGTGTCAATTTGAACATCCCAAAACCTGCAAATGTTCAAATGATTTAATATTGTCAACATAATATTTTTGTGACTTGTATTTATTCACAGTGAGAAGAGGAAGCAACGTTTTAAGTATGAAGTGTCATGTTCATAATTTTTGAGGAGATTTTAATAGTCAGACTGAAATTAATAATATCACACCATCATGAAAGACTTTGTGGAGTGCGTTTATTAAAAATACTCCTCATGAAGTATCTCAAGCAGGCAAATGGAGCTAACCCATCACTACCAGTGTATTGCAGATGGAAGGGTGCCCCCTACAGGAGTATATGCATGCTACAATCCACTGTTGATGAGTGTGTGGGACTTTTCAAAGCTGTCTCTTTTTTGTAGTTATTGTTTATTAACGTTTATTCAACCAGGTTTATTCTTTTTGCAGGTTGGTGTCTTCTCTCATTTGTCCAGGAGTGATGCATGGTGGGAAAGTTTTCAAAGGAGTGATCTGTGCTGCATGCATCATAAAAACACACATTCACACTTGAGTAAAAACGCAGTAAGAGATTTAAACAGAACTACGTTTAAAACACAGACTGATGCTCACAGGATTTAAAGGTGTCACTCACTTTTCTGACTGATACTTCACCTCCGTGTTCACTGTATGACAATATATATCTTATCGATCTCCATGGAGACACGCAGGTGGTGCTGGGTTAGAGCTCGGATCTGTGGAGAGGTTACTCTGCACTCAATCACAATGCGTTGTATTTTTGAATGTAAATGACCTTCAGCTGCACTGGGGCACTGGCCCCTGCAATTAATTCCTACCTTTTGATGTTAAAGTCTGAAGTTCAGCACGTACAGTACATCTCTTGTAAATTTGCACAAACTAGATGTCCTTTTCTGTATTTTATGTAATTTGGCAAATTGGAGTTAATCTAAATGCCCTAATATCACAGCGATAGGCTTAAATAGCAGTCTTAATCTGTGTTTGACACATGCAGCTGATCACTGGGGTCCATTTCCAGTGTCAGTGGTTCCCAGTGGAGCCCCTGCTCTCTGCTGCCGCCCTTTTCTCCTTCAAAGAAGGGAGCAGGGCATCTGAGTGCACATTTATACTGTTGTTGAGCTTGAGTACAGACAAAGTGAGCCTGCAGCCTCACAGGACTGTGCAGAGTCTGCACAACACTAAAGCATCTCCTCAGAGCTGACGTCAGTTTGCTTTTGTTTATCTATTTGAGACCGGGACAGTACAATATACATTAACCTTATCAGGAGGTATCGTACCAGGTTATAGCTCAGTCGACTCTGGGCAGGCTGATGTTATTAAGTTCCACTGATGGGAGGAACCACAGGGAGAACATGCAAACTCCACAGAAAGGCCCCGCGCCACTTGGGAATTGATCCCAGGACCTCGCACATACCTCCTGTGCAGAGCCCCTGCTGGGTCTGTTTATACTGGGCCACGGGCCCACGTAAAAATGTTCTGTTGACGTCCCTGGACTTTCCACAAGTCACACAATACAAATGAATGAGTCCTCCCTCTGTCTTCACTGCTCCAGGAACCTGCGGGGGGACGTCCTGTGTACTCTTAGAACTCTGATTGGACAGGACCTTCCTGTTGAGCTGGATCTGCTCTTTGTTTACTCTTTACAGGGTTCAGATGAAGGATTTTCACTTGTATAGCGGCGCTGCTAAACAATCCCTTAATTTTTCCAAATTTGTATAGCAATTTGATAATTGCATAGCAAAACACGAAAGTGACTAACAATCAATATTTTCCATTGATATAACACGATTATTTATTTAAAATGTATTTGTAAACATCTTATTTAAAAAAAAAAACTCTTAACAAATTAACTTTTAAACACTTTTTAAACATTTAAAAAAAAAAAGAAATATTGCAAATAAAAATTAGTTGTTGAACAAATTAATCAACACAAAGTCAGATGGCCTCATTTACAACTTTCTTCCATATCATTATCAATCAGATGACTATTTGTAGGAGTCTCATTTACATATTAATTGTCATTACACTCAGAAAAAATATGTATTAAGTTTTTGATGGAAAAATAAAGTTTGCTGTGGTGTTTCCATCATGGTGTATTTTATGTGTTATTCAAATTGTACCGCTCTATTTGACATTCCATTCCATTTTTCGCTTTTCTATTTGATGACGGTCCCTAAGCACTCGTCTCGGCTCCGGCTGCACATTTGATGACGGTCCCTAAGCACTCGGCTCCGGCTGCACATTGGGATCAGTGTAATTCGCTGCGCCCAAAATACGCATCTGATTGTTAAAAACGAGGTTGTGTCACTGCAGTGTAAATATGAATATTCTGGCATGTGAATGATCAAAGACTTTTGCGTGGCACAGGTGGGAGAGGTGTGAGAGGTGTCTTACCTCTCCCACCTGTCCCACCTGTCTTACCTCTCCCACCTGTCCCACCTGTCTTACCTCTCCCACCTGTCCCACCTCTCACACCTCTCACACCACTCACACCACTCACACCTCTCACACCTGTCCCACCACTCACACCTCCCCCACCTCTCACACCTCTCCCACCTGTCCCACCTGTCCCACCACTCACACCTCCCCCACCTGTCCCACCTGTCCCACCTCTCCCACCACTCACACCTCCCCCACCTCTCACACCTCTCACACCTCTCACACCTCTCCCACCTGTCCCACCACTCACACCTCCCCCACCTGTCCCACCTGTCCCACCTCTCCCACCACTCCCACCTGTCCCACCTCTCACACCACTCACACCTGTCCCACCACTCACACCTCCCCCACCTCTCACACCTCTCACACCTCCCCCACCTGTCCCACCTGTCCCACCTCTCACACCACTCACACCTGTCCCACCTCTCACACCTGTCCCACCTCTCACACCTCCCCCACCTGTCCCACCTCTCACACCTGTCCCACCTCTCACACCTCCCCCACCTGTCCCACCACTCACACCTCCCCCACCTCTCACACCTGTCCCACCTCTCACACCACTCCCACTTTTTTTACTGTGTCAGAGTAGAGCAGAGATTGTTGTTGTTCCAGTGCAGCAGGCTTGAGACAGGCATTTGGAGGAGAAACATTCACAAGATCTCAGGGTAAAATATACACGTTTCATTTATTCTTTCTTCTATTGTAACGTTATGTAACTTGCATGAGTATAATTTTTATTTAACCTTGTAAACAGTGAAACTTTTGGTCACACTGCACAATTTAGCATCGCAACAAATTCATAAAAAAAAAAAAAAACACACTCTTGACACACTTCACACTCCACACGCGTCATATTAAAACAAATAAAGATGCAAAAATAAAAGTTCAAGAACATTTTGTAGGAAACGTACTGTATTGTGTGTCACATGGGCCTTGTTTTACAGTAAGTATATTCCTTAATTAAGTTTGACTTTTTCTTATCGTGACGACACGATTAAACGGCGCACCTTTTTTAAGTGAGTCTAGTGAGGCGGCATCGTATCAAAAGTACTAACTGGTGTTTGTTTTTCACAGGTTGAAGTCTCTCCACGATGTTAACTGAACAGCCGACCTCGTTTTTGGTTGCGGAGACTCCGGGTTTGCTGGGTCCAGTCCTGCTCGGCCCGTTTGTTCTTGGTCTCCTCATTTACATCTACGCCTTCTGTTCCCAAGCCCAACAACGGCGCAACTTTGGACGATCCCTTCTTTTGTCGATCAAGCAAAAGGAAAGTGATCTAAAAGGCGTCCAAAACACTCACCTCATGCTGTTCATGCTTCTCGTTCTGGACGCCTTTACTGCCATTTTCTGGATCGTTTTGGGAATTTACTCCTTAAGTTCCCTCTGTTTCGACCTGCAACTCATCGTTGTCCGCATGTTTGCAAACCTCTGGCTTGCTTTTCGGTGGCTCAGCTTGTCCCAACATTTGATAACGGCCTTGTTTTCCATTCTCTTCGTCTGTCGTCCAGAACGGTGGTCTGCCCTACTCACCGTCGGTACAGCGCTCAATCTACTGCCGTTCATTTTAGTCGTGAGTGCTTTTCAATTTGGTGACGCCGTTCTGATCGGAATGGACGTCTATAACCTCGTACTAACGCTGGCTGTCGTGGTGAGCTGTTTGCTAAAGGCGTCGTCAACAATGGCTGACCAGAGGAAGTCTTTGGTGCTGCTGGCTGTGCTCACGTACGTTTGTGTCTGTCTGCCCAACACGGTCCTCGATTGTTTGTTGTTTGATTCACACAAGTATTCATCACTTAGTGTCGATGTTTTGTTCACGACCAATTTTTATATCATCCTGAACGCACTGCTGTTCTACTTTGTACTTAAAATAAATGAAGAAGAGCAACAGGAGTATGAAGGAGCCATCAGGTCTGCTTAGGAAACAGAAGACGAAGCGTCCAAAAAACAGAACTTTTCGGTTATTGAGCCCCAAGAACAAGTCAGATATCGACCATTGCCGTAAAATAATCCGTATTGGACCTTCCCGAAGAAGTACTGCTGCCAAATGTACGGACGCAACATTCATCTTGAGAGACACATGTGGCCAAGTGGGAGGGTGTTTTTATGTTGCAGTGCTTTACCTTTGAATTTTAAGCTTGCCTTATTCATTGTTTTGTGTTGCACCGAATCACCAAGACAAGTTCCTATGTTTGTGAATTGTGTTCTTTGACAATGGAAATAAACCTTTTCTGATTCTGATGATTCGTTCGTCTGGATGGCTGTGTTCTGTGTTCTGTTTTGTTTCGCTTTTTTTTGTATTGAAAAAAATAAATGATTAAAAAAAAATCAACAAACATTTATAATCCTAAATATGTGGCGTAAATGTCCCAATCCGTCCATTTGCAAATTCAATTCCTGGAAGTAACTCAAGGGTAAACAATTGCAGTGGGTGGATGCCAGCCGCCGTGGAGCACCGGGGAGGAAGAAGAAGAAAGAAGGAGAAGAAGAAGAAGAAGAAGAAGAAGAAGAAGAAGAAGAAGAAGAAGAAGAAGAAGAAGAAGAAGAAGAAGAAGAAGAAGAAGAAGAAGAAGAAAGTTGGACGGGGAGAAAGTCTAACTGCAGTGCGTGGCGGTAATGTAACGCTTTGATACCAAACCCCTATAAAACACCAAAGAAGAAGAAGATTCTGCCTTCATCATAAAGAGTCAGTGTGTCTGACAAGGAAAGGCGGGGAGAGAAATGGGAGGAGTTTACTGTGTCAGAGTAGAGCAGAGATTGTTGTTGTTCCAGTGCAGCAGGCTTGAGACAGGCATTTGGAGGAGAAACATTCACAAGATCTCAGGGTAAAATATACACGTTTCATTTATTCTTTCTTCTATTGTAACGTTATGTAACTTGCATGAGTATAATTTTTATTTAACCTTGTAAACAGTGAAACTTTTGGTCACACTGCACAATTTAGCATCGCAACAAATTCATAAAAAAAAAAAAACACACTCTTGACACACTTCACACTCCACACGCGTCATATTAAAACAAATAAAGATGCAAAAATAAAAGTTCAAGAACATTTTGTAGGAAACGTACTGTATTGTGTGTCACATGGGCCTTGTTTTACAGTAAGTATATTCCTTAATTAAGTTTGACTTTTTCTTATCGTGACGACACGATTAAACGGCGCACCTTTTTTAAGTGAGTCTAGTGAGGCGGCATCGTATCAAAAGTACTAACTGGTGTTTGTTTTTCACAGGTTGAAGTCTCTCCACGATGTTAACTGAACAGCCGACCTCGTTTTTGGTTGCGGAGACTCCGGGTTTGATGGGTCCAGTCCTGCTCGGCCCGTTTGTTCTTGGTCTCCTCATTTACATCTACGCCTTCTGTTCCCAAGCCCAACAACGGCGCAACTTTGGACGATCCCTTCTTTTGTCGATCAAGCAAAAGGAAAGTGATCTAAAAGGCGTCCAAAACACTCACCTCATGCTGTTCATGCTTCTCGTTCTGGACGCATTTACTGCCATTTTCTGGATCGTTTTGGGAATTTACTCCTTAAGTTCCCTCTGTTTCGACCTGCAACTCATCGTTGTCCGCATGTTTGCAAACCTCTGGCTTGCTTTTCGGTGGCTCAGCTTGTCCCAACATTTGATAACGGCCTTGTTTTCCATTCTCTTCGTCTGTCGTCCAGAACGGTGGTCTGCCCTACTCACCGTCGGTACAGCGCTCAATCTACTGCCGTTCATTTTAGTCGTGAGTGCTTTTCAATTTGGTGACGCCGTTCTGATCGGAATGGACGTCTATAACCTCGTACTAACGCTGGCTGTCGTGGTGAGCTGTTTGCTAAAGGCGTCGTCAACAATGGCTGACCAGAGGAAGTCTTTGGTGCTGCTGGCTGTGCTCACGTACGTTTGTGTCTGTCTGCCCAACACGGTCCTCGATTGTTTGTTGTTTGATTCACACAAGTATTCATCACTTAGTGTCGATGTTTTGTTCACGACCAATTTTTATATCATCCTGAACGCACTGCTGTTCTACTTTGTACTTAAAATAAATGAAGAAGAGCAACAGGAGTATGAAGGAGCCATCAGGTCTGCTTAGGAAACAGAAGACGAAGCGTCCAAAAAACAGAACTTTTCGGTTATTGAGCCCCAAGAACAAGTCAGATATCGACCATTGCCGTAAAATAATCCGTATTGGACCTTCCCGAAGAAGTACTGCTGCCAAATGTACGGACGCAACATTCATCTTGAGAGACACATGTGGCCAAGTGGGAGGGTGTTTTTATGTTGCAGTGCTTTACCTTTGAATTTTAAGCTTGCCTTATTCATTGTTTTGTGTTGCACCGAATCACCAAGACAAGTTCCTATGTTTGTGAATTGTGTTCTTTGACAATGGAAATAAACCTTTTCTGATTCTGATTCTGATGATAGTGCATGTTTTGGTCCACGCCTCCCAGCTTGTTGCCTAGAAGAAGTGGTTTTCCATTTGGTGGTTTTCCAACTTTTATCTGTGAGCTGCGTGTGTGTGTACCAGAATAAGATCATTTGAGAAAGGGCCCTTGCGGTGTTACTGTTGCCACGAGAATGGCCATGTTGTCAGGTCGCTGTGATTTGTAGAGGGAGCGAGGAATGAGGTCTGGTAAGGCTGGAAATGTAGGACCACCGACCAAAAGGAAACCCTAAGCAGTTTTCTCGGTCAAGTCATCTCAAAAGACGCACCAGAATCCACACTGGAGAAAAACCTTACAGCTGTACAGCTGTTTGTGGTTGGAGGTTTTGACAAGAGCATTCTTTCAAAGAACACAAGACGATACACAAAGAAGAGAAGCCTTTTGAGTGTGACCAGTGTGGAACAACATTTAGGACCAAAGATCTGCTCTCAAAACACCAGTGTGTCGGCAAAGATGAGAGGTCGTACCAATGTGATCAGTGTGAGAAGGCGTTTAGAACATCACAGGACCTCTCCAAGCACTACCGGACCCACACAGGAGACCAAGCATACAGCTGTGACCAGTGTAGGAAGAGATTTGCTGAGTCTTTTAATTTCAAAAGTCAGACCAGAATCCACTCTGTAGAAAATAACATTTAGCTGTGATGTTTGTGAGAAGGCATTTTCCAGGTTCATCAGCTTAATATCACACATGAGAGTCCACACTGGATAAAGGCCCTAATTCTGTGAAGAGTGTGGGAAGGTTTTTAAATTTGCATCAGGTCATTGGCCCTAAAGAGCAAAGCTGCAGCTCTGACCAGTGTGAGAGCGTTCACCTGCTCCTCTGAAGGCCCCTCATCTTGAACACACTTAAGGAGACAGAGCTGCTGAGGCTGTGGCAGGCTCCAGAGAGTCCCCAGCGTCAAGTGAGGACCAGTGTGGATCCAGCACAGACAATAGTCCGTTTGACTATATTTTGATTTAATTTTGACTTTTAAAAAGAGCATTTATCAGTGTTTTAGACTTAAGTTAAGTCCTGATTTGAGTTGTTGTTTAGCATTTTATTTGGTCTGGACAGTGTATGTTAATTAAAAACACGCTGGATTGTAGCCATGGGAAAAATTACATCCTTTGTCCCTCACTCACACTCTCTTTCATACATCAGCTGCTTAGTTTGCTTATAGGTATTATTATCATTATTGAAGTGTTTGTTAAAGCACATGTTGCAGTTTGGAGGAAATTCTTTCAGATTCCCTCTACATTTTAGAACTATGTACAGTATTTGGACCTCAAAACTCCTGCCATGGACACAATCAATGGATATATTTGGAGCGACGATCAAGGACTCGACCAACTGTTTTACAGGGTTCCATATCCAAGCCAAGTCTCAAGTCTTAGTCAATTTAACCAATTCAAGTCTCAAGTCATCAACAATAGTTACTCATCTTGGCAGAGGTTGATTATTGGCAGTGCTGGCCTTTTGCCTTTGTCATTGAACAAAATTAAATTCAAAACTCCAGCCGGTCCACCTCCCTCCTGTAGACAGACTGATCCCCGTCCGAGAGGAGCCCGATGAGGGTGGTGTCGTCATGGCGATGAGGGTAAAAATAGCATAATTGTTAAAAAATTTAAAAAAAAATTAAAAAAGTAGCATAGGGTAAAACAAAAGTATTATTTCACTATCAAAACATTTCATTTGGGTGACCTTCTCTCCTCTTTCAATACATTTTACAGAAACAGCCTCATTGCGCTGTAATATCAAACTGGCTTGGGTTAACTATTTTTTTTAATTGTGTTCTGCAACTGGCAAAGCGATTTGTTTTGTTTTTGCTTTTCAGTTTCGGCAGGTCCTGAGGTCGAACTGGGACTTTGAGACGGCTCTGAAATGGACCACACCGGCTCAAACGACTGGGACGGCCTTAAATGAACGTGGAACACTGACAGCCAGAGAAGGAGGCCGAGTTATGGAGGATATGATGGGATTACGGGAAGATATGATTGGATTACGACTCTGTGTGATGAAATGAAACCAAGGAAACTGGGATCTTATTCGATTGGCTCTGCTCCTGGGGAGGCCGAGATCAGAGGGATGATTGAGCATGAACCTAAAATAAAGAAACAAAAATAAGAAAATGTTTTAAAATGTATTATTGTTAGCATCAGTGGAAATGCAGTGCTGAATGTGTTTTTAAGGATTTTTGTGCCCGTAGGCTTTATTCGACTGGTCAGTGTGAGACGGGGATGAGAGAGAGGGGTGGACATGCACCTCTTCATTCGCAGTCTGGCATTAAACTTAAGTGTCTCCATGCAGACAAGCAAGTGATGCCACCAGACAAAGCCTTTTGTTATTTTTTTCCAAATTTGTCCTATCTTTGTATGTTTTTTTAATATTGGGAATAGAATACATTTGTGAAAATCCCTGTATCATTTTTTGCAGTGTTCTTGCCTCATTGACGTCAGACAAGGAATGGATGGAAATGGGCGGGGTTTAAGGAGGAGTCCATCGGAGTCTATTTATAGATTATATGAGTTGTTCCGGTGGAGCTGGCAACAGAAACATCCAGGCTTCTGGACTTACGCACGGTGGAGAAACAGAGCAATTTAGAAGATCTCAAGACACGATATCTCAAGTTTGGTCTTAACTGACTGTAAGTATCATCTATTGTTCTTCAAACGTTTTGTAACTTGTTGCATGAATGTTATTTGGATTGATTAGCTTTGTAAACAGTAACATTGTTAGTTTTTACACTTTTGAGAAGACACTTTTGCTGATACTGCACATTATTTTTGACTGTTGGTCCAGAAGTGCAGAGCAGAGATGACACTGCATGCATCATATTGAACTGCAAACAGATAAAGATATCAAAATGAATCAGAAGCAGAAGCAGAAAGGGTTTATTGCCTTTGTCAATGAACAAAATTCACAAACATAGGAACTTGTCTTGGTGATTCGATGCAACATTAAACAATGAACAATAAATAGGTCAAAAGAGGAACAATTGAAGTCTTCCATGGGATAAAAATAACAATAAGCTAGCAGATATGTGGAGCTCCTGTGCTGATAGTCCGAGTGTCTGAGACATTCTTCCCCAGCCACACGCACGGCTTCCGATCGGTCAGGAAGCCAGTGCTCCCCCTGCTCCCCCCCCCTGCAGGTGGAGTCAGGTATGTTGAGCTGGAAGAGCTTGTCCTGGAGCAGAGCAGGAGGATGGTGTTGATGCAGAGCTGAAGTCCACAAACAGGATCCTGGTGTAGGTTCGCGGGGAGTCCAGATGCTGTAGGTGAAGTGGAGAGCCAGGTTGATGGTGTCGTCCATAGAGCTGTTGACTTTGTTGGTGAACTGCAGGGGGTCCCCAAAGTTCTCAAGAACATTTTGTGGGAAACGTGTTGCAGTCACATGGTCATTGTTTATGTCAACTGTGCCATATTCATGTGCATACAACTGATGTAAATACGAGTGCTTTATTTTGTTTTATTTTGTTTACTTACTTATTATTTTGTTATTATCTTATTTTTATCTTTTTATTTTTATTTATCTATTTTATTCTATTTTATTCTCCCTCCATTCCCTATTAAGATAGGAGAGGAGTTTTGTTAATAAGAGTTCTTCTATTTTTGAAACTATAATCTGTCCTTTCCTCCTGTTTCTACTGCGTTGTAACAACAAAATTTCCCCTTGTGTGGACATTAAAGGATTATCTTATCTTATCTTATCTTTTACAGCAAGTATATTCCTTAATTGAGTTTGACATTTTAGTATTGTGACACTATTACACAGTGCATCATTTGTAATTAAGTTTAGCATCTAAAATACTGTTTGTTTTTCACAGGTTGAAGTCTCTCCACGATGTTAACTGAACAGCCGACCTCGTTTTTGGAGGCGACTCCGGGTTTGCTGGGTCCAGTCCTGCTCGGCCCGTTTGTTCTTGGTCTCCTCATTTACATCTACGCCTTCTGTTCCCAAGCCCAGCAACGGCGCAACTTTGGACGATCCCTTCTTTTGTCGATCAAGCAAAAGGAAAGTGATCTAAAAGGCGTCCAAAACACTCACCCCATCCTGTTCACGCTTCTCGTTCTGGACGCCTTTACTGCCATTTTTGGGATCTTTGTTGGGATTTTAACCTTATCTATTCTTTGTGCTGAGCAGCCAATCATCTGTCTCATGTTTAGAAACCTCTGGCTTGCTTTTCGGTGGCTCAGCTTGTCCCAGCATTTAATAACGGCCTTGATTTCCATTCTCTTCGTCTGGCGTCCAAAATGGGGGTCCGTCATACGCATCGTCGGTAAAGTGCTCTATCTACCGCCGTTCATTCTAATCATTGTTGATTTTCGAGTGAACGACAGCGTTCTGATCGGAATGGACGTCTATAACCTCGTACTAACGCTGGCTGTCGTGGTGAGCTGTTTGCTAAAGGCGTCGTCAACAATGGCTGACCAGAGGAAGTCTTTGGTGCTGCTGGCTGTGCTCACGTACGTTTGTGTCTGTCTGCCCAACACGGTCCTCGATTGTTTGTTGTTTGTTTCTCACGACTATCTCCCACTTAGTGTCGATGTTTTGTACATTACCAATTGTTATTTCATCCTGAACGCACTGCTGTTCTACTTTGTACTTAAAATAAACGAAGAAGAGCAGCAGGAGTATGAAGGAGCCATCAGGTCTGCTTAGGAAACAGAAGACGAAATGTCCAAAAAATAGTGTTGGAAATGGTATGGGGAATTTGTACTCGAGTAAAAGTAACATTACATGGATAAAACTGAACTCAATTACATGTACAAGTGCCAGGGACGGGATATCGGTGATATCTGAGAGTTTCCCGAGATATTGATATCAGTCAAATATTGAAATTGTAGCTGGCATTTGACCCTGATTTTTTAACAATCCAATGAGAACAAATCTAACTAGAGAAGAGTTACACAAAATGAATCTGGCGGTGTGATTTTATAGCAAAGATGAATATATATTTCTATAAAAGTGACAACGTAACATAAATTTGTAGTTTAATATCGGTATCGTTATCGAGCCCAAACAACAAGCCAAATATCGGACGTTGCCTTAACAAGTAATAAAAAAAATATATAGACACAACATTCATCTTGATATATCCTTGTATATTTCTTTTAGACTGAAAACTTTGTTAAAGACATGTATTTACCCAGCTTGAGTGGCGAGACATTTCCAGAACCGGCACTGTCCTCGTGGGGAGTGCTACATTTGACCCATCCTCCAGTGCTGCTGGAGCTGGAGGATCTTACCTTTGCATGTCATCTTGAGTAGACGTTCTGGTTACTCGTCCCACTGCGATTGAGGAGGTCTTTACACACGTTAGTTTACCTTCACTGACTACTTTTGAAGCTAAAGACGTTCTTCTGTAGCACAAATACGTTTTCTGTTGAGCTCAATATTTTTTTTACTTCTCCTTCTCTTTCTTTCCTTTATTGAATAGGATCAGGCCCATCGTCCGTCTGAATGTTTTATATTTGACTTTGTTGTGATCTAAATGTCATTTTTGTAAATCACATAATGTATGGAATGTGCTCTATAAAGAAATGTTCTTCTTGTATACGGTAGTGTGTTACACAGCAGTTTTTGACTGTACGCACATGTATTATTATCTGTACCCGAGTGTGTCCTGGGAGTGGTTGTTTTTACAATCACTTATCTTTCTTGTAAATATTCGTTTTCTTATCTTGTTTTTTTTTTGCTTTGTAAAAGGAAATCCAATCTTCTGACCTTTTGCAAATGTGATTTATTAAACGGATGACAGCGTGTTTGGATGTGCGTGGACATGTGGAGGAGCGCCTTACTGGAAGCATAAATGTTCACAAAGCGACTCTCTTGGATTACCGTAAGCACTTGGAGCGAGGGGTGATGGGAAATAAATATTTAGACGCTGAACAGACAAGTCTCTCACGAGATGAATGTGCAGCAGACTTCCCAACTTATCTATCGTCCCAGGAGGGAGACAACACATTAAAAAGTTGGAGATTGCTCCCCTAAGAGGGATATTTCTAATCTCATCAGAATTAAGAGATAAAAAGTCCTGTATTTCCTTTTTTCCTGTATTTCCTTTTTCTTTAACTTCACGATTTGGATTCTGGGACGGAACACACCCAGCATTCATAGCGCGATCACAACAAACATGGCGGCGTCCATGTCAGCTGTTCCCCACGCTCGCCTTAGCCACCAAAATTAAGGATAACGGCGTAGAAAAGGTAGATTTTAGATTTTTCAATTGGAAACTAAATCGGGAGAGTTGGGAAGTATGGTGCGGTGAAAAAGAAAGATGGGCGTGTTAATCCAGTGGCCAATACACTTTAGTACAAATGGACAAATATGTACTAACTTGGCAATCTCAAAGCAGATAATACACAAAACTACAAGTAGTACTCAGACAAGATCCCATAGATTGACAATGACTCTTGGATGAAATCAACTGAATCTTTTTTCTACAGTTCCACAAAACCAGTGACTAATCTAGACCTTATTTGCGATCCCTTCCGTTCCTTTTTGTGATTGCAGCTTTAAACCCACCACGTTTGTCACGTTACATCACAGAGCAAATACTGGACGTAATTACGAGCAGTCAAGACAAGACGGCTTCATATTTATTTTATTTCACACCTAAAGGCAGCACACGTTTCCATTATAGCTGGTTCTGGTATCGTAGCGACCAAACAACTGAAGCAAAGCTTAGCATAAATGTAATATTGCATCTCCAACAAAACCTGAAGTTAAACCAAAAACCTAAATGTCATGCGATGTATGTTTAGCAGTGCATTAAAAGCTATGATTAAACAGGGCTAGGACTTTTAGGTCGCTCTTATGTTGTTGTTGTTTTCTCAATCATCCTGAGTCTGATGATGCAGTTTTCAAATCGCATCTGAATCTGAGAGAAAAAGTCAAATTGAGAGTGTTATTTGATTGTTACTGTTGAGACACAAATATGACTTTAAATGACTGCAGTCGTGTTTTACCTGTCGCTGAAGGGAGGTTTTCACGTCAGAAAGGGGAACAGGTGAGGCCAGTTTGATGCGGAACGTCAATTGCCAAGATGCAGCTATCGACACAAGAGTTCACAAGATAATATACCATTAATGCAGGTCTGGTTTAGTTCTTTCTTTAAGTCCAGTTATTGTCCAGAGTTCTGATATACTGTGTTTAGTTCTTGGTCTTTTTTGCTTTATTTCTAATTCAAATTTGCTTTAGTCCTGGTTTAGTGATAGCCTTTTCTGCAAGGGCACAATCTACAAGTGCATTAGAACCACCAGCCACCAGGGGGCGAGCAAACTGCCTAAACCAGTCCATATTTAGTCCTTGGCTAGTCCTGGTTTAGACTTACTGGAGCAGACGAAGAGTCACACCACAATCATTTGTATCCCATTCTTTATAGAAAGGGAGTATGGTCCCGCTTTAGTCCTGTTTTAGTCCCACTTTAGTCCAATTTTAGTCCCACTTTAGTCCCACCTTAAAACCACTTTAGTCTCATTTTAGTCCAGTTTTAGTCCAGTTTTAGTCCAGCTTTAGTCCTGCTTTTGTCCCGCTTTTGTCCTGGTTTAGTCCCGCTTTAGTCCTGGTTTAGACCTGCTTTAATCCCGTTTTTAGTCCTGCTTTAGTCCCGCTTTAGACCCGCTTTAGTCCTGGTTTAGACCTGCTTTAGTCCTGCTTTTGTCCCGCTTTAGACCCGCTTTAGTCCTGGTTTAGACCTGCTTTAGTCCTGCTTTAGTCCCGCTTTAGTCCTGCTTTAGTCCCGCTTTAGTCCTGCTTTAGTCCTGCTTTAGTCCTGCTTTAGTCCTGCTTTAGTCCCGCTTTAGTCCTGCTTTAGTCCTGCTTTAGTCCTGTTTCAGTCCTGCTTTAGTCCTGCTTTAGTCCTGGTTTAGACCTGCTTTAGTCCTGCTTTAGTCCCGCTTTTTGTCCCGCTTTAGACCAGCTTTGGACCTGCTTTAGTCCTGCTTTAGTCCTGCTTTAGTCCTGCTTTAGACCCGCTTTAGTCCTGCTTTAGTCCCGCTTTAGTCCTGCTTTAGTCCTGCTTTAGTCCTGTTTCAGTCCTGCTTTAGTCCTGCTTTAGTCCTGGTTTAGTCCTGCTTTAGTACTGCTTTAGTCCCGCTTTTTGTCCCGCTTTAGACCTGCTTTAGACCCGCTTTAGTCCTACTTTAGTCCTGGTTTAGTCCTGTTTCAGTCCTGCTTTAGTCTTGCTTTAGTCCCGCTTTAGTCCCGCTTTAGTCCTGCTTTAATCCCGCTTTAGTCCCGCTTTAGTCCCGCTTTAGTCCCGCTTTAGTCCCGCTTTAGTCCCGCTTTAGTCCTGCTTTAGTCCTGCTTTAGTCCCGCTTTAGTCCTGCTTTAGTCCTGCTTTAGTCCCGCTTTAGTCCCGCTTTAGTCCTGCTTTAGTCCCGCTTTAGTCCTGCTTTAGTCCTGCTTTAGTCCCGCTTTAGTCCTGCTTTAGTCCTGCTTTAGTCCTGCTTTAGTCCCGCTTTAGTCCTGCTTTAGTCCTGCTTCAGTCCTGGTTTTGTGGCTCAGTCGTGTTTCAAACTTACTGTAGCAGATAAAGTGGCGAGTTGATTCATAATATTCTGTGTCCCATTCTTTATACTGGAAGCGGATGGTGACGCAGTTTTGGGGCCCTCCCCAGTTATCGGGGTTCCATTCGTCCCACATTCGGAAAGATCCTGGGGTTTTGTCGGACCATCGCCACTCGTCCTGGAACAGGCCGATCCAAGCGCCCTTTCCCTCCAAAGTGCCGAGGAGATCCTGGATTTGGTCCCGGGTCTTGACTGAAGCCAGGTCAGTGTAGAGCTGTCGACACAAGGACAAGGCCGCCCGCCACGTGAGGAGGGACGGGTTCAGGAAGTAGCTCTCAACGCCATTTTCAACTAAAAGGAGGAGCGTAAACGTAGGTTATAATAATAGTATGGTAATTGTGAGCACTTATATACTGCTTTATCTACCGCCGTTATATCAGCACCTTTTTAATCTGGTTTAATTCTGGTCTAAATCCTTTATTTATATAGCAGTATATTTAAAAAAAAAAGGTTTCACAAGTGCTCATTTTGATGTAAACAGTAAAACCAGCTAAATCAAATGGCTCATGGCTCTGCATTGTTTGGGAGGGCTGCACGCTAAATTCCATCTCCACTTATAGATTTCTGACAGAAGTGCCACATAGCTACCTTGCAGTCCCCATTAGAACATCCAGGTAAAGTAAGGGTATGTGGAAAGGGAGTTGATTTGTCCAGTCTGCCCCCAGAAGAACAGAGGGCCGCTAGGTCCTTTGCCACATCAGATCAGGATTTAGGCTGCACAAATTTTGTTACTCATGACATTAATTTAGTGGATGACATTCCTATTCGTCAACTCGAAAGCTCAAGTCCTTATGCGTCGCCCATAGTGCTCGTTCGCAAAAAGGACGGCAGCTTAAGACTTCGGGTAGTCTACCGGCAATTCAATCTGAAGACCCGAAAGGATGCCTTTCCTCTCCCCAGGATTGAGGAGACCCTTGATAGCCTGTCTGGTGCCTGTTGGTTTTCGACTATGGATCCTGCAAGTGGCTATAACCAGGTGCCTGTCACAGAAGCCGACAGGCCCAAAACGGCCTTCTGCACTCCTTTCGGTCTTTTTGATTGAAACCGGATGCCCTTCGGACTACGCAATGCTCCCAGCACCTTCAGAGACCAGCAGGGCCAGTCGCTGCACTTGTACCTTAACGTACGGAAACACTTGCAGTGGCTGGAGGGGGTGCTGGGGCGTTGGCAGCAAGAAGGTTTGAAAGTTAAACTTCTGAAGCACAACTTCTTTAGGCGTGAAGTCTGCTACCTGGGCCACTAAAATTTCAGATCAGGGCATGTCCACCGACCCCAACAAAGTCGAGGCTGTTACGCACTGGCAGGTACGGACCACTGTTTCGGAGCTCCGATCCTTTTTGGTATTTGCGAGTTATTATCGTAGATTCGTTGAGGGTTTTGCAAAGGTGGCTGCTCCCTTGCACCGTCTGGTGGCGACGACATTAGGCAGGTCCAAGAAGAGGGGGCAGAATCACAATCTTGAGCTCTGGGACAAGGAATTCTAAGAAAGCTTTAAGGCTCTAAAAGAAAACGTATCCACCTGTGTTAGCTTAAGCAGATTTCTCACTGCCCTTTGTGTTGGAGGTTGACGATAGCCATGGTGGATTGGAGGCTCAGCTCCATGAAATTGGAATTGCTGGCGCCAAAATTGGCCATGACTGAGAAGTTCTGTGAATATCTGTTGGGCCATAAATGTGTTGTCTTCACGATAACAACCCATTGAGGCAGTTGGGTGCGGTTGAACAGCGTTGGGCAGCCCAACTTGCCTCTTTCGATTTCGAATAACAGTACCAGTCAGGGAAGAGTAATGTCAATGCGGATGCGTTGTCAAGCAAGTAGAGCCCTGGTTTAAACCGACTGGCAGCATTGGCTCCTGGTACTCTGCTGCCCCTTAAAGTGAAGGAAGCGGTGAACCAGCTCAATATTGAAGCAGTCCAAGTGGCAGTTCAGACAGCTATAGCTGCTTATCCTGGAAAATCCCCTTCAGACATTGTGGTTTCCAAAGGTCCAATCCAGTTATCCAGGAAGTAGTCTCGTTTTGGAAGGAAAGGATCCACCTGAGTTTTGAAGAGCGACAGCGGCTATCAAGCCCTGCCTGCCCTGGTGTTGTTTTGCCAGTGGGATCGTTTGGCGGAGAAGGAAGGTTTGCTCTTAAGGAAAGCGTTCCCGTCCTGATGGTGGTGAGGGGGTTTGGCAGCTGCTTGTGTCAAGCTCTCTCATTAGTGATGTTTTAAATCAGGTCCACCAGGAGCATGGCCATCAGGGCGTAGCCCGGACCTTGGCTCTTTTGCGGTCTCGCTGTTATTGGCTGGGGATGGCCAAGGACATGGCCCAATGGTGTCGTCAATGTGAACGGTGTCAAATTGCGAAGGATTCTCATCTTCCTGCTCTAGCTTTAATGGGCCATCTCATGGATTCTAGGCCCAACAAAATCATTGCTTTCGACTTCACCTTGTTGGAGCCATCACAAAATGGTCTGGAGAATGTGTTGATCATGACTAATATTAGCAAATATACCCTGGTAGTGCCAAAGCGTGATCAGCGGTCCCAGACTGTCGCCAAGGTCCTGGTTGCAGAATGGTTCTCCAAGTTTGGCGTACCCGGACGGATCCATTTGGACCAGGGCCGCTGCTTTGAGAGCCTCTTGATCCAGCAGCTGTGCACTTTGTATGGAGTCGCAAAGTCAAGAACCACCCCTTACCACCCGGCCGGAAATGGCCAGTGCATGAGCTTTAACAGGACTCAATTTGCTTCGCACTTTGCCCGAATCGTGGAAGCGATGTTCTTGTTACCACAAATTTCTATGCGTATGACACTACTCCGCACCAGTCCATTGATGAATCGCCATTCCTTTTTGTGTTTGGCCAGGTCGAGTTCAGTTCCAGTTTTGTTCGAAAGAGTTGAGGACCCGGTTGGTGGAGAGCCACTTTTGTGGGTTGCGGAACATCAGGCTAGGTTGCGGTTGGCGTTTGAAGGTGCAAGGGCACCTGCAACAACTACAACACGACAACCATGTACAAGATGCAGCTTTGAGAGAAGGGATGCAAGTACTTTTGCGGAACTTGGGCTCTAGGGGCCGTTGTAAGACCACTGTGGTCCCCCGTACCGTGTATCGTTTTGCGGGCTCCAAACCCGGGAGGGGCCGTCTATACCATTGCACCAGCACATAATCAAACTCTTGCAAAGACTGTCCATCGGTCCCTACTAATTTATTAATTGGGGAACTTCCACATCCTGTTCCTCCCAAAAGGCGCCAGTCGTTGGTACATTTGCCCGATGAGTTGCCTGATGGGGATTTGTTTCTCGCGGTTTAGTAGTCTAAACTATAACCCTACCTCTTGGTTGCCACACACATGCTGTAAACACGCCGGATTGTAGACATGGGCTCATTTCTGTCTGTTGTCCCACATTCACACTAAGTGGCTAGCTCTCTTGCCTCACAGCAAGAAGGTCATAGGTTCAACTCCTGGGCGAGACTGGGCCTTTCTGTGTAGAGTTTGTTTCTCCGTGTCTGGGTTCCCTCCGGGTGCTCCGGATCATCAACCCAAAACATCCACAATAAGTCAAAGTAGTCAAGACCAAACCAAGATCTAGAGATGGTCACATTGGATGAAGGATGGGTCAAATGCAGCTCCTATGGGGACAATAAAGGCTAATCTAATAAACACACACTCCCTTCATACTCTGGACACTGGATGCAAATTAAGGGTTTTTCCCAAAGACACAACCGCAGTCTCGGGCGTTATCAAGTTGGTTTGACCAGTCCGTACTGTTAACTGAATATTCAGATAAAACGTAAGGTTTTACAGTACACCATGTGCGTTATTTTCTTGTAAATGTTTTAATAGTTTTTTTATGTCAGCAAATCAAGCCAGTACAAACTTTGCACAAACCTTTGCATAACCCAGCCAGACTAATCCAGGCCTAAACTGTGTCCAAGCCAAAAGTACGAGCCGTCTTTACTCACTCTTGTAACACAGCGATGCCTTCTGTTGGTTACAGTCTGTGGAGATCCACTCTCCCTCTGGGCCCATCCACACACAGTTCCCCACTGAGCTCTGGGTATGGCAGGATAATACAGACGGTGATTGTCAGAGTAAAGTCAATACAACGTGAGAGATTTTGGAACAAAGCAAAGTCATTTAATTTATACTAACAGCCAGATGAAAAAGTGCTTTACATTTAGGTTTACGTCACATAGACTTTACTTTATCATTCAATATTGGACACAATCCAGAGGAATGGTCATGTTTTATGCAGAGGGATCCTAAAAAAAGAGTTTCATATTTTAAATAAAAATTTGAAATTAGGTTGAATTTTATTTATTTTAGTAGTTTATTGTGTTTTCTGATCCAGAGTGATATTTCACATCCGTTTCAGGCACATTTCAGCACATTTCTGATGCCAAAATATTGTGTAAATATGGATGGTAATATCAGTACAAAAAAAAAGTTTAAAAAAGTACCACCACTCCATACCTGGTCCAGAACCTGCAGAGTCCAGTCTTCGGCTCGGGCCCCGTCAGACCAGCCCCAGGACTTCATGTTTGACCTCTTCAAACCCAACCAGACCACAGCGTCATTATTGTTGGGGAAGAGTTTGAGGATTTCTTGGTGCTCCTCCATGTTGTCCACCGTGGCCAGGTCCACATAGTGAGTCCGGCAGTATTTCTGGGCCTCGGTCCAGTTCAGACTCAATGGCACAATGTGATACTTGTGATGCACTGTCCAAAGAAAAGTGTTTTATATAGTGCCTCATCAATATTCATCACATGCCCCTTATCTTTCACCCTGGTTTTCCATAAAACACCAAACAGAGACACGTAGTGCCTCCAGAGTGTCCTGGCTCTTAAAATAAATGAACAGAACCGGTGACAAAGGGCAGCCCTGAGGAGTCCCAGATGCACCGGGAACAGGTTTTACACAGCTCCTGCTCCGGTCATACAGGGACCAGACAGCCCTGAGCAAAGGGCCCCGGACCCCGTATTTGTGGTTGGGCAAACTCCCTTGAGCCCTCGAGCACCCGATGGAGAGTCTAGAGCTGGTCCAGTGTTCCACGACCAGGACCAAAAACACTCCTCTTGAATCCGAGATTTGACTATCGGAGACAAGTGCTTGTTTTTGTTTTCCTCACCGTTAAATGACATTACCTGGAACTGTCAGAATCTTGCTTTCCGTCCCAGTGGCCAAAACGAACAAGAAGAAAATACCTGTATCACAGAAGACATTTTTACACATCAAGTCAAATCAAATCAAATCAATTTATTTTTGTAAGGCCCAAAATCACAACAACAGTTGCCTCTGAGGGCCACAGGGAGAAATGAATCAACAATAAGTCAATGCTATATTGCTACCAGCATCTGTAGTAGTGTGATTCAGAAAGGAAAGACTGTGAAAAAAGTCTGAAAGGCCAAGGAAAAGATATTTGAATAAAGGCAAATACTGTATGTATGACAAATGGTTAGTGTTGTATTTGGCAAATACTACGCCTTAAAGAATACTACACCAATATAGTTTAGAATGATTAAACATCAGCCATTACTATTTAAAGGTCCTGGGTTCATGTTATATGTTTTTTTCAAAATGAGCAGCAAAATGCAACTTTTCAGATACTCAGATACTGTAATGCCAGGCAAAGTTTCCATGGAGACAAGCAGGAGGCAAACCTTCCACCAGAAAAGTTACATTGTGCACCTTTTTTACAGTCACATTCATCAAAATGACATGTTGACATGGAAAATTCATGAACTAATCAGAATCAGAATCAGAATCCATTTGTCGATGAACAAAAATTCACAGACATAGGAACTTGTCCTGGTGCAACACAAACAACAAACATTAAACACTTTGTGAAACGGGTGAAACAAGTTCAGCTGACGTCATTGGTCTTTGTTCATACTAGTTCACACTTTCTTAAATGTCTCTTTAACGTGTAAGCCTTGAAACAGAGGTCTTGATCCCATTGGGTTCTTACCTGGTAAAATGAATTAACAAATGAATAAATAATGAGGAATGCCACGGCCAATAATCTCTCTTGTCTTGTGCAAAAAGTTTTAACCTCATAAACGTCCACTAACTGTGAACTAAGACTGTGAATAGTCTCGACAGTCTTAGTTCACAGTTAGTGGACGTTTAGAGACTATTTAATAATAATACATGTAGTCAAATTAGATAAGAAAAGAACGTTAAGCTCTGTCCCTGGAACCTAATGCTGAACTTTTTGATGTGAATAATCAATGAATCAGGGAGGGAAAAGTGAATATTAAAGTGAAGATTAACTCCCCCAAACCCCCATAGCAATAGTTCTTATTATTAAACAGTTAGCAGTAGATGGACATCCTCGTAATGTGTTGTACAACCACCCATAAATCTAAATAGTTGAGTATTATTGTCAAGAAGTTATGTGTAAAGAAAAAAAGGAAGTTGGTATTTCAGTAAAATTCACCTTTGTGCACAATTATTTCTGCAAAGTAATAATTTAGACGGACTAATGGTACATTAATGAATAAATTGAGCCGTTGAAAGAATAAAGCACATACCTGGACCCGACATCGCCCTTGTTCCGCGGATTAAATGTCTTAAACTGAAGAGGGAAACGCTGAAACTCAAGCTCATTTCTTTAGATTTGAATGCGAGATACGAAACACGACCTCGTCGCCCAGAACACTATTTACATCCCTTTTACCTAAAGTGATGTAAACAAGGCGTATGAGGGCTTTTAACGCTGTAAAAAACAACAACCTTGACCCGAGCTTTCAATATAAATGTCGCTCAGAGATTGTAAAATCCATTAGTATTTGAATATAACTTGTTCTTCGGCCTAATGAATGAATATCGTTAAAACAGGAACGTATGAAAGAAAAACATGCCCGGCCAGGGTTTTTATGCAAATGTTTTTCAGTGCGCGAGTTGAGATGGGACGAGGAAGCAAAGGAAACAAAACACACAAAGACAGAGAGGGACTTTGTCTTTGTCACCGATTGTTCATTTTCAGTGGATTTGGTGGATTAAGTCAGTGTAAATGAAGTCGGTGTAATACCTCATACGTCCAGGAGGGTTCCACTGTTCTAAAAGTCTCACTTGTATCATTTGGACACTTCCTACAAACAGAATAAACAAATAAAAACATCAAGAAATCAATTATTTTTAAACAAACATCTGCACATTTTCGTATACATTTCGTATACTTTTCACACTTTCTCAAAATCTGCCTGAAATACTTTGACTCACAAAACTGAGCAGAGGCAGCTGAGTCATCCTGATCCGCCAGTATTTGCACAAAACGGAAACTAACCTCAGAAGGGAGGGGCCGATTTACCCGAGTATCAAGCGGTGTCGTGTCATTTCGAAAATCCACTCTGAAGTCGTCACATCGACCCCGGATCAGAGCTGCTTTTAAAACACAACGCTTGTCACCAACATCCAGGCGGCAAGAAACGAAAATAACTTCAAAAGACGCGGACGTTTTTCATTTTAATCTTCAATTTTACGACGACAACTGATTTAGACGCACATAGGTATATATAGGATCGATATGTGCTCCAATACTTCCACGTTCAATGACGTCACCAAAAGTGTCGCTAGATAAGATAAGATAAGATAATCCTTTATTGTCCCACATGGGGAAATTTCATTGATGCAACGCAAGAGTTGTATCGTTAAGTGCGTCACGACAGAAGAACATGTAACGACTTGTTCTAACAAAGTGCGTTTCATTAGTAGTTTCGAAATGGTGTTAATATGTTTATTATGTTTATTATGTTATGTTACGCCCTGAAGTTGAGGTAAAGTTGTTTGCCAAACGTTGAACGCAGTTTTGGTTGAAGCGTCAATTTTGTAATGGCAGACCTTACAAACCTTACAAAAAATATTAAATAAACGGGTGTGACGTGGGAGATTTAAAGCGCCCCCTACAGGTCGGACAACTCAATGAACTTAAAGATACGATAGGATAAGCCTTTATTTGTCCACACAATGGGGAAACCGGTTAAATGCAGTTAAGATAAATATACTTCCCAGAATAACACTTTTATTTGGTTTATAATTTCACTTCCTGTTTGTAATCGATGACATCACACTACAAAAATTGCCCAGCAAACACCGGGTAAAAAGAGCAACTTTATTATTGCTGAAATAATGTTTAGAGAGTCAAAAAAAAAAAATTGTGTAAAGTATGCATAAACTTTGACTGAAATGAGCAGAATCCCTACTGTGATGTCACTTCCTGTCATTTTCGACAGTTTTTTCCTCAAGTTTTCTCCACAAATACCTGCTCGATCGGTGTAAAACTAGAATTTATGTGTGAACGGGTATAAATGCACCAAATAAAGTCAAGATTCAGAAAAGTCACAGGCACTTAAACATCTCAAATGACAATATTAGCGACATAAGACGTACAAACGACAATATCAGCGACAGAAGACGTATAAGGGAGTTTCGGTGCTCTGTGATTATAAAAAAACATCTCAAACACTGAATGTCTTGTCATGTCGCTCTTTTGTCTAGGTTTCCTGCCAAACCGGTTCAGTCGGATCATCACGCTCCAGCGCTGCAGCTCGGAAACATCAGAGACACAAAGACGTGTCATGAAGTCGCAGCGCTGCTTCGTCAGGTGAACGCATTGATTGGACAGTCGTAGGCTTACATTTAACTCGCAGGATCTGATCTTTGGACATTCAGTTTCAATTCACTCATACAGGAAATAAACATGATGTATTGTAACCAGATGAACATGTTATTTACCAAAGTGTTTCTGTGTCTAAAAAGCAAACTTGGAGCGGTGCAATACTCCAAGTTTGCTCCAAGGGATTCAGGAGTAATTAAAGTTCAGGGGGGAAAGAACTCTTGCTTGAGGACATTTTCTGACTCATTTTTCATTCATCGTTTGTTTGTGTGTTTGTTTTTGTGTTTCACTCAGCGGACTTGACCCTAAGCTCCGGCCAGACAAACACAAACATCTGCCATGGACGGCTGGACCTGTGCTCCAGCTGACTCGCCACTGTTCACAGTGTGCAAACTCAAAATGTCAAGTGTCGGTTCATACCCTCACTATAAACAGATTACTGCTATCACTCTCCCTTCCAATGAAGCGAGGGCAAAAACTACTGTCTCTGCTGGCTGGAGTTGGTATGTACAGGGCCCCGATTTGACGCATCCCAAGCTGTGTCGGCCCGTTTTTTGTTTTTTTCCCCGTTTCCTTTACATTTCACATGGGTTGAAATGTTAACGCACGCATGTCTTTGTAACTGAAATGTGTGTCTGGGACAGGGAAGCTATGGTTGAAATCCTGCTTCTCCTCCTCCTGTCAGCTGTTGATGGTATGTTTTATTTCTTTTGTATGTGTGTGCGAGAGAGTGTTTTTATTATTTTCTATTAGAACATTAGAACATAAACAAAACAACAATACAACAACAGAAAACAAACAAAACACACAAAAAATCACACAAAACACACACTAATAACAAGCTGGACCAGGTAGAACATAAGGCAAGTAAAAGAGTAAAAGAAGGAAATAAGGGAGTGGTATCACATACATTTTTGTTTCTTTAAGAGGAATTAAAGCATATTAAGATCTGAATAATTGTCCCAGAGAGAATTCTCCCATAATATTCTGCCAATCACACACAATACAAAATTAAATTAAAAGACAGCTTGTTTTATTTATAGGTCTGTGTAATTTTCAAAGTTATTATAATGTGAAAAATCGAATATCCAGTTAAAAGCGTGAACTCTTTCAGCGCTCAAACTTGAATGACGATTTTGTAATAACGTGCTGATATTAATACGCACCTTGGTTATTAATCAAACCAGTTGCGTCTGTTTGTATTCCGGATTTAGATCATTTCCGTGTCCAAACGTTTAAAGGGTTTGTTAAAAAACCCGTGACGTGTATTTTTCAGGGTTGTCTGTGTACGAGGTCAAAGAGGGAGGCGACGTCCTCATCCAGTGGGACGGCGCCAATGGGACCGACCTGTCCTCGCTCTCGATGACGTGCCATTTTGAGGTCAGGGCCCCGAGGCTGGTGCTGCAGATGGAGCGGGGAGCGGAGAAGACCGACGGCCAGGACCCGCAGTTCTCGGGGCGGGTGCGGTGTGTCCGGGAGACTCTCGCTCAGGGGCTGGTCCGGATCCTCCTGACTGGACTTGAACTTCAGGACTCGGGGTGCTACACGTGTGACATGACTGCCCCCAGCGCGGACAAGACGTTTATTAAGTCTGGTGAGCGTGCGTCCATGAGCTTTTAGTCAGGTTACAACTTTATTTCAATAAGCTCTGTGCACAGCAGCGCTAGCTAGCTGTTAGCTAATATTTATAGGCTCTTTTCAGCATAGGCCCGGCTAGTTCTGGTTGCCGTAAGTGCGTAACACAGATTATCTCAAATACAACATTTATTTTCCTCACTGTATTCACCCCGATTCACCCACGTTTTTTGAGAACAGACAGATTTATTTTGTTCTTTCAGAGGATTTTGTGGTAAACGTGACGCGCTTAACAGTGGATTCCAGACAACCACAAAATGAAGGTGAGCACATCAAAACGAGACATTTATTCTCATTTATTATCGGTTTAAATTGGCCTCAGCTGTTCTCAAATGGATTCACTGTTTGCAAGCCACTGATCATTTTCCTTTTGCAGATGAAGACAACGTTGAAAAGACCGACGTTACAAAGCCGTTCAACAACAAACGATTGAGGACCGTTCCATTCGGCGCCGTGGGCCTCTTCCTCACTGTGGTCGTGGTTGTGATTTGTGCCGTGAAGTACAACGGTGAGTTCTTTCACAGTCACTCCAAACCACATCTCAACCTGGCTTTTGATGAACTGAAATGTTTTCTCATAGATCATAAAAGACAGGAAAAAGTCACGTCCGATGTGGTGTGAGCGACCAAGCTCAATTTATCATGTACATGGACCGGGATCTCCTCATCTCTGGATCCTCTTCATCTCTGGATCCTCTTCATCTCTGGATCCTCGTCATCTCTGGATCCTCTTCATCCCTGGATCCTCTTCATCTCTGGATCCTCTTCATCCCTGGATCCTCTTCATCTCTGGATCCTCTTAATCCCTGGAACCTCTTCATCTCTGGATCTTCTTCATCTCTGGATCCTCCTCATCTCTGGATCCTCCTCTGGATCCACCTCCTCTCTTCATCACTGGATTCTTGTCATCTCTGGATCTTCTTCATCTCTGGATCTTCTTCATCTCTGGATCCTCTTCATCCCTGGATCCTCCTCATCTATGGATCCTCTTCATCTCTGGATCCTCTTAATCCCTGGATCCTCTTCATCTCTGGATCCTCCTCATCTATGGATCCTCTTCATCTCTGGATCCTCTTAATCCCTGGATCCTCTTCATCTCTGGATCTTCTTCATCTCTGGATCCTCCTCATCTCTGGATCCTCCTCTGGATCCACCTCCTCTCTTCATCACTGGATTCTTGTCATCTCTGGATCTTCTTCATCTCTGGATCCTCTTCATCTCTGGATCCTCTTCATCTCTGGATCCTCGTCATCTCTGGATCCTCTTCATCTCTGGATCTTCTTCATCTCTGGATCTTCTTCATCTCTGGATCCTCTTCATCCCTGGATCCTCCTCATCTATGGATCCTCTTCATCTCTGGATCCTCCTCATCTATGGATCCTCTTCATCTCTGGATCCTCTTAATCCCTGGATCCTCTTCATCTCTGGATCTTCTTCATCTCTGGATCCTCCTCATCTCTGGATCCTCCTCTGGATCCACCTCCTTTCTTCATCACTGGATTCTTGTCATCTCTGGATCTTCTTCATCTCTGGATCTTCTTCATCTCTGGATCCTCTTCATCCCTGGATCCTCCTCATCTATGGATCCTCTTCATCCCTGGATCCTCCTCATCTATGGATCCTCTTCATCTCTGGATCCTCTTAATCCCTGGATCCTCTTCATCTCTGGATCTTCTTCATCTCTGGATCCTCCTCATCTCTGGATCCTCCTCTGGATCCACCTCCTCTCTTCATCACTGGATTCTTGTCATCTCTGGATCTTCTTCATCTCTGGATCTTCTTCATCTCTGGATCCTCTTCATCCCTGGATCCTCTTCATCTCTGGATCCTCTTCATCTCTGGATCTTCTTCATCTCTGGATCCTCTTCATCCCTGGATCCTCTTCATCTCTGGATCCTCTTCATCTCTGGATCTTCTTCATCTCTGGATCCTCTTCATCCCTGGATCCTCTTCATCTCTGGATCCTCTTCATCTCTGGATCCTCTTCATCTCTGGATCTTCTTCATCTCTGGATCCTTTTTTATATTGTATTTAGGATGTACATATCATGCCGTTTCTGTAAATAGTGTTCAATGTTTGTTGTTTGTGTTGCACTGAATCACCAGGACAAGTTCCTTTGTTTGTGAATTTTTGTTCATCAACAAATGGCAATTTTTTCCCCCTTTACCACCTTCATTTACCGTTCTACATATGGACACACCCACATCAGCATCACCCAAACACAGCATGTCACCAAAGCCCTTTCCCATAACCCCATCATGACCTTTCTACTCAATCCCATCCGGTCAGTTCTGTCCCACTGTCTGTCCCACTGTCTGTCCCACTGTCTGTCCCACTGTCTGTCCCACTGTCTGTCCCACTGTCTGTCTGTCTTCCGTCTCTCTCTTCTATCTGTTCCATGTGGTTGAGGTAGGACAATTGTATCTCTGTAAAATCGCTTTATTAAAAATAAAGTTGTCCTCCTGAAGAGGGGGGGGGGGGGGGGGGGTGGTGGTGGGCATAAATAAATAAATAAGGCAGAGCAAATAATAATAATAATAATATGTCTGTTTGCCGTAGCCCGACCGAGCCGTCAAAATTATAGCCGACTGAAAAAAAAAAATCAGCATTTTGTCAAAATTATGCCAAATTCTTTTATTTTTCTTATATTTCGCCGACTCACCGACCGTTTATTCAAAAAAGTGCCGTGTTGAATAATGTTGTATCACTTGAACTCGCTAAAAGTATTTCGAAGCCGAAAAAGAAATGAAAATGAAACTTAACACGAGCGGAGAACGTTCAAGTCATTGTCTGTTGAAGCCTGACCCCTGGAGGTCACTGCGTGTCACTGGCAGAATAGAAAAAACAGGATTTGACAGTTGCTGAAATACGCAGAATTTGTCATAATAATGACAAGACGTCGACGATTCTACGACATGAAAATGGCCAAAAAATAAAACAATTTGTCCTGTACAAAAATAGTTTATTGGGTGGACTTATTCATTTTTATGTTTTGTACATTTACGGTAGCATCTCTTTTGATAAATGATAATATTAACTTAATTTCATAGGCAAATTATCATTAAATTCTACATACAAATTAGGAATTTTTTATGCTTTAAAGTAAAAAAAAAAAAATGGTGGGTCGGGTTACAGCAAACAGACAATTTATTTGGGGCAGCCTAAAGACAAATCGCAATAAACCCTTTTATGATTCTGATTCTTCATCTCTGGATCCTCTTCATCTCTGGATCCTCCTCATCCTCCACATTCCTGTTGACACCTAAAACTGTTTTCTGTGTCTGTGTGTCCTTCTATTTATTTGGATGTTATTAAAACAATTAACAAAATAGTCACATAATAAATGATTTGTTACACCATTTCTGAAATGTTCCGCAGTATGGCATTAAGCATTTATTTATTCAATTCAAGGGTTTATGTTGCTCAAAAATACACATTAACACTTGGTCAGATAACAGTCGTATGCTTCTAGTTTTGAAAACATAGTTACATTATAAGTTTTGCCTGTAACGTGTCGGTTTAATCCCTCATTCATCCAGGAGTGTTCCATTCTAGAAAAAATATTCAGTTGTATCATTTGAAGAACTGATCCGATATTTATCCTACTCCAAGTTTCGCTCCCTCCAAAACAGAGCAATGTCATTTATTCTATACAATGCAGTAAAGAAAATTGTGAAGAGCGGTACATAGTGAGACTAAACAGCCACAGCACAAGAGGCTTTATCAGCACAGAAGACACTGGAGTTCAGGACCACAGAGCGCCGTGCATCTGCATCTTAAAGACACTAATCAATGGATTCTGAGTAGGGAGAAAAGATGGTTTGACAGAGGAGTTAAAGAGGCAATCTTTGTTTAAAAAGAAAAAAACAGTGATTTAAGATGCAACTTTCCGGTCGTATATAATAGTGTCTTGAAACCCTGGAGAGGTAGACGCCCAGGGAATTCTGATGCTAATCAGGTACTCAGTGAGGAGGGAGCTAAAGTCAGTTTACAATAGGATGTAGATAGCCCATTACAGGGTTATTAGTTAACAACGAGGGAACCAAATACTCCCTTTAACAGGAGGTCCCGCCTGGAGAGCAGGGCTTACTCTGAGTAGGATAAATATCGGTGTTCCCAGACTCGATTCGCAGATTGAGAATGACTCTTGGATGAGAGTCAAAACCTTTCCAGAGTCCAGATGATACAACTGAATCTTTTTTCTACAGTTTAGCCAGTAGTATTTTTAAAAATGTTGATTATCAACATTAAAAACACAAGACACAAGATTTGACTAACGAGCTGAATTTAAAAAAAAAAATCCCCACATACAAATGTATACAATGGGATTCAGTGAGTGACAGGCAAGGACTGTGCTGGCATTGTGTGGATGTCTTTGTGTCGCACTCTGATGACATCACAGAGGGATTCAGCTCTAATTCCTGTCCTTTTAAACACTTATTTATTCATTTTTTTCTTCATAAACTGCAACTTACCGGGAGTAAGACTGTGATAAATATTCACCACGGGTTCAACACTACCAGACCAGAAGTCATAATGATGGAAAAAATGCAAAGAGTGGGTGGTTGCTTCCATGTAAATTCCTGGTTCAAACTTCACACATGACAGACCACAAAAGGGCGCAAACAAATCAACTGAGCACCTTTTTTCTTTTGCTTTTTGCATAAAACGTCATATTTTTCCATCGCCTTCAAACAAACAGGTGCCTTGAAAGGTAAAGGTAGAATAAAGACCCAAGAGCCCGGTGCAGAGGAGCTTTGGAGGACGCGCAGAGCAATGGCGTGGACTCGACTTTACGTCCAGATCATCGGTGAGCGGTTTAAATCTCACGACTCGCTGGATGACAAATTGCGAGAAACTGTGCGTAAGTTGTTCTGTCGTTTCAGGTGCAGCGGTTTTAAGCGCAAGCTCCGAGAGCGGTGAGTAAAAACGGCAAATAAAACAGGACAGTTCTCCAAACTCATTCAAAATCTCGCGGTAACGGTGCAATATCGAGCAATATCGAGCAATATCGGGACTTTGCCAGGGGTGGAAAGTGGCTCATTACAAATATTGCTGTCATTGAGCTGAACTTTTTTGAGTAGGTTTTTAAACGCGTACTTGCAATAGAGTATAATTTTGCCTTTGTAATTGTATTTAGTCGCATGTACAATCACTGCGTGTAGTGAGAATGGCTCAAGTGGTTGTAAATCGCGGCTGTTTCACCTTTGTCTCTGTTCTTTTCTAAACCTGAAAACTCACAAAATGTTAGTGCATTGTCCAGAGCCTTTTAAAACCACTTAATTCTACTTTAAACTGTTTATTTTCATGATTCTCACCCAATTTTTAGTCACTTAAATCCAGATAAATACGTGAATCATCTTGTTTTAAGACATTTCTACTAAATAAATGAGCATATTTCAATACTTTTTGGTAAGTGAAATTATTGTACTGGCAGATAATTTCACTTATTTCAAGAACATTCTTGCCTAAAACAAGTATACATTAAAGTGTCAAACTTGTATTACGATTATTGTGAGAAAAAACACCACGATTAAACACATTGTCACATAACAACACTTACAACACAACACAACACAAGAGATTGCCTTAAAAATACCTAATTTTGCTTCTAAAATTTATAATTTGTGACCTAAATTTTCCCACTTTTTTCTATTTTTTGCATAGTAAATTTTCCCACTTTTTTCTATTTTTTGCATAGTATTTTTGGGATACCATTTCATAAACCAGCCGATGTCGTGGGGAGACGCTCAGAGCTACTGTCGGCTGAAGCACCGGGACCTGGCCACGGTTCGGAACGTGTCGGACCACAGGGACATGGTCGTCCTGCTGGGGCCCGTCGCGCCCCTCGCCTCCTGGATTGGGCTGAGGAGGACCGCGACGCGCCGCTGGAGGTGGTCCGACGGCAACGGGACTTTACAGTCAGCCGTGCGTAGGATTCTGACCACAATCAAAGCAGAACTAAGTAACTGTGGTGATAGAGCCCCCCCTGTAGCTCCCTTGTGAAAATACACTGTCAGAGAACAGACGCAAACACTTTTGTTTGTTATCATAATCACACACAAAAGCATCAATTAAAGAAAGATCCAGGGTTTCTCAGGAGAGTTGTCTTAAGGTGGATGGCGGCAAATGTTGCAATGCTGGTTTTCCGCCCAGAGACAGCAGGGGGCGACAACAGACACTTCAAATGCTCCGGAAATATATATTTAACCATCACAGGGACTTACAAAGATGTTCAATAAGATGAAAATGTTACTTAGTTCTGCTTTAAAGGACACATATCACATACTTTTATTGTTTTTTGAGCTTTTAACCACGTTTTAACCCTAAAACACATACCTGGAGTTGTATTTAGCTTCGTTCAGTTTGATGAATCCTGCAGTTCGGAAGTCCTATACCTCTGAATCGCACGACACTCAATATACAACAATATACAGTTGTGTTACTTCACAGCTACAAAGCTCGGAGATCTTCTGTGCTGTTTAAAGCGCCCCCTACAGGTCGGACCACTCACTGAAAAAGATAACTATATTTAAAATTTTGCTTAACATTATAAACATTTCAAACTACAACTATAATTATACTTCCTTTGAGCAACCACTGGGCCAAAACTCATCTAATGTTTAAAAAATAAATCAAAATAAGATAAATAAATATATATCAGAGTATCGTTATTTTTGTTTAATACATTTCTAGAGGGTCAAAATATGTGTTTATTTTGTGTAAATTCTGCAAGAACTTTGGATGGAAGTTGGTATGATGTCACTTCCTGTTATTTTCAAGCAATAACAAGAACATTGTCGAATCTGCGTCTATATTTTCTAATTGTTCCATTTGATCCTCTCCAAGTACTGTGCTTTGAGAAGACACGTTTTTAAGTTCTAAAACATGGAACGCTAAAGCAAAGCCGCTCGAGAGCTTGTTTAATAGACAACGGCAATACAATAATGCATAATATCTGTCCAAGTTACACTTTTTTGTACAATTTGACGAAAACAATGAAACACAACTCACTAACGCCCCCTGGATGCAGCACTGGAGAGCGGGAGAGCCCAACGATGTGAACGGGATCGAATGTTGTGTGGCGCTGGGCTCGGACGGACAGTGGAACGACATCGCCTGCACTGACCACAAAGGATTCGTGTGCTATGAATGTAAGTACTGCTTTTTTAATGTTTACCTTCCTTTTGGCTGTTAATAAAGGGAAACAAAAACTGAAAAAACTGAACAATATGAAGCAGTTTATTGACTAAATGTGAATATGCTTTTTTGTCTGCGGTTTATTTTATTCTTTTTATTTTATTGATGCAAATAATGAAAGAAAAGGAGCAGAAAGAAGAGAAATCTTACTTTATCCGTCCCAATTTTCCACTTTAACTTGACAGATGTCCGCCTTTTTAACCGCAACAAACTAATTTTCTTTTTCGTATTACTCATGAAAGCAAATGTCTTTTTGTTCTTGACTCTTTGATTTCTTTGTCAAGATCATTCCATCAATGAACTTCTTTCCTTTACTTTGGTTCTGAACTGGCCTACTTATGTCAGCAATACCCTGAACTGTTAATACTTTAAGTTGGACGAATGGGTTTATGGGTTTGATGGTGACAGGCCCTTTTCTGTAAAGTAGATATAAATGTGGGACAATTATGGAGATCTATAATGTTTATAATACTGTGCTATTTAGGGAAGACTTGACTTAAAGTATTGGATTCATGTGACATTATATTATAATCTGCCTATTGTTTTTACATTTAGGTGAGGGTAGAATAGATATGTTCAACCTTTATTTATGTATTCATTTATTCAATGTTATTTAATATTATATTTATTTATTAATTTAATGTTACTTTATATATTTTTTTATGGTATTTATTTATTTTTTATTATTATTTTAATGATATTTTTTTTATTTATTTAATTATTTGTTTATTTACACACACTCAAGGTGACCAAAGAGCTTTTCAATAAAAATCAAGCCAATACAATCCATATCCTCCATTGGATCTAAAACTACCAACGTTGTTTTCTCGGTTAAAACCTTCATTATAGTAGTGATGCGATTATAAAAAATAAAAAAACGCTTTGAAAAACATTCTTACTGAGAGTTTTGTGACTTTTTTTCCCCAGAAGCAACGTTTTTTTTCTTTTTGGACAGGCAGTGTATTTAGAGAACTGCTTTACAAAACCTAAATAACGGTTGCTAACGGACCTAATTTTCAAATGTAACGTTTCCGTCTGTGAAGTGAACGGGACGATGGTGAGGTTCGTGCACTACAACAGCATGACGACCTGGCAAAGGGGGCGGAGCACGTGCCGGGAAAATCACCACGACTTGGTGGCCGTCACGTCGTCGGGAATAAACTCGGCCGTCCGGGGTCTGGTGGCTGAGGGGACGAGCGTGTGGATCGGCCTTTTCAAGGACGCCTGGGAGTGGTCGGACGGCCACGACACTTCGTTCAGATCGTGGGTTGACGGCGGCGATAGCGACGGCGACTGTGCGACGATATCGATGGAGAGCAGAGGATTCTGGACTGCGAAGGACTGCGCTGCAAAAATGCCGTTTGTCTGTGAGGGAGGTGAGTCAAGGGAAGCCGAAAACATAAAAGCAATAGTTGTCCCACAAGGCATCGTCATAGGTCCTTGGTTTTTTGTCCCTTTATCAGCTGTTTTCTTACCAGTGAAGAAGAGTAATGGTAGAAACAATTCATTTTAGAATGTATTAATCCCAGACATATTTATTTATAGTAATACATTTTTCACCTTGGTAAATCCAGTTGTTTTACACTACAAGACTGTGTAATATTTGTCAGTTTTCATCTAATATCATATTTTTAGTTCACCGATGAGGACTAAAATGAACAATATTTTTGTTGACTAATACAAATTGAAGACTTGCTACAAGCTCCACCTTTTCAATCACAGAGCATTAACAAACGTCGACTGATCGAACAACATTTTCAGTCACTATATCATTTGGAATCACAACCATATTAAATTAAATGTACTGACATAATTAACACATAATCAAGACCATATTTTAGGGGAATACCATTTGAATAAAATGAAAAATTATTTTTTTATTATGCCAGTTATGCCAGTTATATTTATACCTGAATAAAAAAGTACCTATATATTTTCAGATAACCACTATGTGTAATATTCCACAGAGGACAATTTAATTAGACATCTTGGGCATCTTAACATAAGGTCATGGCGCTCCCTTTTGGAATAATTAAAAATAGTCTGAGTCATCTCATTTCCTTTGACCAGAACATGTGCCTGACCCGTGATTGTTGCAGGTTTGAAAACTCGAAAGACGTTGGTGAAAATACAGATGTTCACCACGGCGCCTCCCAACCCCGAGGTCATCATTGAGCAGGTACGTTTATTATGAAAGAATGATTCTCGTTTTGTCGTTGGCGCACAGTTAAGCTGGGTGACACGTTGAAAAATGGATAATAATGCCAATGTTGCTTTTAGGAAATTTTTAAATTTGAAAACAATAAAATAAAATTGGGATAGTAAAACTCAATGATATTTTTCTCCAAAGTTTAAGCACTTGAGAAAATCCAAAATACACTCCCAAAAAAAGACTATTTAGTTTTTTGTTCATTTTAAAGACAAAAATAAGAAGACATTTTTAGATTTTCTCGATAACGCCCACATCGACTATTGAATCAAAACAAATCCCTTGTTACACAACATTTTAGATTTAAATTTGTTGTTTGTTTTGACGCCTTCGTTTTCAGATTATTATACGTTTATGGAGTAAAAAAAAAAGAAAAAAGATGGTTGAGTCGGGATGGAAGAGCAGCCGATTTAAAACTAGCCCAAGAACTTAAAAAAACATGAGTAGGAAACGCGACAAGTATGACATATTTCTTTGCGCTTGGGAGTTTGTATTACATATGGATGGATTAAAACATATTTACTGTTTTTCTATATTTTCTGTTCAGCTGTCAAACCAACTCAAAACCAACGGCGTGTCGGATTTCAAACTGAGCTGGAAACGAGGCAAAGACGGTACGATTTTCCAACGGGCGCCGACCTGCGACAAAAAGAAACGTGTGTGTGACGAAGCGCATTAGAAAATGTGCTTTTTAGATACATTTTCTCATAAAACACCAACAAAATTCTAGCCCAGTTCTAGAAAGTTAGATATACATACAGTAGATGCATCCATAGAATACATTTATGTTTTTTTTTGTTTGTATGTTTGGTTTAGTCTTAACAGTGTTTGAAAATGTTCTTTTGTTCTAGTTTTGATGTTTTAAACGTGTCATAATGCAGTTTTTCTTTTATAATATCTACATTTACTGACTTAACAACTGAGTGATAAATAAAATGCTTTTGCAGCTTTTAAAACCTGTCTTGGTCCAAGTTCTGGTCATTATCTGATTTTTGGAGTTATCGGATTATCAAAATGTTCCGTAAACAGTTCCGTTTGAGGTGAGTGATCGGATTTCAGGTTTTGACAAGGAAATTATGCACACAAAAAAGGCGAATGAATGTGGCTTGGACAGAAATGAAAGATAAAATGTTAAAGATTAAGTCATTTTTAAATTAATTGTCTTGTCAGTGATTTTGAAGTTCAGATTTCTCTTGTGGACATAAACACACTCCAATAATCAGCTCTAGATATTGGGTAATCTGATTAGTCTAGTTAGCTGATTTATACTGAGCATGTAAAAAGTACACACTGAAAGTATTTTGCCTTGTAGTGATGATGAAAGATATATATTATGAGGTTCACAGATATAAATTAGCATCATTTTCTTATTTTTTTCAGTTTATTTCTTTTTAAACATACAGCAACAAAAAAGTACATAAAACAAACAACTATATGATTTTAAAAATAATAATACATAATAGCAATAATATAGATGAATAATAGCAATAATGGTAATACAAAATAAAATGTTATAATAATATTCATCATAATCATAATAAAGAAAAACTGTAAAAGAAATAGCATAATTTTCAACCCACCAAATCCACTGAAAATGAACAATCGGTGACAAAGACAAAGTCCCTCTCAGTCTTTGTGTGTTTTGTTTCCTTTGCTTGCTCGTCCCATCCCAACTCCCGCGCTGAAAAATCATTTGCATAAAAAACCCAGTCCGTGCAAGTTTTCTTTCTTGTTTTAACGATGTTCATTCATTAGGGCGATGAAAACACTTTATATTCAAATACTAATGGATTTTACGTCTCTGTGAGACATTTATATTTACTTTTTTACAGCGTTAAAAGCCCACATACGCCTTGTTTACATCAGTCTAGGTAAAAAGAATGTAAATAGTGTTCTGGGCGACGAGGTCGTGTTTTGTATCTAACATTCTAATATAAAGAAATGAGCTTGAGTTTCAGCGTTTCCCTCTTCAGTTTAAGGTGCAACATAAAACAATGAACAACAATAAAACAACCTATATAAGTCAGAAAGAAAAACAATTAAAATCGCTATAGGATAAAAAATAAAAATAGGCTTAATTTGTACATGTTGAATTTTACATAGGTAGTGCAGAGTAGATATCAAGACGGTGCTCAGCACATCAGGTTCTGTGCCAGGTGCGTAGGAGAAAGGCGTACGTGACGCTAACTGTAATAGGGAAAGAAATCCCGCACACTGTAATACTTGCAAATAAAAATGCATTAGTAAAGAGACAACGTTTTGTGGCCGAAACGTTGCCTCTTTACTAATACATTTTTAGTGTGCGGGATTTCTTTCCCTATTACATATGTAGTGCAGACAGTGAACAATGCAGTGAGTGATAAAACCATAGTTAAAGGGACTGTTTAAGAAGTGTTCATGAGTCCAATGACAGAGGGAAAGAAACTGTTCTTGTGGCGGGAGGTTCTGGTCTGGATGGACCGTAGCCTCCTGCCTGAGGGGAGTGGCCTTCTGCCTGAGGAGAGTGGCCTCCTGCCTGAGGGGCCTGGACTCCTGCCTGAGGGGAGTGGCTCGGCTGTGATCCGACCTGCTCGTCCTAGAGTCCTGGAGACGTACAGATCCTGCAGAGATGGAAGTGTGCAGCCGATCACCTTCTCAGCAGAGGGCGCTATAGTCTCTGTTTGTCCCTGGCTGTGGCTCCAGCATAACACACGGTGGTGGAGGAGGTGAGGATGGACTCAATGATGGCCGTGTAGAACTACAACATCATCTCCGCTGGCAGCTTGGCTTTCTTCAGCTGCCACAGGAAGTACATCCTCTGCTGGGCCTTCTTGATGAGGGAGCTGATGGTGGGCTCCCACTTGAGGTCCTGGGGGATGGTGGGCTCCCACTTGAGGTCCCGGGTGATGGAGGTGCAGAGGAAGCGAAAAGAGTCCACGGTGGCAAGCCGTGTAGAACTACAACATCATCTCCGCTGGCAGCTTGGCTTTCTTCAGCTGCCACAGGAAGTACATCCTCTGCTGGGCCTTCTTGATGAGGGAGCTGATGGTGGGCTCCTACTTGAGGTCCTGGGTGATGGTGGACTCCCACTTGAGGTCCTGGGTGATGGAGGTGCAGAGGAAGCGGAAGGAGTCCACGGTGGTGCTGGGGGAGTCTGTGATAGTGAGGGGGGGCTGGGAGGGCTGTGACTTTCCTGAAGTCCACTATCATCTCCACTGTCTTCTGGGCGTTGAACTCCTGCAGCACCAGGACACCAGTCGGTCCGCCTCCCTCCTGTAGACAGACTCATCTCCGTCCGAGATGAGCCCGATGAGGGTGGTGTTGAATGTAGCGCTGGACTCTGCAGGTTCTGGACCAGGTATGGAGTGGTGGTACTTTATTTTTGTACTGATATTACCATCCATATTTACACAATATTTTGGCATAAGAAATGTGCTGAAACATGCCTGAATGGTTGATTTTCAAGGATTGTACAGATGTGAAATATCACTCATAGCCTTTAAAAAGAAAAAAGATAACACTGCAAGATTGTTTCATTTTTAAAATTCTCCTTTTCAGCCTTTCAGGTAGTTTTTAGACTTGATGAACTCAACTCTATATGGCAATGTCCCAGTGTCAAATTTTAATGTTTCTCTCTTAATGCAGACAAAGTGGGGGTTAAAATTATTACACTGTCTTTAATGTATTTTTTTAATTCAAACTGTTTGTTTTAGGGACATTGGGGACAATAAACTACTTAAGTAAATAAAATGAAATCTAATTTTAACTGGTTTATTTAAAATATGAAACTCTTTGTTTTGGGGGTCTCTGTTTGAGAAGTTTGGAATCCTTGGCCTACCACATGACCATTCCTTTAGATTGTGTCCAATATTGAATGATGAAGTAAAGTCTGTGTGACGTAAACCTAAATGTAAAGCACTTTTTCATCTGGCTGTTAGTATAAGTATAAATGAAATGACTTTGCTTTGCTTTGTTCCAAAATCTCTCACGTTGTATCGACATCTTTACTCTGACAAACACCTGCTGTATTATCCTGCCATACCCAGGGCTCTGTGGGGAACTGTGTGTGGATGGGCCCAGAGGGAGAGTGGATCTCCACAGACTGTAACCAACAGAAGGCATCGCTGTGTTACAAGTGAGTAAAGAGGGCTCGTACTTTTGTCTTGGACACAGTTTACTTAGGCCTGGATTAGTCTAGCCGGATTGGCCTGGTTATGCAAAGGTTTGGGCAAAGTATGCAGGTAAGGCAAGGCAAGTTTATTTGTAGAACACAATTCGTACACAAGACAGTTCAAAGTGCTTCACACAATAGAAAAAACATACTGTAAAATCCCAAAGATGTGACAGAAATCCCAAAACCTTCCAAAAATTCTATTCATTCATTTTAACAATTTTGCTGACATGAATCATACATGTTGACTGGGCTTAGTGATCCGCCAGATGTAAAACCAAATCTATCGGCCCACACTGGCAGACACTCTTTCCCACATTTGTCTCCGGGATGGGCACATTGCTTTTAGATTGATTCTTTCCCATGTTCAACCGTCCCTAGACGTCAGCGCGCTACCTGTCTCTGCACTGGCTTGATGTGCTGATGTAAAAAAACAAATAAAACATCCACGCACACAGCCACACATGTACATGTTCTTGTTGTCTTCACTATTGTTGTTGTTTTGTATTTGAAAATAAATAAAAATAAAACATTTCCAAGAAAATGATGGTGCACTGTGAAGACGATAGGATTGCAATTCATGTTTTGAAATGAATATTCAGTTAAGAGTAAGGACTGGTCAAACCAACCTGTCAATGCCCGATATGATCAGATTTCTAAAGCAAAGTAGGGAAGGGCCTAGAGGGGACCCCGCGGGGATGCCTGGTGCCACAGGGGGGTGGTAGAGCAAACTGCTGTTGTGTCTTTGGGCAAAATACTTAATTTGCATTCAGTGTCCAAGTGTTTGAAGAGAGTGTGTGTTTGTTGGATTAGATTAGCCTTTATTGTTCCTGTAGGGGAATTTGTGCTCTGCATTTGACCCATCTTCACCCAATGTGACCATCTCCAGATCATGGTTTGGTTGGGACTACTTTGACCTATTGTGCATGTTTTGGGTTGATGATCTGGAGCACCTGGAATCCAGACACGGGGAGAGACATGGAAACTCCACCCAGTCTGGCCCAGGAGTTGAACCTGTGACCTTCTTGCTGTGAGGCGAGCGCACTAGTCACTTAGTGTGATTGTCAGACAGACGGAAATGAGCCCATGACTACTTACATTTTTCTAATCCACCATTAGCTCAATATTCTTTTTGTAATCCAGTAAAGCCAAAATAGTACTAGATATTAACATTTGTTTTAGATCTGTGAAAGCTCGCTCTGCTTCTTCTGTTCAAGTGATGCTATCAGTCATCTTCAGTTTTATCGTGTCTCTCTCACTTGCTTCCTGTGTTTTAGATGTTATTAAAGTGGTCCACATAAAGTAAAATTTGTCTCTCTTTTGAAGGGATACATTTTGCTAAATTACTTAACATTGGTTGTGCAAATATATTTGGACTTCTGTGTAACTTTGTTTTTAGCAATTCTGCTATTACTGTGCTCTCATCTGATTTTAGTGGATATTATCTTTGACACAGTCTCCAATTAGTTTTAGGCCTTATTTTCTTCTTCATTCACTTCCTTTAGTCTCTCTCGTCTCATTTGTTTTCTTCCTCCTTTGTGAAATGAATCTGTAGCCTTTTCGGTGCTGTCCACCTCAAAGATTTACGGCACATTCCTAAAGAAAGGATTTTAGGAGCGGCACCTCTGTTGTTTGTTCATTTTCTGAAACTCCGCACTTTTTAATTGATAAACTGTTTCTTTACATTTTAGTCTTGGATTTTTCTCTTCCTGCAACTTGTTTCTTTGCACAATTAAACCATGATTCTGCACATTGAAGTTCTTTACTTTTTTTCTTTTCCTGACTTTTTAGTTGTAATCTCATCACAAAATTTCCACAAGTCTGTACTTTCAGATTTCTTTTGAATTACATTTTGACTCCCCATTTACTTTTTTAGCCGACCCACCTTTTAAACACCAGGTCCTCATTTTCATTAATCATCATTCCTGTCCAGATTAACTTTCTTAGTTGTCCTTATTATCAAGTAATTGCTTACATATCTTCTATCAAATTCTCTTCAAACTTAATTTATAACATTTTATATAAATTCTTAGTTACAGAGTGTGGTTGGAATTCAAGGAGAATGACTCATGAACCGTAGTGTATTTCCTACGTGGCAAGCTTCTAGGTCAAACCTATTGTCTGATCCGGCCACGTACTGGGGGCTCTATCCCAGAAATACAAAACGTTTTAGACTCCTAATTCCTTCCACCTAAAGCCTTAATGAGATGGTTTCTCATTCTAGTCAAGTTTGTGTTAATACCATTTGGTTCTTCATCTTTTTTTCTTTGCCTTTTTTGTTTTTCTTAAACCTTTCTTTTCAATTCAATCTTACTTTGCACACTTAATTTTCTCTTTTCCCAATGTTTTAAGTATTTAATCGCTGTTTTTTTTCCATGTTTACCCTGCATATATTTTGCATCTCCTTCCAATCCTTTGTCTAATTTTGAACATCAACAACTATTACAATTACCCATTTTGATGTAAACACAGGCGCGAGTTATTTTACTTGCGCGAGGAGAAATGTTGAAAGTCTCAGTCACAGGACGTCACTAACATCTCTGAGCTCTCTCTGCATCTCTCCTCAGTTTGATTGGTTCAGAGTTTAGCAGTCCAGGGTCAAACATTCACAAAACACTCCACATGTGGTTAATGGTCCTAAGATAAACACACACAATGTTAGTTTTCACAAATCCTTGTTTAGACATTAACATCGATTTCTTATCTTGGCAAGGTTTAAACAGCATATATCTTCTGCCTAGACTTGATTTAATGTCTAAAAGATTGATCCGCTCTGACCATCTTTTACTGCAATGATCAATACAAAAACTCTTATATGAGGTATACTTTCATGGATTTATATCGATAAAAATGATAAGACCTATACTTTATTTATATTTTATTCCATCAGACAAGGCCTTGATAGATTAGCTTCATAGTCATCATTTCTTGACAGCACAATCTTCTTTGCACATCGTGTGATTTAACAACAACAGCACACATTTGAAATGTAAGTGTGACATGACATTTCACCATCACAATTCCCCTCTCATGAAAATAATAAAGTATGGTTTAATTTTCATTCAAATAAACAAAATGTCATCAATCAGCTTCAAAATCATACAAAATATTAAAACCTAAGCAAACTTTTCAGAAGAGAAACTTTTCATCTCACTGTATAGGGGACAAATACCTTTGCCTCATGACCGCAAAAGTAGCACACAAGCCAATAATATTGATAATAATAATAATAATAATAAAAATGAAAATAATAATACACATAATAATAGTACTAATAGTGATAATAATTGGAAAATGCGCTTTTATATTATTATTATATTTTCTTAATCCAGGCAAATTCCTAGCTGTGTATTGTTCACCAACAATGGCAATAAAAATGATTCTAATTCTGATGTGTTTATGATATGAATCCTTGTCATCATTACAGCTCGTCCTTGTTAGTTTCTTTCTTCTTTTCGTCTTGTTTTTGAAAAACCTTTCCGTCTTTTCCTCTTTTCCAGCTCAGTTTGACGTGGAGGTTGTTTGCTCTGAAGTGGTCTTCCAGCTGAAGAAAAAGGAGAGAAGTTCATTTTTCTGAGACTGAGGAATGAGAACAATAAACACAAACACTGGAACTAAAGACGATCCAATAAAGGAAAACACACAAAAGATCGGGTGCACCGATGGGCTTTGGCACAATTTTAAATAGCGTGTCTGATCACAAGGTTCATCATTCCTTTTGTTATTGGGATAAATTGTCACACAGTTTTCAGGTGTTCCTTCATAATCATTAGGTTCCCCTACGTGCCACTCAGCTTCTCCTTCATTGTTCTTGACCTCGGGCTGAGACCAGTGCCATTTCCTGTTTATTTCGAGGGGGTCATCGCTGGTTTGATGAAGTCCGATCCACACGTCTGTTCCTCCGTCTGTTCCTCCGTCTGTTCCTCCGTCTGTTCCTCCGTCTGTTCCTCCGTCTGTTCCTCCGTCTGTTCCTCCGTCTGTTCCTCCGTCTGTTCCTCCGTCTGTTCCTCCGTCTGTTCCTCCGTCTGTTCCTCCGTCTGTTCCTCCGTCTGCAGCAGCTCTCAGTCTCTTCAGCTCCTTCATGTTCTTCACTGTTGCCAGGTCTGTGTAGAACTTTCTGCAGAACGTCTGAGCTTCATCCCACGTCTTGTTCTCCTTTATAAAGTGGTACTCGAGGTCTTCAGACGCAGAGAGAGCGATTTGACCTTTAAAGAAGAAGGAGAAAGAGTGAAGTTTTACAGGCCCTAAATCAGAAGGTTACATTATTTGTGTCCACCAGCTTTTTTACCTTATTTCTTTATGTATATCCATCCATCCATCCATTTTCTACCGCTTGTTCCCTTTCGGGGTCGCGGGTGACTGGAGCCTATCCCAGTGACTTTTTTTTTATTATTTTATTTATTTTATTTATTTTATTTATTTTATTTATTTTATTTATTTTATTTATTTTATTTATTTTATTTATTTTATTTATTTTATTTATTTTATTTATTTTATTTATTAGACCCGAGCGCCATAAGCTGGCGAGAGGCCTATTAATCTCGTAAGGCCGTGCAAAGCACGGCTGCGAAAGTGCGCTCGCCCACTTCCAAACACTCACTAATGCACTCCTCCACTCATGCACGCCCCGTGCATACTAATTAGTTGTAGGAAAATGGAACATTAGCGTTGTAAACGGGCGAAGCCCGTGCAAAAGTGCGCACTAAAAGAGCACTTTACATTGGGATGGGTCGTCATCCCCATATAAAGCACTCATTTGCGCTAAGTAGCTCACGAATACGTTCCCCATCTCTTGCATGTTCCGTGCATATAAGCATGTAATGCAAAAATTTAACATTATTACTGTATAGAGGGCCAAAAACACAAAGTGGGCGGAGCCCACTCAAAATTAACGAAAGTACCCGTCAGTGACCAGGGACCCACACCATGAGGTAGGAAAGCGCGAGCGCTTTCCGAAAATGTATAGTTTATGATATTTGAAAAATGGGAAACATTGTTTTCGCATCGGAATATTAATCTTTCTTTCTTTCTTCTTCTTCTTCTTCTTCTTCTTCTTCTTCTTCTTCTTCTTCTTCTTCTTCTTCTTCTTCTTCTTCTTCTTCTTCTTCTTCTTCTTCTTCTTCTTCTTCTTCTTCTTCTTCTTCTTCTTCTTCTTCTTCTTCTTCTTCTTCTTCTTCTTCTCGGGACCAACCCCCCTATTTTTCACCCAGTGAACATTGACGAAAAGTCACAAAAATTTGCACACCTCTAAAAATCGTGCCTCTCTACATTCTGGCTATTTCCCTTTTCTAAAATTAAAAAATTGGCGCGTCAGCGCCCCCAAATGTACCAAAAATGCATTGAGAGATGGGAAATGACCCAAAAAAAATCTGATCGTAGAATCATGAAATTTGGCGCCGAGGTAGATGGTGACAAGAGAAGTAAAAAATATTATCACGGCAACGCCGTCCGCCCAACCAAATGTCGGCCATATTGGTTCAAAAATGGCTAAGCATGACTAGGGAGTTTTTCCAAACGTCGTACTTTTACGAACTCCTCCCAGGGCGTTGGCTCTAAAAAGCTGAAATTTGGTGAAAATGCTACTGAGGAGTGGGGCATCAAAAGTTATTCAAATTACATTGATACCTGTCACGGTCTCTGAGCGGCGAAGCCGCAAACTGTAGCAAGAATTTCAGAAATCTCCCAAATTTAACATTTCTGCCGTTTGCACAGATAAAGTCCGAATTGCGTCAAATTAGAATCAGTTGTTAAACTCTTTGCCCTAAACCTACTTGAAGTGAAATCAATTAATTTGGCGCCACAGCGCCCCCTACAGATTTTATATGGAGGTTAAATGTTTAGTCTTGCGAAATTATATGAAATTTGACACACAACTCAATTTTAGCATCCCCATCAAAATGTCATAATTGTTATGGCGTTGCCGTAGCGATGACCAAAACCTCCCATGTTATTCCAATGGGGAAATCGCCAGAACATGTATACACTTTATACTTTCACAAACTCCTCCCAGGACGTTAGCCTTATTAACCTGAAATTTGGTGAGACTCATCTTCAGGGGTGGACCATCAAAAGGTATCCACATTTTTATTCAAAGAGTCACGGTGTCTGTGCGGCAAAGCCGCACATTTTGCCAAGAATTAAAAATAAAATCTCTTTTTGATGGTAAAACAAAGGGGAGAAGATGTGACAGCGTCACAGATTCAGCAGTAGATGTAATAAAATGACAATTGGAGCGCGTTAGCGCCCCCTTCTCGTGCGGCGTGTCGGCGGCGTAGCGGCAGCGGCGTGGCGAGGGCCGATCATTGCCGCTTGCGGCTTTAATTTTATTTATTTTTATTTTACAGGGAAAACCCAATAAGAAAACCCTCGCTTTTTCATGAATACCCACGGACATTCATTCACACATTTTTTTTAAATAAAGACAGGAGCAGGTCAATGGGAACAGTGAAAATGTTTTGTGGTAAATTAAGAAGAGCATGGATCATAAACAGATATTAAAGATGATTTTTTCTTTTGAAAGTTTATTACGAAATCAAAAATACAGAAAACAGAACTCACTGAGCAGCAGCAGCACGGAACGCCACAGCGACCGGTCCATCTTCACCTGGAAATAGAAAAGTGCGAGGACTAAACCAGGACTAAAGACAGGACTAAACCAGGTCTAAAGCAGGACTAAACCAGGACTAAAGACAGGACTAAACCAGAACTGTAGCAGGTCTAAAGAAGGACTAAAGACAGGACTAAACCAGGTCTAAAGCAGGTCTAAACCAGGACTAAACCAGGAGTAAAGCAGGTCTAAACCAGGACTAAACCAGGACTAAACCAGGACTAAACCAGGACTAAACCAGGTCTAAACCAGGACTAAGCCAGGACTAAACCAGGACTAAACCAGGTCTAAACCAGGACTAAGCCAGGACTAAACCAGGACTAAACCAGGTCTAAACCAGGACTAAGCCAGGACTAAACCAGGACTAAACCAAGTCTAAACCAGGTCTAAACCAGGTCTAAACCAGGACTAAACCAGGACTAAACCAGGACTAAAACAGGTCTAAACCAGGACTAAAGTACCTGTGAGTTGCAGCTGGCTGGAGCAGGTCTCACTCTGCTTCTGCCTCTGATCTTCTCTTCTTTTTCACTAGGCTCTTATCCTGGTTTTGAATTTTACGATGCTTCTGAGCAACTGTAGCAAAAACAGCCCCGTCTCGTATTCAAAGTAACTGTGCAGCTCTTTGTTTGTTCTCATTTACATTTTATGACTCATTTGGATGAGAAATGAGTTCATCCAGGTCCAGTGACGTCCATCACAACTGTGGGTCTGGACACGACCTTCAGATCATATTGAGACGAGGGAGGTTTTCACACTCACCATGAGAAACCAACACCTCTGGTCTGATGAAACCAAGATTGAACCCTTTGTCTTGAATAGAAGCGCCATGTCTGGAGACCCCCAGACCCCGCTCATCACCTGGTCAGGACCATCTCTACATTGAAGCATGGTGGTATCAGCATCGTGCTGTGGAGATGTTCTTCAGCACCAGGAACTGCGAGACAAGTCAGGATCAACAGAAAGATGTATGCAGCAGTTACAGAGACAGAAACCTTGATGAGAACATGCTCCAGAGGCTCTGGACCCTTAGACGGGAGCCAAGGTTCATCTTCCAACAAGACAATGACCAGAAACACTAGGAGAACAAAGGTGTGGCTACAGGACAACTCTGAGAATGTTCTGGAGAACTTGAACCCAATTGAACATCTCTGGAGATCTGAAAATATCTGTGAACCGACGCTCACCAAGAATGGAAGGAACTGCCCATAAATAAGTGTGAGCTTGTTGCAATAAACTCAATGTAAAGAACTTTTATTAAAACCTTTTCAAATAATTTGAACAATCTTTCACATTATCATTTTTGTTAGAGGCAAATAATGAATTGAATCCATTTTGGGATCAGTAACATAAGAGAATGTGGAAAAAGTGACTTTTTCGGTTGCACTTTAAATACAGGTGGATCAAGAAGACTTCTGCAAATGTCCACATAGACTCTTAAATTGCATAGTTAATACACATGTATTAATTTGTACTTAACGTGTACAAGCCTTTGTCACTGCACATTAAAGGGCGAATCGTCTGTTCAGCGTCTAAAGGTTAATTTCCCATCACCCCTTGCTCCATGTGCTTACGGTACTCCAAGTTCCTTCCTTTCGCCTTCCTTTCCTAAACATATACATTTAAGATAAGATAAGATAAAGCCAAAAGGTAGAGACGGTTCCATGTTTTTACAAAATATCTATTGTTCCAAAATGCATGGTTAAGTTTATTTGATGATCCTAGGTCAATAAATAATAATGATAAAACACCAAAAAGACAAAAGAGTGCACCACAAACCACCACTCAAATCAAATCAAATCAATTTATTTTTGTAAGGCCCAAAATCACAACAACAGTTGCCTCTGAGGGCCACAGGGAGAAATGAATCAACAATGTCTGTGGTGGCGATGGAGTCAGACAATGTCTGTGGTGGCGAGGGACGATGTCCCAGGGTCCTCTGTCCTTAGACTCTCCTTCTCGGCCAGGAAAAACTACAAAAAAAACCTCTTTGGGAAAAAAGCGTAGAAACCTGGAGGAGTTCCAGTGAAGGAGAGATCCGACTCTCACAGACGGACAGACGGACACAAGGAGACTGGAGCTGGACCCACTCTTCAGGCAGAAGAGGGACCGTCTGAGTCGAGCTGGACCCACTCTTCAGGCAGAAGAGGGACCGTCTGAGGCGAGCTGGACCCACTCTTCAGGCAGATGAGGGACCGTCTGAGTCGAGCTGGACCCACTCTTCAGGCAGAAGAGGGACCGTCGGAGGCGAACTGGAGCCACTCTTCAGGCAGATGAGGGACCGTCCACACAGGGCAGGGACCACTTCACCAGGGGAGGGGCATCTGGGTCCACAGGTCCTCAGGAGTGAGAAAAAGAAAAAGAAGGCGGTGAACAGTTTGCAAGTGGAATCAAAAAATAAATATTGTTTGATAGCATAAGTAGTCAGAAGAAGAGGATAGTGCTCAAGCTGTCATACTTCCCCCAGCACAGTTACTCCTAGGGCAGCGTAGCTGAAGCTGTGGGTTTATCTTTCTGTTCCTAACTAGTCTGACCATAAGCGATTTCGAAGAGGAACGTTTTAAGCCTGGACTTAAATGAAGAGACTGTGTCAGCATATTTAACATGGGTCGGGAGCTGATTCCATAACACAGGAGCTTGGTAGCTAAACGCTCTACCTCCTACAGTACTTTTAGAGACTCTTGGCACCACCAGAAGGCCAGCATTCTGAGAGCGAAGAGCTCTGTTTGGATGATATGGTTCTATAGCATCTTTGAGGTAGGATGGGGCCATGTCATTTATGGCTTTTTAGGTCAAGAGTAGAATTTTGAATTTGATTCTGGACTCGACGGGGAGCCAGTGAAGAGACTTCAGCACTGGCGTAATGTGCTCTCTTCTTTTTGTTCCTGTTAGTAATCTTGCTGCTGCATTTTGAACCAGTTGAAAGCTTTTTATGGAGCTTTTAGGACACGCTGCAAGCAGGGAGTTACAGTAGTCTAATCTAGTCGTTACAAATGCATGGATAAGTTTTTCGGCATCACTTTTAGGCAGGATTCTTCTGATTTTGGCGATGTTGCGCAAATGGAAATAGGCTGTTTTACAAGCTTGATTTATATGAGCTTTAAATGAGAGCTCCTGGTCAAATAAGACTCCAAGGTTTCTTACAGTAGAACTGGAGGCTACACTGACATTGTCCAGTGTGACTATCTGCTCAGATAGAGCGTCTCGTAGATGCTTAGGGCCAAGCACAATGACCTCAGTTTTTTCAGGGTTAAGAAGCAGGTAGTTTAGTGTCATCCAGGTTTTTATCTCCTTCACACAAGTACTAAGTCTGTCTACTTGATCGCTCTGATCAGGTTTCATTGATAAATACAGCTGAGTGTCGTCTGCATAGCAGTGGAAGTTAATGTCATGCTTTCTGATAATGTTGCCTAATGGCAGCATATAAAGAGTAAACAGAATTGGACCGAGTACTGAACCCTGTGGCACACCGTAAATTACTTTAGAGCATGGTGAGGAGCTCTGGTTTACATTAACAAATTGGAACCTATCAGATAGATAGGATTTAAACCAGCTGAGGGCTGTTCCTCCAACACCTACATCACATTCTAACCTCTGCAGTAGAATGTTGTGGTCGATGGTGTCAAACGCTGCGCTGAGGTCCAACAGAACCAGGATTGAGACCAGTCCATCGTCAGCGGCTAATAACAAATCATTTGTGACTTTAACTAGTGCAGTTTCAGTGCTGTGGTGGGCTCTGAACCCTGACTGGAAAACTTCAAATAAGTTATTGTCCTGCAGGTGGCGACAAAGCTGTTTTACTACAACTTTTTCAAGGATTTTAGAGACGAAGGGAAGATTTGAAATAGGTCTGTAGTTTACCAATAGGTCGGGATCTAGATTAGGCTTTTTCAGAAGAGGTTTAATGACTGCATGTTTGAAGGATGTGGAACATAGCCACTTTCGAGTGAAGTATTTATTATATTAAGAATAGGGTCTATAATTAGGGGAAGAATGTCTTTGAGGAGTCTGCTTGGAATGGGGTCTAGGACACAAGTTGAGCTTTTAGAGGACATAATGGCTGAAGTTATCTCTGCTTGATCAACAGCTGTGAACCTTTCTAGGTTTACAGGTGGATTTATATGGGACATTAGATTTACAGCTTGGGCTAGTTCAGGGCTAATAGCGGGGGTAATTTCATCTAATTTATCTCTGATTGTTTTTATTTTATTATTAAAAAATAGGAGGAAATCATCAGAGCTAAGTGTAGCTGGGATTGAAGGCTCTACTGCACTGTGACAGTTTGTTAGCCTAGCTACAGTGCTGAAAAGGAATTTAGTGTTACTTTTGTTTTTGTACACTGTGTAAGTGTTGTCACCATACACACTACAGTACAGGGTTTTTGAGAATCTAATTGTTTGTACTTTTAGTTTTTATGGTGGAGTTATGTGCCAATGGAAATAAAGAAAGAAATACACAAAGTTTCCCCTGAGTCTGTTCAGCTAGGAGGCTATAAGTCGCATTCAGTCCGTCAAATAGGTCCTTTAAACTGTACAAATGTCACTTTTTGTCTAAAGAGTCTTAACGATATCGTTTTCATTTCAAAAATTCCTCTCATTATTCCGACAGAGTGACAGGATGATGAACAGCACGACTGACACGATGCGTTTCTCTGCATTGTTTGGCCTCGGTTCTGTGCGAGGAGCTTTCGTTTTTCCGCTCAGATCAACTTCATACGCCAAAGTGGAAACAGAAAGTGGTTCTCTGTTGTTTCTCCCACTGTTTTTTTTTTTTGTCATTGTTTACTTCAGTTTCTTTCTTCAGATGTCAGGCACAAACTCAACATTTAGCAGAGTTGTAGACGTTCATATTTGTTGTACAGTTTTTCTGCATAACCTCTATACTTTTAAATTGCCTAGTTAGTGCATATGTATGTATTTATTTGTACATAAGTGTATTGGCCGTTGGATTGAAACAGGCCTTTTTTTGGCACTCGTCTGTTCAGCGTCTAAAGGTTCATTTCCCATCACCCCTCGCTCCAAGTGCTTACGGTAATCCTAGCCTCGTTATAAATATTTATATTTCCAGTGAAGCCACAAATCCACACGGGAGTTGTTGAGTATCACATTGAAAAAGTTAACAAAAAGCATTGCATTGTGACTGTTAAGATGCAGTTAAATGATGTGAACGTGGAGAAATTCCCCTTTTAAGGCAATCTTAAAGATACAAATTATTGGATGTATAATATGACAACAATCAGGGCTAAAAATGTTATATTTACTTATAAAAATAGAGAATGTAAAAACAATACAAAAAACACGATATAAAAATATAAATGATGCAAAAGGAAACTCTCAGGACACTCTTGGGTACAGATAATAATACATGTGCGTACAGTCAAAAACTGTGTAATTATAAAAGGTGCACTGTGTACAAGAAGAACATTTATTTATATTTCGGTGTAATCCCTCATTCGTCCAGGCGTGTTCCATAGTAGAAAAAGCTTCTCCCATAGTGGCCAACCTGTACATGGAGCACTTTGAGAAGAAGGCACTGGCCTCTTTCTCAGGCATAGCCCCAAAACTGTGGCTCCGCTATGTCGATGATACTTTTGTAACAATCAAGAAACAAGAGCTGGAAACCTTCTCTGATCACATCAATGCTGTGGACCCACATATCAGGTTTACAAGAGAAGACGCTAAGGAGAATCGCTTGGCCTTTCTTGATTGTTCCACGATCAGAGGAGAGGACGGGAAACTCCAAATAGAAGTATATAGGAAACCTACACACACAGACCAGTATCTGCTCTTTGGTTCCAACCACCCACTACAGCACAAGCTGGGTGTGATCAGAACCTTACAACACAGAGCTCAAGGTGTGCCCACCAGCTCAGAGGGCAAGAAGAAAGAGGAAAAACATGTCCGAAATGCCCTCTCAGCCTGTGGTTACCCCGCTTGGGCTCTCAACAGAGTGAAGAGAACCAAAAAGCAGGACAAAAGGGAAACTGAACAGAGAAGGAAGGGTGTTTCTATCCCTTATGTGTCTGGCCTGTCGGAAAAACTGCAGAGAATTTTTAGACAACACGAAGTCCCTGTTTATTTTAAACCAGGAAACACTTTAAGGAAAAAACTGGTTCACCCTAAGGACAAGTTGCCGACTCAAAAACAGAGCAATGTAGTTTATTCGATCCAATGCAGTGAAGAAAGCTGTAAAGAACGTTACATAGGTGAGACAAAACAGCCTCTACACAAGAGGCTCTATCAGCACAGAAGAAATACTAGTTCAGGACCTCAGAGCGCCGTGCATCTCCATCTTGAAGCCTCTAATCACTCGTTTGAAGACGGTGAGGTGAAGGTTTTAAGCAGGAGAAAAGATGGTTTGAAAGAGGAGTCAAGGAAGCTATTTTTGTTAAAAAAGAAAGACCTTCTTTAAACAGAAATGGAGGGCTAAGGTTTAATCTTCCTGTTATTTATAATGGAATACTGAACCCCTGGAAAGGTAGAGGACCAGGACCAGGACATTTAGATGCTAATCAGGTACTCAGGGTGGTTGAGCCAGGGTCTCACAAAGACAAAGAGGATTCTAATAGCCCATTAAGATTCTGAATAGGCTAGCTCGGTAGATACAAGGGGGAGTTTCTGTTGAAACAAACAACTCTTTCTACTTCAGGAAGGCTCCTCCCAATGGGCGGGTCTTACCACAGAATAGAATAAATATCGGAGTTCGCGACCTAAATTCTGTTATTGACAATGACTCTTGGATGAGAGTCGAAACGTCTATTTTTTCTAACTGAGTCCAGATGACTACAACTGAAGCTTTTTCTACTATTTCTTTATATTGCACATTCCATACATTATGTCATTTTTGTAAATCTTTTGTAAAATCATTTTGATCACAACAAAGTCAAATATAAAACATTCAGACGGACGATGGGCCTGATCCTATTCGAAAAAGGAACAAAAGAGAAGGAGAAGTAAAAAAACAAACAAATATTGAGCTCAACAGAAAACGTATTTGTGCTACAGAAGAACGTCTTTAGCTTCAAAAGTAGTCAGTGAAGGTAAACTAACGTGTGTAAAGACCTCCTCAATCGCAGTGGGACGAGTAACCAGAACGTCTACTCAAGATGACATGCAAAGGTAAGATCCTCCAGCTCCAGCAGCACTGGAGGATGGGTCAAATGTAGCACTCCCCACGAGGACAGTGCCGGTTCTGGAAATGTCTCGCCACTCAAGCTGGGTAAATACATGTCTTTAACAAAGTTTTCAGTCTAAAAGAAATATACAAGGATATATCAAGATGAATGTTGTGTCTATATATTTTTTTTATTACTTGTTAAGGCAACGTCCGATATTTGGCTTGTTGTTTGGGCTCGATAACGATACCGATATTAAACTACAAATTTATGTTACGTTGTCACTTTTATAGAAATATATATTCATCTTTGCTATAAAATCACACCGCCAGATTCATTTTGTGTAACTCTTCTCTAGTTAGATTTGTTCTCATTGGATTGTTCAAAAATCGGGGTCAAATGCCAGCTACAATTTCAATATTTGACTGATCAATATCTCGGGAAACTCTCAGATATCACCGATAACCGATATCCCGTCCCTGGCACTTGTACATGTAATTGAGTACAGTTTTATCCATGTTACTTTTACTCAAGTACTATTTCCAACACTATTTTTTGGACATTTCTTCTTCTGTTTCCTAAGCAGACCTGATGGCTCCTTCGCACTCCTGCTGCTCTTCTTCGTTTATTTTAAGTACAAAGTTGAACAGCAGTGCGTTCAGGATGAAATTGGTAATGTACAAAACATCGACACTAAGTGGGAGATAGTCGTGAGAAACAAACAACAGATAGTTGAGGACCGTGTTGGGCAGACAGACACAAACTTACGTGAGCACAGCCAGCAGCACCAAATACTTCCTCTGGTCAGCCATTGTCAACGACGCCCTTAGACAGCCAGCGTTAGTAAGAGGTTGTAGACGCCCACCCCGATCAAAACGCTGTCGCTCACTCGAAAAGCAACAATGATTAGAATGAACGGCGGTAGATAGAGCACTTTACCGACGATGCGTATGACGGACCCCCATTTTGGACGCCAGACGAAGAGAATGGAAATCAAGGCCATTATTAAATGCTGGGACAAGTTGAGCTACCGAAAAGCAAGCCAGAGGTTTGTAAAAATGTCACAGATGACAAGCTGCTCAATAGAGTGGGATTGTACGGTTAGAATCACCACAACGATCCAGAAAATGGCAGTAAAGGCGTCCAGAACGAGAAGCATGAACAGCATGAGGTGAGTGTTTTGGACGCCTTTTAGATCACTTTCCTTTTGCTTGATCGACAAAAGAAGGGATCGTCCAAAGTTGCGCCGTTGTTGGGCTTGGGAACAGAAGGCGTAGATGTAAATGAGGAGACCAAGAACAAACGGGCCGAGCAGGACTGGACCCATCAAACCCGGAGTCTCCGCAACCAAAAACAAGTTCAGCATCGTGAAGAGACTTTAACCTGTGAAAAACAAACCAGTTAGTACTTTTGATATGACGGCGCCTCACTAGACTCACTTAAAAAAGGTGCACTGTGTAATAGTGTTGTCACGATACTAAAATGTCAAACTCGATTAAGGAATATACTTCCTGCATGGGCCATCCCACCACTACTTTCCAATCTCTTTAGTCAGAGGTGCAGACACACCAGATCTGCTACCTCAAATAATTTAGTCGTCCCCCTGAAAAAAAAGTGCTTTCGGTCAATCTGCTTTTTCAGTACGAGCAGTGCAGTTTTGGAACATAATACCGTCGCACATCTGCAATGCTAATACACACAGAACTTTTAAACACATGTTGAAATCGTGGTTACTTGAGAAACAAACCTGTGGTCATAGTTTTAAAAAAACATTTTCCTCTGCTGCTCTTGTGCTGCTGCGTAATGAGTCTCCGTCTTGTGTCATGCTTGTCCCATGTTGTTGTTGTGTATTGTTGTGTATTATTGTGCTCTTGCAGATTTCTGTACATGTTTCACCTAGTAATCTGTTTTTACATGGACTCGTAATCTTTTATATTTTTCTACTAATCCTAATTGTATTATATATAATGTAAATGTATGTTTTGTATGTTGCTGGCACACAACAGATGGAAACTAGCTAAACTACAGCTAATACTGGCACATTTGCAGAAATGTTGATTAATGTGTCCCGGTTCAAATAATAACATTAACTTTTTTTATTTCTATGTCAAAACTGTGTTGAGCGTTTCACTGCACCGTGGGTCATCTCTGTATCGTGGGTAATCTCTGTATCATGGGTCATCTCTGTACCGTGGGTCATCTCTGCACCGTGGGTCATCTCTGCACCGTGGGTCATCTCTGCACCGTGGGTCATCTCTGCACCGTGGGTCATCTCTGCACCGTGGGTCATCTCTGCACCGTGGGTCATCTCTGCACCGTGGGTCATCTCTGTACCGTGGGTCATCTCTGCACCGTGGGTCATCTCTGCACCGTGGGTCATCTCTGTACCGTGGGTCATCTCTGTATCGTGGGTCATCTCTGTACCGTGGGTCATCTCTGCACCGTGGGTCATCTCTGTACCGTGGGTCATCTCTGTACCGTGGGTCATCTCTGTATCGTGGGTCATCTCTGTACCGTGGGTCATCTCTGCACCGTGGGTCATCTCTGTACCGTGGGTCATCTCTGTATCGTGGGTCATCTCTGTACCGTGGGTCATCTCTGTACCGTGGGTCATCTCTGCACCGTGGGTCATCTCTGCACCGTGGGTCATCTCTGCACCGTGGGTCATCTCTGCACCGTGGGTCATCTCTGTACCGTGGGTCATCTCTGTACCGTGGGTCATCTCTGCACCGTGGGTCATCTCTGCACCGTGGGTCATCTCTGCACCGTGGGTCATCTCTGCACCGTGGGTCATCTCTGCACCGTGGGTCATCTCTGTACCGTGGGTCATCTCTGCACCGTGGGTCATCTCTGTACCGTGGGTCATCTCTGCACCGTGGGTCATCTCTGCACCGTGGGTCATCTCTGCACCGTGGGTCATCTCTGCACTGTGGGTCATCTCTGCACCGTGGGTCATCTCTGTATCGTGGGTCATCTCTGTACCGTGGGTCATCTCTGCACCGTGGGTCATCTCTGCACCGTGGGTCATCTCTGCACCGTGGGTCATCTCTGCACCGTGGGTCATCTCTGTACCGTGGGTCATCTCTGCTCTTTACTGTTGGACCAAGAGTGCAATTGTTTTGTGAATCTGGTCCTAATTCTGAAAAATAATGTGTAATGTTTTGGAAATTGCGTGCCATTTGTCAGCAAAAAAGTGTCTCAAATGGTAAAACGAACAATGTCAGTGTTCAAAGTTCAAATTATTCTAACAAAACGTTTAAAGAAGAATAGATGATACTTACAGGTCAAGTAAGATCAAACGTCTATATCTTAGCCTGAGATCTCCAGAATTTCTCTGTTTCTCCTCCGTGCGTAAGTCCAGATAACCAGATGTTTTCTGTCGCCAGCTCCACTGGAACAACTCCTAAATTCTAAGAATATACTCTGATAGACTCCTCCTTAAACCCCGCCCATTTCCCTCCATTCCTCGTCTGAAGTCAATGAGGCAAGAACACTGCAAATATGAAACTAGGGTTGTCAAAAAAATCAGAATCAGAATCAGAAAAAGGTTTATTGCCATTGCCAATGAACAGAATTCACAGCCATAGGAACCTGCTTTGGTGATTCGGTGCAACATAAAACAATGAATAATGATAAAACAATCAATATTTAGTCAGGATTATGCTTGATTTAGACACTGGGTGGCGCCATCACTCAGAGTCTCAGTGGAAGAACTAGTTCTCTTGTTTCCCTTGTCCTCAAACACTCCATCTGGGGTAAGCAATGTTTTGTATTTATTTTAGTATTAATTAAGTCTAATTGTATGTTTTAATTTGCAACTAGTTCTTAAAAATGCGGAGCACCACTTCCTGCTCCATTCATGCCTTATGGAGAATTAGCCGAGTCTCATTAGAATAAATCACTAATGAATGAAGACAAAACAGATTTCAAAGTGATAATCCCAGCAGCATGTTAAGACCTTTACGAAATACTTCACCTGGAGACATCTATGTGTTTATAACAGTGAGCGCTTTTGTCGCTAAGCTAATGCTAACATACTATAAATGTCATCAATAATGTTCAAATAACAGCACAATTTGAAATAACTTGTTCACAAAAACAATCTATGAACTTTAATCAAGTTTTTGTTTTATATTTAAGCCAATATGTGTTAGCCTTTAGCTTTGAGACAAAAACACTTTTATAAACACTTGTTACGTAAAAGTACTTATCCTGCTGCAGTGATTCTCACTCTGGAACTCTGGATGTTTCTCGTCATGATTCTTCTTGCTCATGATGTTTCTAATATCCTTGTGATTTAGGCTGATTTTTTTTTTTTAAATGACAAAAAAAACCACAGTAACTATCTGTATGGAGCGAAATAGCAGAGTCTTCCTCAAATAAAGTCAAATAAAAAGCTGTGACACAAAACGAGTTCCAGAGTGAGAATCACTGCAGCAGGATAAGTACTTTTACGTAACAAGTGTTTATAAAAGTGTTTTTGTCTCAAAGCTAAAGGCTAACACGTATTAGCGCCGATGGAGGTTTTCTGTGCACTTTTTCTTTTTGCTCTCAGTCCTGATCCAGTCCCAATTGACTTTATTTCTAGTGCACATTTTACAAAACAAAAGCCAAAGTTTCCAAAGTGATAATGAATACTATTCAATAAAAACATTGAAATTGAGTTAAAAGAGTAAATTAGAATAACAAAACAACAGAGACTAAAAGAGTAGGAACTATAGGCTGGGGACCGGGGGCCACCGGAGCCCGGCACCGGGGCCACCACCAGGGCCACCGGGGCCACCGGGGCCGCCACCGGGGCCACCGGGGCCACCGGGGGGTTTGATATGAAATTATATTTTTTAGGACGGCTGATTGTGTTGAATCAAGCTCATGTGAATAATTTAGACGTTTCAATACAAAATAGAGTCTTTATTGATGAGCCGCAAAAGATCAAAGACAAAACACCAACATGAGCCGTTACATGCCAGTTACACGCCATTATATCCCCCTCGGTTCATGAATATTGGCCCCTTCCCTCCCCTTTTGAGATAACCTTATGCTATAGACTCCTTAGGCATGGGCAGGTGTAGGTCCCTCCTCTGCTCCTGCCCTGCCCCTGCCCTGCCCCTGCTCTTCCCCTGCACTGCCCCTGCACTGCCCCTGCCCTGCCCCTGCTCTGCCCCTGCCCTGCCCCTGCTCTGCCCCTGCACTGCCCCTGCTCTTCCCCTGCACTGCCCCTGCACTGCTCCTGCCCTGCCCCTGCCCTGCCCCTGCACTGCCCCTGCTCTGCCCCTGCACTGCCCCTGCCCTGCCCCTGCTCTGCCCCTGCCCTGCCCCTGCCCTGCCCCTGCTCTGCCCCTGCACTGCCCCTGCTCTTCCCCTGCACTGCCCCTGCACTGCTCCTGCCCTGCCCCTGCTCTGCCCCTGCCCTGCCCCTGCTCTGCCCCTGCACTGCCCCTGCTCTTCCCCGACCTGCTCTGACACGACCTTGATTGTCTTTGCCGATGGAAAGATATGCAAACAAAGCAATACAAATGTGCCTGGGCCCAACTCGGCATTCTCAAGAAGACACTGCAGTTTGTGAAACACATTTGTATTGCTTTGTTTGCATATCTTTCCATCGGCAAAGACAATCAAGGTCGTGTCAGAGCAGGTCGGGGAAGAGCAGGGGCAGTGCAGGGGCAGAGCAGGGGCAGGGCAGGGGCAGAGCAGGGGCAGGGCAGGGGCAATGCAGGGGCAGGGGCAGTGCAGGGGCAGAGCAGGGGCAAGGCAGGGGCAGGAGCAGTGCAGGGGCAGTGCAGGGGCAGGGCAGGGCAGGAGCAGAGCAGGGGCAGGGCAGGAGCAGAGCAGGGGCAGGGCAGGAGCAGTGCAGGGGCAGAGCAGGGGCAGTGCAGGGGCAGGGCAGGGGCAGAGCAGGGGCAGTGCAGGGGCAGTGCAGGGGCAGGAAACGTCTAAATTATTCACATGAGCTGGGTGAGGGGGGATGGTGACACGTGCTCGCCCTTATGACGCGGTCTTGCCCCACCGCCCGTCAGTTTGGAGATTGGAGGAAAGGAGATAGTCTGTAAAATAGCTAAACACTGCGGGAATCAATAAAAAAAAACACTCTGGTACATATATGAAGCACAAATAGCAATGTAAGAAGGTCAAAAGCTCTGAAAAGTCAATTTTGCATGTTATGGGACCTTTAAAAATGTAATTTCATATCAAACCCCCCGGTGGCCCCTGTGAACCCCGGTGGCGGCCCCGGTGGCCCTGGTGGCCCCGGTGGCTGTGGCGGGCCCCGGTGGCCCCGGTCCCGGTAGCCCCGGTGCCGGGCCCCGGTGGCCCCCGGTCCCCAGCCTATAGTTCCTACTCTTTTAGTCTCTGTTGTTTTGTTATTAGGCCCGAGCGCCACAAGCTGGCGAGAGGCCTATTAATCTCGTAAGGCCGTGCAAAGCACGGCTGCGAAAGTGCGCACGTAGTGCGCACGAAATCGAGCGCGAAGCACTCGCCCACTTCCAAACACTCACTAACGCACTCCTTCACTCATGCACGCCCCGTGCATACTAATTAGTAGTAGGAAAATGGAACATTACCGTTGTAAACGGGCAAAGCCCGTGCAAAAGTGCGCACTAATCGAGCATTTTACATTGAGATGACGACCGCTTCGCGGTCGTCATCCCCATATAAAGCACTCATTTGCGCTAAGTACCTCACGAATACGTTCCCCATCTCTTGCATGTTCCGTGCATATAAGCATGTAATGCAAAAATTTAACATTATTACTGTATAGAGGGCCAAAAACACAAAGTGGGCGGAGCCCACTCAAAATTAACGAAAGTACCCGTCAGTGACCAGGGACCCACACGATGAGGTAGGAAAGCGCGAGCGCTTTCCGAAAATGTATAGTTTATGATATTTGAAAAATGGGAAACATTGTTTTCGCATCGGAATATTATTCTTTCTTTCTTTCTTCTCGGGACCAACCCCCCTATTTTTCACCCAGTGAATATTGACGAAAAGTCACAAAAATTTGCACACCTCTAAAAATCGTGCCTCTCTACATTCTGGCTATTTCCCTTTTCTAAAATTAAAAAAATTGGCGCGTCAGCGCCCCCAAATGTACCAAAAATGCATTGAGAGATGGGAAATGACCCAAAAAAAAATCGGATCGTAGAATCATGAAATTTGGCGCAGAGGTAGATGGTGACAAGAGAAGTAAAAAATATTATTACGGCAACGCCGTCCGCCCAACCAAATGTCAGCCATATTGCTTCAAAAATGGCTAAACATGACTTCGGAGTTTTTCCAAACGTCGTACTTTTACGAACTCCTCCCAGGGCGTTGGCCCTAAAAAGCTGAAATTTGGTGAAAATGCTACTGAGGAGTGGGACATCAAAAGTTATCCAAATTACATTGATACCTGTCACGGTCTCTGTGCGGCGAAGCCGCAAACTGTAGCAAGAATTTCAGAAATCTCCCAAATTTAACATTTCTGCCGTTTGCGCAGATAAAGTCCGAATTGTGTCAAATTAGAATCAGTTGTTAAACTCTTTGCCCTAAACCTACTTGAAGTGAAATAAATTAATTTGGAGCCACAGCGCCCCCTACAGATTTTATATGGAGGTTAAATATTTAGTTTTGCAAAATTATATGAAATTTGACACACAACTCAATTTTGGCATCCCCATCAGAAAAGTCAATGAGACCCATGTCATAATTGTTATGGCGTTGCCGTAACGATGACCGAAACCTTCCATGTTATTCCAATGGGGAAATCGCCAGAACATGTTTACACTTTAGACTTTCACGAACTCCTCTTAGGGCGTCAGCCCTATTAACCTGAAATTTGGTGAGACTCATCTTCAGGGGTGGAACATCAAAAGGTATCCACATTTTTATTCAAAGAGTCACGGTGTCTGTGCGGCAAAGCACATTTTGCCAAGAATTCAAAATAAAATTGCTTTTTGATGGTAAAACAAAGGGGAGAAGATGTGACAGCGTCACAGATTCAGCAGTAGGCGTAATAAAAGGACAATTAGGGCGCGTTAGCGCCCCCTCCTCTTGCGGCGTGGCAGCGGCGTGGCGGCGGCGGCGTGGCGGCGGCGTGGCGGCGGCGTGGCGAGGGCCGATCATTGCCGCTTGCGGCTATATTTCTAATTTACTCTTTTAACTCAATTTCAATGTTTTATTGAATAGTATTCATTATCACTTTGGAAACTTTGGCTTTTGTTTTGTAAAATGTGCACTAGAAATAAAGTCAATTGGGACTAGATCAAAAGAGCAAAAGAGCAAAAAGAAAAAGTGCACAGAAAACCTCCATCGGCGCTGTGTGAGTTGTGGCCACACCCACAGAGGCTTCTCTGTCCTGGAAATGGAAATTTTCATCCAAACTTTTCATCCAAATTAGTTCTAGGGGAGTTTTTGCCACTGTTGCCATGACACGTTTTGATAGTTAAAACCAGAAGAAGAGCCGAGTGATAAACCAGAGAAGATCACAGGCAGAAGCAGAGAGAGACCAGCTCCAGCCAGCTGCAACTCACAGGTACTTTAGTCCTGGTTTAGACCCGGTTTATTCTTTGTTTAGTCCTGGTTTAGTCCTAGTTTTGTCCTGGTGTTGTCCTGATGCTCTCCCGGTTTATTCCTGCTTCAGTCTTGGTTTAGTCCTGTTTTAGATTTGAGTTCTGCTCAAGTCCAGATTAGTCCTGGCTTAGTCCCGGTTTAGTCCTTCTTTCTTTCCAATTCAGCCCTGGTTAAGTTCTGATTTAGTCCTGTCTTTAGTCCTTCTTTAGACCTGCTACAGTTCTGGTTTAGTCCTGTCTTTAGTCCTGCTACAGTTCTGGTTTAGTCCTGTCTTTAGTCCTTCTTTAGACCTGCTACAGTCCTGGTTTAGTCCTGTCTTTAGTCCTGCTACAGTTCTGGTTTAGTCCTGTCTTTAGTCCTGCTACAGTTCTGGTTTAGTCCTGTCTTTAGTCCTGCTACAGTTCTGGTTTAGTCCTGTCTTTAGTCCTTCTTTAGACCTGCTACAGTTCTGGTTTAGTCCTGTCTTTAGTCCTTCTTTAGACCTGCTACAGTTCTGGTTTAGTCCTGTCTTTAGACCTGCTACAGTTCTGGTTTAGTCCTGTCTTTAGTCCTTCTTTAGACCTGCTACAGTTCTGGTTTAGTCCTGTCTTTAGTCCTTCTTTAGACCTGCTACAGTTCTGGTTTAGTCCTGTCTTTAGACCTGCTACAGTTCTGGTTTAGTCCTGTCTTTAGTCCTTCTTTAGACCTGCTACAGTTCTGGTTTAGTCCTGTCTTTAGTCCTTCTTTAGTCCTGGTTTAGTCCTCGCACGTTTTTATTTCCAGGTGAAGATGGACCGGTTGCTGTGGCGCTCCGTGCAGCTGCTGCTGCTGCTGCTGAGTGAGTTATCATTTTTTATTTCAAATAAACATTCAAAACGAAAATCTAATAAATTGATCATTATTATCAGTGTTTAGGACCTTGATCTTCTTAATTTACCACCAAACATTTACACAAACAATTGCCATCTACCTATTATATTGTAAAATGCTAAATCAACTTCTAATGTTAATCCCTCATCAAAACATGTCTGAATCAGATTGCTATATTTACTATAATTGTAACTATAGAAAGTATAAAAACTTGAAACCGTCTGTGGCATTTGATCCATTTAAGATCATGTCCTCTGTCCTAAGGCTGGATCTAGAAGACATTTGTGTGCGTCACATCGGAGCGCTCGGCTTTATAAGTCATTATTACAACAGTTACAATACAGTGGTGCAATGAGACATGTTTGAGTTTAGCTGCGCCTCGTCTGGAGGATTGATGAGCGCTAAAGTCTGTGAAGGTCTTTTTTACCTTGACCGCGCCTAGTGACAGTCTACAGTACACCATCAGAGCAGGGAGTATCGATATCAAAATATGAATACATCTTTTGTATTTTTGTATCGATGCTGCTATGCAAATGTTGACACTAATTAACATGCAAATTATAAGTCGAGGCTTTAATTTAAGATAAGATAAGATAATCCTTTATTGTCCACACATGGGGAAATTTCATTGTTGCAACGCAGGTAGATCCAGAGGTAGATACAGAAGAACAGATCACTTATAGGAAGTCTGAAAAACACTTTCAGTAGAAGATCTCCTATAAACAAAAACTCCCATAAACAAAACCTCCCATTTCCCAACAAGGGATGGAGGGGAAAATAATAAAGTAATACTGTGAATATAGCATTTTCAAACCAACAGAAGGTAGCATGGTTATCCAAATATTATATGTTTTCACAATGAATACCCCATAAACCTCTTAAACAAAGTATTGAGTATTGAGATACAAATAGCAGTTTAAATTTGTTGTGATGCTTTCTGAAATCTAGCAATGTTGTGCTTCTTCTTTAAGGTCAGATCTGTTTCTCAGCGTCTGAAGACCTCGAGTACCACTTTATAAAAGAGCCTAAGACGTGGGAGGAAGCTCAGACGTTCTGCAGAAAGTTCTACACAGACCTGGCAAAAGTGAAGAACATGAAGGAGCTGGAGAGACTGAGAGCTGCTGCAGACGGAGGAACAGACGTGTGGATCGGACTTCATCAAACCAGCGACCAAAACAAGAAATGGCACTGGTCTCAGCCCGAGGTCCAGTACAATGAAGGAGAGGCTGAGTGGAAGGAAGGGCAACCTGATGATGAAGGAGGAGTTGAAAACTGTGTGGTATTTCATTCCGATAACAAATTGGGTGATACAACATGTGGTCAGTCATATGATTTCATCTGCTACAACGGTGAGGAAACTGTTTTTACTTTTATTACACTTGAAAATCAAATAAATCTTATTGTAAATCCTTTATTCCTTTGATGTGTCACTATTGTGTGGTCTGTTTGTACATGTTTATATTATACATATATCGACTGTAGAGATGGGACACACGGATGTGTCTCACATCAGGAAATGAGAGTTAGGACAATATTTGCAGTAAAATCCACTGTTTTATTTCTAAAAAATCTCATGTTCTGCAGAATCCTCCAACACTTCTAACATTATCAATCACGGAGGAACCTGGACAGAGGCTCAGCAGTTCTGCAGAGAAAACCACATGACCTGATGAGTGGACTGGACCAGATAAGACAGTTCGACGTCAAATATCCAACCCGTTACCACTATTGGTTTGGTCTGTCTCGCGACTCCTGGTCCTGGTCAGATAGAAGCGACTCCTCCTTCAGAAACTGGAACTCAGATGTAAATCCACTGAAGCATAAATGTGCTGCTCTGAGAGCTCAGGGCCGATGGGAGAGCGACACCTGTGACCTAAAGAAACCCTTCATCTGTCATGGAGGTGAGTGTACAAGGAACAACCAAAGCTAATTTGAAATAATATGAATACTATTATATTTTTGCAGGTCTGAAGACTCGAAAGATGTTGTTTAAAATAAAAATGTCGTCTTCAGCTGGAGATTTTGACTCACTCAAACCCTTAATATTAGAACGGGTACGGTCAGTTGTGTAGTTGTAGTCACACCAAGCAACCAAACCTTAGAAACACTGATTATTTAAGTTTTCATAAGGCCGGCCCAAAAAAATTGTCTGTTTGTTGTAACCCAACCCAACATTTCTCAAGTGGGTCAGTCAGTGGGTTAAATTGCCATTTTTGGACTCTGAGTGACCGCCAGGGGTCAGGCTTCCAAAGTCCAGGGGTCAGGCTTCCAAAGTCCAGGGGTCAGGCTTCAACAGTCCAGGGGTCAGGCTTCAACAGTCCAGGGGTCAGGCTTCAACAGTCAATGACGGAAAACGTCTCGATCAACCTGATTGGGCGACTAAATCGACCTTTGTACGCCGTTATCCTTTATTTTGGTAGCGAAGGTGAGCGAGGGGAACATGCGGGTGACACGGGCGCCGCCATGTTTGTTGTGATGACGCTGCTGGGCGTGTTTCCCTCCCAGAATGCATAGCGTAAGTCAAATTTAAATGAAGCTACACCATGACGCCCAGGTCAGTGCATGGTCTGTTTAACACAGAAGCACATGCGTTGCGCAATGCGTTATTTGTCCCTGGGGATGAAAGATATAAAATTATTCTACACGGCGCTTCAGGAAAGACCGTTCGGCGAGTCTGCAAAATATTTAAAAGATAAAAGAATTTGATGTTTTTTTAACAAAATGCAGATTTTTTTTTTTTAGTCGGCTAGTTTTATACCGGGTCGGTCGGGTTACGGCAAACAGACATATTATTTGGCTCAGCCTAACCAGGATTTAGCTTTCATAGCAAAGTTTAAACATTTACAGGACTATTAACATTTGAATGAGGATTAAAATGAATGACTAAACTAAACTTTTTCACTTTTTCTTCAGCTGTACAACCACTTGAGAGCAAACGACCTGACGGATTTCAAACTGCGCTGGAAAACAGACGAAGACGACAAGGATACTTAATTGTTTCTCTGTGCGGTGGATCAAACATAAGGCAGGGGCAACAGGTGGATACAAATTAGGAAATTAAAAGAGATTTAAATTAGGCTGCCCCAAATAAATTGTATGTTTGCTGTAACCCGACCCAACCTTTTTCAAGTGGGTCGGTAGGTAGGTAAATTATTATTTCTTTTACTTTGAAGGCAAAAGAAAATATCCAAATCGTCGCCATTTTTTGATTCTGCCAGTGACCCGCAGTGACCCGCAGTGACCCATAGTGACCCGCAGCGACCCGCAGTGACCGCCAGGGGTCGGGCTTCAACAGTCAATGAGAGAATTAAGTTTCCTTTCTTGACGTTTTTTGCGACATTTTCGGCTTTAAAATATTTCTAGCGAGTTCCAGTGATACAAAATTATACAACACAGCGCTTTTTTGAAAAAAAAAAAAAAAAGGTTGTATAGTCGGTGAGATATAACACAAAAATATGTATTTGGCATCATTTTGAAAAAATGCTGACATTTTTTCCAGTCGCAAATTTTTTCCCCGGGTTGGTCGGGTTACGGCAAACAGACATATTTTTTTTCTCCGCCTAAAACCAGAACTTTGACTGAAACTGACAGTCACCAAACAAACAGATGTTTACCGTTTTTTAGTCTCTGCACAAATACAGCTAAAACATAATGTTGAGAAAAATACCAAGAGCGTGGAGAGGTGGCAGAGGTATACAACACGTCAAAGTCGGACTCGCCTGCTTATATAAACCAGACGAGTCCTTACACACCATCGTTTAGTCCACCTGCTTCCAAAAGGATTGTTCCTTCTGATCAGAAAACAAGCACTCTGCCACTGAGCTACTGCTGCCCCCACTGCTGACCCAAATATCCATCCAGGCTTATTGGAATAATATCGAAATTATATCAATGCATTAATAATCTGCACAGCTAATTATATAAAAAACAAATGGGAAAGAGAGGAGAATTTTTCTTTTGATGGACGAAGAGTGGGAAAGTGTGTGTACGTCTAATTTGACGCAATTTGGACTTTATCTGCGCAAACGGCAGAAATTTTAAATTTGGGAGATTTCTGAAATTCTAGCTACAGTTTACGGCTTCGCCGCACAGAGACTGTGACAGGTATCAATGTAATTTGAATAACATAACTTAATGACTTGAATTCACCGTTAAGCTAAGCTACACGTGCATTAGCCAACTGTCGTTTATTAGCAAAAATGTAATTCTTCCTTTTTACTTACCTCTTCTTCCATGTGCATTTCTATGAATAAGCACGCTCTGGTTATTATCTGGTTATTATCTGGTTATTATCAAGTTATTATCAAGTTATTATCATGTTATTATCAGGTTATCGTCCTGGTCAGGGTTTGGGTTAATGTCTATAAATTCTCAGAAATAGTCAAAGTGCTGAATTTCATTGCTTAACGTTAGTTACACTTGCTTCGTCACACTTGATCAAATATTATTCCTTCAAAAATAAAAGTTGCTCAATTACTTATTGAACCTAATTTTAAAAAGTATTGAGCCTGTAAAATATGCATAAAGTAAGACGTAGACTAGGAATTAAAATAATGTTAATAATCATAATATAATATATATCTATATCTATCTATCTATCTATCTATCTATATATATATATATATATATATATATATATATATATATATATATATATATATAGATATATGTATATGTATATTTATTTATGTATATTTATATATATATGTATATATATATATATATATATATATATATATATATATATATATATATATATATATATATATATGTATATGTAAAACTCACTGTTGATTTTTTTTTTAATAGAACAATATTAATGTATGATAAATGATCAAATTATTAGAAGTCATTAAGTCAAATAATCGGGATCTATTTATTCACAACTCAAAACAAAATATTGTACATTAACCTACTTGTTCCGGCTTAACTGCTGCACTTAGTCAAACGACGTCCCTAAATCAGACTGTGCGCGGCAGCAGTTTGTGAAACACATTTACATTGCTTCGTTTGCATATCTTTCCATCGGCAAAGACAATCAAGGTCGTGTTGATAATTTTTAATTTAGTTAATTTTATTGTATTTCTGTTTCTGTAATTTCTTTGTGATTTGAATGCATTTTTCCTGCTGTGAAGCACTTTGAATTGCCTTGTGTATGAAATGTGCTCTACAAATAAACTTGCCTTGCCTTGATGTGGCAGAGTCAAAATGCTATAATAGAAGAAAGCGATTGTTATTCAGCTTAAACAGCATTTTTTGCAGTACAGATTGATGTATAGCAACTTATATTCCGAGGAGAAAATACCATGCAGAACAGGCTTGATATGTATATTTACAGTTTGAAAAGTACTGTAAGATGCCACTTGGGGCCGCCACAAGGGAAAAGTTACAGACTGTGATGAGAACATGAACAGTAAAGGGGCAGAGCAGGGGCAGTGCAGGGGCAGTGCAGGGGCAGTGCAGGGGCAGTGCAGGGGCAGTGCAGGGGCAGAGCAGGGGCAGTGCAGGTGCAGTGCAGGGGCAGAGCAGGGGCAGTGCAGGGGCAGAGCAGGGGCAGTGCAGGGGCAGAGCAGGTGCACAGCAGGGGCAGTGCAGGTGCAGTGCAGGGGCAGTGCAGGGGCAGTGCAGGGGCAGAGCAGGGGCAGTGCAGGTGCAGTGCAGGGGCAGAGCAGGTGCAGAGCAGGGGCAGAGCAGGGGCAGTGCAGGGGCAGAGCAGGTGCAGAGCAGGGGCAGAGCAGGGGCAGTGCAGGTGCAGTGCAGGGGCAGAGCAGGGGCAGTGGCAGAGCAGGGGCAGTGCAGGTGCAGTGCAGGGGCAGAGCAGGGGCAGTGCAGGGGCGGTGCAGGGGCAGTGCAGGGGCAGAGCAGGGGCAGTGCAGGGGCAGTGCAGGGGCAGTGCAGGGGCAGAGCAGGGGCAGTGCAGGGGCAGAGCAGGGGCAGTGCAGGGGCAGTGCAGGGGCAGTGTAGGGGCAGAGCAGGTGCAGAGCAGGGGCAGTGCAGGGGCAGTGCAGGGGCAGTGCAGGGGCAGTGCAGGTGCAGAGCAGGGGCAGAGCAGGGGCAGTGCAGGGGCAGTGCAGGGGCAGTGCAGGGGCAGTGCAGGTGCAGAGCAGGGGCAGTGCAGGGGCAGTGCAGGGGCAGTGCAGGGGCAGTGCAGGGGCAGTGCAGGGGCAGTGCAGGGGCAGCGGGGTGAACTCGCGGTCACAAATCAAACTGTAGCAGAGAAGCAGGGGCATTGAGCTCATATCGTGGGGCGGCAGCTGTGGTGGTGAGGTCAGTCACCGAGGTGCAAGTGCCTGTGCAGAGTCTGCCAACGAGAGTAACAGCTGAGAGACCAGCCTGAGTGACAAACAAGGGCAGAGCGCCAAGAACACAAGACGTGCCGCATAAATTGGTCACATGTACGGAAGCATCATTGATAATCTAAAACTTGGAAGGGACAGAAGGAAAAAAAATGTCAAGTGAGGCTATAACTATTGCATCTATGGGGTTTAGGGTCTTAACAAGGGGAAAACCAGAATAACAGTGCAGCTACCAGTGGGGGGAGCTAAGAGTCCCCATATCTAAGGAGTTTATAGCGCAAGGGTTTCTCAAAAGGGGGAGTGTCGGGGCCAATAATCACGAACCAAGAGGGATATAATGGCGTGTAACTGGCACGTAACGGTTCTTGTTGGTGTCATCTTGTGCGGCTCATCAATAAAGACTCGTTTTTTTGGCATCGAAACATCTCTAGTCTGGAGTTTGTTTCTCCTTCACGAGGGTTTGATTCAACAGTGTCGTGAGAGGAGAGTTATGGGGAGATGTGTCGTTTTTCTACCGCCTATAACTTCATTCACTAATCCAAGGCTGAATTGTGGCGTACATGTGTCGTAGTGGTGAAGTAGAACTAGTTAGTTTACACGTTAGTTAAAAAATAAAAAATACTTTATGTAAGGCTAAGAACACGGCTTAGCATAATGGTTAAATATTTAGTCTCTTGTTGGATGGATATTGCAGTAGCTGATATTGTAATGTGGATTCTAATTTTGAACTTGCAGAAAAAAAAAATACTGCTTTTGAATCGAACCCCTTTGGTTGGTATTGGTTTTTAATGATTCGTGGTCTGAATTCATGAGAAATATGAGCGTGCAAAGAGCAACCAATAACTCAGAATAACACAAATGGAAAGGAAAACACAAGCCGTATTTACATTTTTTTTACCTTTGTTTTTATTGAGAGAAGAATCGCAATTTACATTTGAAATACTGCCTTCTCTGTCCGTGTAGCGAGCTGTTGGTTCTTGTGATTATGTCCAGATCGACCACCTAGTACTTTTACCATTGTACATATGCTGCCAAACGGCTACAAAAAGCACCAAACTGTATATTGTTCTTAAATAGTACATTGTTTTGACATACTCCACTTTTTATTCTGTGATATGTGTACCTTATTGTTTTAATGTATTGTATGTGTACTATGTAGGGTATATTTGAGCTTCATAAAAATTGTTCCTTCTTCTTTTCAAAGGTTTTCCATGGCAGACATGGCAGGTTTTAAGACAGTCCAGTGGGTTTTGGGCACAAATAGCACAAGGTAAGTGTTTCTTCTCTTTTCAAGTAAAAAACATGATATTTAAACAGGAAAATAATTAAAGGAAAAAGTCGGTAGAACGGGTGTGTATCAAACTGTTCTTCAAATGATGATCGTTTTTTTATACAAGGAGATGATAACACACACCTGTTGTACGACCCCGCTCTTCAGAGGGCCATTCCTTGTCTTTAAAAAACCTTCCCGGCAGGATTCGTTCCTCGCTTATTCGTGCCATAGTTACAATTCTGGTTTCACAGGAAACCACACAAAAGCAAACTAGAAATAGTTTGCTACACAATATTTAAAGTGATAGTTTGTGATGTGTAAATTAGTCCCAGTTCTTGTTAATGTCTCTGCCGCTCTAGTTGAAGCGGTATAATAGAATAAACAAAATGTCCTAAATCAGATGAAAGTCCCACTGGAACACATCCTGTTTTTACCAGATGCAGCTTTAATTTAAACTATCACATTAAGTGATTTGACCACTTCAATAAATAAACTTATTCATCGTCATCATCGTCATCGTCGTCATCATCATCATCGTCGTCGTCATCATCGTCGTCATCATCGTCGTCGTCATCATCGTCGTCGTCATCGTCGTCGTCATCATCGTCGTCATCATCGTCGTCATCGTCGTCGTCGTCGTCGTCATCGTCGTCGTCGTTATCATCATCGTCTGGGTCAATCTTGCCTGAAAGAACGTCCTCGATCCACTGATCCAGTTCATCGGCAGTGGGCATGTCGTCATCGTCGTCGTCCATCTCCAGCCACACACTGTCGGCCTGGGAAAAGGTGAAAACTCTGGCAACTTTTTCAAGAATTGATTGAAATTTAAGAACAGACTATGAGTTAATGATGAACGGAATTCCTTGGTTTCAATGGTGCAATTTCTCTATTGGTTAATATGTGAAATCTGTCCGTTGTAGTTCTGACTTCTGAAGTACTTCATCTTTTATGATATGTGTGATTCTTAATCAAATTCTATTGATCCGGTTGACCTTTCTAAACTCCAAAGTTTTACACCATTTTGCATCTGATGGCGTATTGTCGCCACAAATCACCGAAAATTTGATTTGATACTGGCTTGTTAGATATTCATCTTACATCTTCAACATCAACAACGCCAATCTGAGGAGAACCAAGGTCAATGCCAAATGTCTTCTCCCAATAGGGCACCAGCTGTAAAACAAGACACATTTCATGTAATCAGTAACCTGATACCATTCATATCATCGTGGGAGTCATACACGTTGCAGTGTGTCATTATTCATACCAGGGGGAACAAGTCTGGGTCAATCCAGATGATGCTAAGGTTTGGGTTGTTGGTGTTCTCCCGAGCGACCTCCTTCAGGATTTCCAGGAATTCAAAACCATCTTTGAGGCACCACATTATGATTAATAACTCACCCACATCCAGTGCACAGTTTATAGCACTTTACAAATGCGTGCTACCTGCGTCATCTTCTTCTGCAAACGCCACAATGTGCTCGCCATCGATATCGTCCTCCTGTCAACCAAACAGTTGGTCATCACACTGTCACTTTATCTTCAGCCAGTTGACAGAAACTGTCGGTGTCTTACCCAGATCTCGTACATGCTGTGGGGTTCCAGCTTCCTCAAGGTCGGCCTGCGCAATCATAAAGTCAAATTAGCGCAGAAAAAAGACAGGAAAAACCTGCGGCATGTGTGGCGTTTCGCAAGCCACCTGTCGTGCTGTTCGATGTATTCCACCAGCTCGTCTTCGATGTAGGGTTTTCCCGGGATGGTGACCGGCTCCTCCATGAACGGCTCATAAAAGTCCACCTCATTCATCTTCAGCGTCAATTTCTTGGCGATCTGCAATTTACAGATGAGGTAAAGCGTGCTCACGTAGGAGTTCTGTGAAATACTTCATAAGCCTGTCCCATTCGCGCGCTCGGATATGAAGCAAACGTGCTCTAATCCAACGTTTATTTTACTGATAACGATTGTAATGTGGATTTATTCGCAATTCTAAAATGCAAAATGATTTGTTTATTTCTTTTTGTTTTAGTTGTCAAGCCAATTCCCCAGACAACTGAAGTAGCCCCAGACGTTTTCAGATTCAACAGTTTGTGCCATCAATGTTTGGTAGACAATTCGGACTATTTTGTGATTGTTTTGAACGAAATCCGTAGGAGAGCTTGAACCACCTTTATGTTCATGACCTAAACTAAATCACTAGACAGAATATTTAGAATGTAAGCTGCTAAAGAAGCCTCTAGAGGGAGTTTTGTCTGTGAGATGAGACTAGAAGAAGCCATTGTGTGAGTGACTCTCTTTAAAGGACAAATATTATACATGATTTGTAATTTATTGGCCTTTAAACATGCTCTTGAGTACATTTACCTTGGCATTTCAGTTATTCTGGCATCTCCCAAGGCTGTGGAAAACTAATACTGTTGTAAAAGGAACATTTCAAGCTAGCCTCGGTCGTTCCATGTTGTCGCACGCAGCTGTAAAGACCTTCATTTTCTAAAGCAGAAATCCCCAAAACGAGTCAGGAGATGATTTACGTACTTAATAACAGCAGAGGAGATTTTCAGAGCCACGTCACAGATCGAGGAGCTTCTGAATTACATTTTCACCTCATTAAACGTCTTTGTTTCTTCAACTTACTCTGATGGCTAAAGAGGTATTTTCATGGTATTTTCATGGCATTTCAAGCATCAAGTAGAAAACGGCTCGTATGCCTTTTTGATTCAGTTATTCCGTGACTGCAGTAGTGAATAATAACATATCATTTTGTTTTATCACTTATTAACGATTACAAACCTGGGCGTCAAAGGTGGCATAGAACTTGACAAAAGGATGGAACTCTTCTGCCGCATCGTCGTACTCAACGTAGTCTGGAGGACAGAAGAAGCGCAGATAGAATTCAGTGTTTCATTCCGGGGGCTTGAACGGTGCCGTGTCGCGATCGCTTACGGGGGGATTTTTCGCTCTTGAAATAGCCGACCAGCTTGATGACCTCGTCCATGTTAAAGAAGCCCTTCAGCTCGCGCTCGTTGTCGATGATTTCGACCGGATCCTCGATCACCTGACGAGAGAGCGATAGGTGTTCAAAATCTGACCACCGTCTGATTTCTGCAGTTATCAGGTTTACGGAAACGCCTTTTTTTTCCGCGATTGCAGGTTTTGACCGGGAAAATTCCGCCATACAAACGTGGCGAACTGACAAAAACAAAACGATACATTGTACATGAATGAAAGATGATTTTGAAACTACATGAACTTGTCTTCAAAATACAACGGCTACTCAAAAAATCCATTGAATAACTGACATTTGTCTCCACGCGTTATCGATGATGTATTCGGCGGCTGTAAACGCGCATCGCAAATCAGATCTAATCGCGGAGTTATCTGATTATTCTAGGAACCATTCGGATTTCACTGGCCGTGGATACTCGTTCGATGTATGTCAACGCCAATCAAGCTCATCAGCGTTGCGCAGGTGCTGTAAGTAGTTCCTTTATTTGTGGACGCTTGACTTCGTACCTGAAACGACTTCACAATCAAGAGCGCTTTCCCGGGCAAACTGCCACATGATCGAAATAACATGAACTCACGTCATAGAGGAACTCCACCAGCGTGTCTGCAGCCAGCTCTCCGTCGTACTCAATGATCTCGTTATCAGCAAATACATAGATGCTCTCCACCTCATCCAGACCTAATAGAACAGATAGATATTTGTATTTGTGCCGTTCATATTTTCTTTGAACTGCAAGGTACGACTTTGCGAGACGGTAATGAAAGGTGCTGTATGTGATCGTAAACACTAGATGGCAGGATTGGGTTGCCATCCAGATTGTGTTGTGGGGAGGAATAAAAATAATTAATACTGGCTTTGTGAGTATTTTGCAGTCCAGGCAGTTACATAAAGCTCAATAAACACGACTATAATACAGGCCTGTTTTAGATAAGTGGTAAGAGATCATAAGAGAGAATATAGACCAGGGCTCTAAATATCCCTGAATCTTTATAAATAAGGGTAAGATAACTACTACTTTATTAGATTTTCGTGGGGGGGAATGCAAAATGCTTGGCAAAAATGTTTTGAAAAGTGCTGAACTGAAATAAGACGAAATACCAACCGAGTCTGAACCAGGACTAACCCAGAATCAAACCCTGTTCAAACTAGTATTGACCCAGAATCACAAGAATAAAATATGTTTTAATATTTGTAAGATGGGTCGCAGGCCAGATAACATTTAATCATTTGCCGGAAGCACATTCATTTTACAAGATTTGATGATACATTGAGTTCTGTATAATATTCAAATTGTGTTGTCATTGGTTTCAAACACATCTGAAGTCTTACCTAGCTTCTTGGCAACGGCATCACCATTCTTCTCATCAACAAGAGCAAATCCAATGTCTTCGTCGTCCAAGTCATCCAGGACCTGGGCTGCGAGCTGAGCACACAGACAAGACGGAGATGGGAGTAAGAAGTTAGGTAGGTACACATGTTTATACGTTAAATCGCGAGTAAAAGCATTTTTTTTTTTGTGTGCGCTTCGTTTCCTCACACTCACTGCAGACTAACATTTGCCATTTCAATGTCAAGGCCTCAGATGCAGAAGCTGTGGATTGCTGCCATTGCTTTTTCTAAATCCAGTGAAACCGAAGCCAACAATTGACAGAGCTCATCGCCGGCCTGACGGGACCAGGGGCAGCGGCCTCCACCAGAACAAGAGGGGCACAACTTGAGACGGCCATGTCGAGGGGAAGAGTCGCCGCGACAGGTGCGATGGAAGAGGAACCACCGCAAACATGCGTCCACATATTTACACTGACTGTAAATATCTCCAATGTGTCCAGGGCCCTCTTTCTCTCGACACCCTTGAAGCACTGTCCACGAACATCTCCGTTTAGCCTCGTGTTTTTTGGATTTGAAATGCCCTTTTTTGTACAAAGTGCTTCTAAATATGAATTGATTTTGCCCCTAATGGTTAAGTGAGGCACAAAACGTCCAAAAGCAGCGCGGAGTCCGTTACAAGGCCTTGCAAATGGGTTGCATTCAGTTGCGTCCAAAAGCCCAGCAAAGTAGCTCATGTAGTGGTTTTTAATGCTTTTTTTTACAGCCATCTCAATAAGCCGCTCTGTGCGATGTGAGTTGACAAAAATCCAGTTCGATCATTGAAATCTATGAACTGGAAACTGATGTGTGGGTTAAACAAATTTGGAACATCTGTAGAGTGGGGGCAGAAAAGCAGATAAGCCAACTCGATCCATGCTGCTTTCAAAGAATTAATGAATGTGCTGCCGTAGCCTATTGGGATATTTGCTGCCAATGTGATGCGGCCAAAGCTAACGCTGCGTGACTTTGAAAGCAGTTCAGTCTCTTATGGTGGGTTCTGTGGCGCCTGTGAATTGTTACCTTTTTGCAATTCCCTCTTTGAAAACTAAACTGCAATCAAGGAGTGGAGGGGAACAGTCAGCGGGCGCAGGAGTCGATCACAGCCCAGCCTAAAACACATGAGGCAGACCTCAACATACCTCAAAGACATGCGCGGCTTGGCTCTTGAGCAACTGCAACAAGAGGTAACGCTTTAGGAGCTGAAGCCTTCACCGGCGACAGATCAAGTCCACGGTATCCAAACAGGAATATTACATGTCAGCCGATGCTCCTCTGGTTTTCCCGCAATAATAATAATAGGCACATTCTCGTTTTGTTTGATCGCTCCATTCACTCCGGCGACGATACTCGTACCGCTTTTTTAAATGAATAAATGAACGAGCCCTGGCCTAAAGGAAGGAGAGTACATCGTCACATTTGCTGCTATTTTGAATGAGGTTGTAGCACAGGTGAGTTATTTGGGTTTATATGATATTTTCCCCTTTTTTATTAAATGCATTTTTTTTTAAATTAAATGCAGTTTAATAGAGGTGAGTTTGAGAGTTGTTTGCGCCCCTCGTGCTGTAATTACACACTTCTTAATCACTGCAATTGCTGTCAACGGTCAGTAATACTCGGCTACTTTGTTGAAAACGGCAGGTGAAGTAGAACGTGTTCGTTTAAGGTGCCTTTTTTGATTCGATTCTGGAGTTCCAACCGTTTTAACGCTCCAATCACTGCACTGGTGTTATTTTAAGATCGCTGTTTGCCAGTCTGCGTTCACGCTTGCACAGTGACCACATCAGAACTAGCACTAAACCAGGACTAAACCCCAGAGCTAAACCTGGACTTGACCAGACCAACAAAGTGACTAGAACAGGACCAACCCGAGTTCGTATCGGGACTAAAATGGGCTCAATTTAGGTCCAAATAACTACAAAAGTGAGTAATTAATTGCTTCTTGTGAGAGAAGTCTAGTCCAGGGTTGTATTTAGTTAGTAATCAAACACTAGCAGGAGAGAGTAGTGTTGTCGTGATGCTAAAATGTCAAACATTGTATTGTTACTAAGAAATAGCCACTGTAATTTATCAGGAAAAAGCGACACATATAAGTTACTATGTGGTCTGAAACTCTGACATAGCTCTGACATATGAGATATGTGGTGTCAGTACTAGCTTTCGTATCGATCAGTACGCGATTTGTGATTTTTGACACCCCCTGGAGAGAATACGCCGACTTAACCCGTGTGCGTGTGGTTTTAAATTGCAAAAAATACCAGATCCGGCACTTCTTTCCAGTCGACCACGCAGACAGGTCCATATCGGTCAACCCGGTGTATTTATAAGAGTCGTGCAGCGGCAGGGAACCTAGTGGGCAGTTTTCCATCTATATAAGGCCCTCAGAAGGCATGTCAAGTAGGCAAAAAGACATTTGGAGTTGGACGGGGACGTGTTGCCTATAGAGAGGGTGCGGGGGAGGGAACTTGATGAATGGGAGGGACACCTGACACTGTGACACACGCGTCCATCATATCTGTCCGCCAAACATGCACCGGCGCTTGAGATCTGTTTTTCCTGAACATTCACGATTACGTAATAAAGCTCTGAGGCTGGCGTTTAAAAAAAAAAAATCGAACGGCGAAGTCCTAAACGCACTTTCATTCACGTTGTTGAATAAAACGTTCTGAATGATGAATTAACGATAATTAGTTCCATAAATAACATGTGGTATTATGTTCTTTTTGTATGAATTGAAATTAAATAACTTATTTTTGCTTCTAACATTTTTACAATTATCATTAGAAAACAGATTTAAAAAATAACTCAACGAACAAGTTTACTGTTTTGGGGTACAAATTGAAATTAGATCATTATTTTTGCCTCTAAAACTCACATTTATCATTAAACGGTCAAATAAAAAATAACAACATATAGATTAAAAAAAAAAAATGCTATGAATTGAAAAGAAATAACTTATTTTCACTAATAAAATTCGTACAATTGTCATTAAAAACATATTAAAAAAATAACTCAACGAACAAGTTTACTGTTTTGGGGTACAAATTGAAATTAGATGACTTGTTGTTGCCTCTAAAACTCACAATTATCATTAAACGGTCAAATAAAAAATAACATAACATATAGATTTTTTTTTATTGGTATGAATTGAAATGAAACTCATTTTTGCTTCTAAAATTCTTACAATTGTCATTAAAAAACAGAAAAAAAAATAACTCAACAAACAAGTTTACTGTTTTGAGGTACAAATTGAAATTAGAAGACTTATTGTTGCCTCTAAAACTCACAATTATCATTCAACAGTCTATATTTATATCTCTAAATAACACTGAACTGAACTGAACGGCGTTGGAATTGTGAAAAAAAACGTCTGTAGAGACCTGGCGTCAGAGTAAGTGCCATCGACCATCTGCGCGTGACTCACTGCGGCGAGAGGAGGAGAAAAACAAGCCCCCCGCCATCGCCTGCGGGTGGTCTCCAGAGCGACGGGGGAGACTCACCGACGATCCAAGCCGCTCCATCGATCGTCGACGCTCCTTCGGTTGTTAGCGCAATTTGCACTTTCGGCCGCCGACGATGACGCTTTTGTGAATAACGGCACAACTTTATGCAGCGAATACTTTTAACGTTTTGCAGGTTGTGGTGGATCGGCCCGAGGAAATGAGCAGGATGAAATATCGTGATTTTGACAGTTAAAGCGCCCCCTACAGGTCGGACGACTCACTGCACTAAAACGCGGTGAAGATAAATGTGTTTTGAATTTTGCTGAAACGTTTAAAAATGTTATCACAGAATAGCACATGTTTTAGGTTTTTAATTTCACTTCCTGTTTGTGATTGATGACATTGAACTAAGAAATTACCCAGCAAACACTGGGCCAAAACTCATCTAATGTCACAATTATTTTTTCATTCGACAAATAAAAATATACGAGAGCGACTTTATTTTAATGTTTAGAGAGTCAAAAAAAAGTTGTCCCTGGTGTGATGTTACTTCCTGTATTAGTGTCCCTGGTGTGATGTCACTTCCTGTATTAGTGTCCCTGATCTGATGTCACTTCCTGTTATAATTTTTTACAGATTTTTCAACGTTTTCCCCACAAATACCTGCTCGATTGGTGTAAAACTATCATCCATATGTACAACGGGTAAAAACACACGGTCAAAATGAGAAAAACTCGCAAAAACTCTGTCATACGTCACTTTAAGCTAATTGGTGTGCAGCGCAGGTCACTATATAATCGTAAGAACCAAAACATTATAACAGTGACAATTTTAGAAGCAAAATTAAGTATTTTTTGTTCAATTTAAAGCCAAAAAAAATAGACGTAAATGTAAAATACTTAAGTTTATCTGGCTGTTTCTGTCATTTTCGGAAAGTCAGGACCACGGGAATGAAAGACAATTAAAAATGTCACTCACTGTTGTTGGGTCACAGTCTCGATACTATTCGCGAAAAATCGTTTAATCGTTTTTTCACACAATAATGGTAACGCGTACATTTGATATTTTGACTCCTTTTAGTTGATCAACTCATGCGCGGGGGATGTTTTTAGCCAAGCAAGAACGTGTCTACTTGACAGCGGTAGATCTCATAAGACGAACACGAGCGGTTAAAGTGCAAATCCCACAGTCGAGTCGTCGCCTGATCTCCAGCACGAGGATTCTAGAATGCAATTATGACACATCGAGCTATAGTTCTCTTCCGCAGGCGTTCAATCCAGTGTCGTGCTAAAAATACTGCCCAGAACCATCCGTCTCCGTGTTTTTTTGGGGTTTCGACGTCACCTTTGTGAATATTTCATGCCGCGTTTCTCACACAAATCAGAGATAGTTACACGTCCTGCCCGCGACGTGGAAGGCTCGGCTTTTCATTTGTTCGATTCGATTTACTCGATGAATACTCCGGTGCAGACCCACGCCGCGCAGCGCACCCGACATCCAGAGATAACCCCATTTTAAACCGTTTTTTGAACCCGTTTGCAATCGAGTGTTTCGCCTTGTCTATTTCAAACGGCGGACGTCACAAAACGTCCGTAACGGTTGGACAATTTACACGTTCAGCCGCGGCAAACGTGAAACAGTTTGCGTGGAGTTTTGCGACCGACTTAACGCCCAGATGCTATAAATATTTGTACATTTTGAGCTGGCTTATTCGCCGGTGGGATTTTTCGTTTTCGATTCTGGCATTTTAAGCGGCGTCTATTCTCGGCGGACAGGTTTGGACGCGCGCGCGGCTGTTGCTACGAGACCAGCTTCATTGGCGACGGCCGTTTGAAGAAGCACTAGCCGTTCGAGTGTCTTTTTGCTGCAGACCGTGAGGCGCCTTTTCATTCGCAAAGTGCGGACGGGTCTAATTTTGAACGGACACAATGGTCGTCTTGGCGTGTCGAGTGCGCTTTTCGCTCGTCTTGAAAGAAACCCCGCGCCGCTCGTTCGTGAAAGATACACTTTGGCGCCGCGATTTGTATGTATTTATTTCAGAAAGGCGGCATCAGCGGCGGACGGACTGACGGAACATTGAAATCGTGCACAATTCAGATATCGAGTATATACTTTGTTTAAAATTGCTGCAAAATGAGCTGATTTAACATGGAAATTGGAAAAATTGCACTGTCAGCTAAACCCTGTAGGTTTGTCGGTGATTTCACATTAGTCAGACACATAAAAGCCTCAACTTATACTTAAAATATATGTTTTAATGTACTTCTACATGCCAGAATTTCAACTGTAGTCCAGGATGTTAAAGTCAACCTATTTGACCTCATTATTGTATTATTACTTAGTTACTTATACTAAATAGTAACTAGGGTTTTGATATTTTATACAATTTGGGTCAGAAGGAGTTAAAGCGCCCCCTACAGGTCGAATGACTTATCAAACTAAAATGCAGTAGAGCTAAATATATTAAATAAATATAAAATGTTATTACCATGGTTTATAATTTCACTTCCTGTTTGTAATTGTTGACATCACACTAGGAAATTACCCAGCAAACACTGGGCCAAATCTCATCTAATGTCACTATGTTTTTAATTTAACAAATAAAAATATATGACAGCGACTTTATTTTGTTGAATTAATGGTTAAAGGGTCAAAAAAGTTGTTTTCTGTGTGTAAAATCAGCATAAACAGATTTTTACAGATTTCTCCACATTTTCTCCACAAACACCTGCTTTACTGGTGTAAAACTGTAATTTATTTGTACAACAGGCATAAATGCATAAAATAAAAAATCGTACAAACCCTCGTACACACTTTAACCAAGACATCGACCATTTTTCTATAGGACGAACAACTGAAACGCTCCGATTAGATGAAAACTGTGTCACTTGTGTTTTCTAAATCAGTGCAACAATAACGTCATATCTCTCCATTTCCTGCAAAGGCCATTACCGCTGTATCATATATTGTCCTCGCTCACGTTTGATTCATTACTCGCCACAGAAACGCAGACTCATGTTTTGGACAAATGGGAAATGGCCCCTCGGAGCAGGTCGGGCTTTTTCTGGGCGGTAATTTACAGTGATTGAGAGTTTTTAAGGGCAATTTCACCGACTGCCTGTGCCAGACCTGCTTTATGTCAAAATATCAACTCTGACCGTCAATTTCACCGGTGGCCCTGGGACCACGATGTGCCCAGCTTTTATGCCAAAGTAGCCCATTCTTCAAACTAAGTGCCAAATCATCTGTAATGGCTCTGGTTGAATCGAGTCTGTCTGGGCCACGATGACACGCCACGCCCTAAAAACACTCCCAAGCGCATTCATTTGGGGCTTTGTGGACAAACCAAATCTTCTGCCTTTGTATAAATATGTTGCAGTGACAAAAAGGAGCTCCGTCTGACACATTTAAACTACGTCTTGAAAACGAAAATGTCAGATTTGGGCCTCAAAACTCCTGCCGTGAATGGATACAAGGGAAAAGGCCGTCACAAGGAAATGGATGACACAAACTTCACCAACGATCAAGGACGGACGGAAACTGTAATAAACATCAGCCAAATGGAAAAGAACTACATTCAGCTTTAAATGTGATAATTTTGGTTTAAATGAGACTTGACGGTTGGATCAGCTGTGTCTTCATTTTATTAGACAAATCGTACCATTATGATTATGTTTCATTTTTTCCATTTCTATTGTTATATTTTACTTTTTCCATCCATTTTCTACCGCTTGGTCCCTTTCGGGGTCGCGGGTGACTGGAGCCTATCCCAGTGACTTCGGGCCTTAGGCGGGGTACATCCTGGACAGTGGCCAACTCGTCGCAGATATTTTACTTTTTATTATTATTATTTGTATTATTTCTAACTCTATTATTATTAGTAGTATTATTCATATTATTCATATTATCATGTCTAACTCTATTATTATTATTATTATCATTATTAGAATTATTCATATTATCATGTCTAACTCTATTATTATTATTATCATTATTAAAATTATTCATATTATTCATATTATTATTTCTAACTTTATTATTATTATTATTATTATTATCATTATTAGTATTAATCATATTATTATTTCTAACTATTATTATTATTATTATCATTATTAGTATTATTCATATTATTCTTATTATCATTTCTAACTCTATTTTAATTATTATTATATGTTATTTTTGTCCTGCTCCCTGATCCAGTTTCTTGTTTATATTTGTATGCATTAAGAAAACTTTAAAAAAAAAAAAAAAAAATTAAAACTGAAAGAAAACGACAACGTCAGATTTTAGTCCTAATTTTTTTTCATTTAGTCCCAATGAAGCAATTTTTTCCGTCCTGTTTTATATTGACACAGTTTGCCTATTAGATCATTTTACATATAAAATAAAACATCTCATATAATGCAGCTCTTCTTACAACAATAGAGGGAGACAATTATGTGTAACTGTAAAAATCAGGCTTCATGTTTTTTTTTTCTTTTTATCATAGACATTTGGCTGGAGCGAATAATTGGAATAATCATGACTATTAAAATCTGTGTAATCTTATTTAAATATCGTTCATCTAAAAAGCCTACAGAAACATTAAAAGATCTAACTTTATGACACATTATGAAAGCTTAATGTCAAGAAAGAATAAACAGTTTCTGGATTTGATCAGTAGAACACTTTATTCTGAAACATTTCTCCATCTAGAAGCCTAAATAATGTGTTTTAAAACGTCACTCTACAATAAAAGAACTTGTTTGACTTGTTGACTACTAAAAAAACATGCTAGTTGCAGATTTAATCAATAATATACTGTTTATTTTCCAATTCTAGCCACATTCTGGTCAAAAGCGTCGACTTCCCTCGTGTCACATATGTCCTCACAAACCACATGCACATTCTGACGGAGCCACAGGACACAAACCGCTCAGACGCAGCCGAGCGCTGATGGAAACGCTTGAGTCTGTTATCGATCCTGACGACGACAGGAAGAGACCGAGCGCTTAGAGACCGAGGGCCCTCGCCCAACATGACCCGCTGTCACTTTACACCGCATCACGTCTTAGGGCCTCGTTCACACGCCGGCCCTATCAAGTGAGACGGCGGTACAGCTCGCGTGCTAATGTACAGTGCTAATGTACAGAGCTAATGTACAGATCGCTCAGTACAGAGCTAATGTACAGAGCTAATGTACAGAGCTAATGTACAGAGCTAATGTACAGAGCTAATGTACAGTGCTAATGTACAGAGCTAATGTACAGATCGCTCTGTACAGAGCTAATGTACAGAGCTAATGTACAGATCGCTCAGTACAGAGCTAATGTACAGAGCTAATGTACAGAGCTAATGTACAGTGCTAATGTACAGAGCTAATGTACAGAGCTAATGTACAGTGCTAATGTACAGAGCTAATGTACCGATCGCTCTGTACAGAGCTAATGTACAGAGCTAATGTACAGAGCTAATGTACCGATCGCTCTGTACAGAGCTAATGTACAGAGCTAATGTACGGAGCTAATGTACAGATCGCTCTGTACAGAGCTAATGTACAGAGCTAATGTACAGAGCTAATGTACAGAGCTAATGTACAGATCGAATGTACAGTGCTAATGTACAGAGCTAATGTATAGATCGCTCTGTACAGAGCTAATGTACAGTGCTAATGTACAGAGCTAATGTACAGAGCTAATGTACAGATCGCTCTGTACAGAGCTAATGTACAGAGCTAATGTACAGTGCTAATGTACAGAGCGAATGTACAGTGCTAATGTACAGAGCTAATGTACAGTGCTAATGTACAGAGCTAATGTACAGTGCTAATGTACAGAGCTAATATACAGTGCTAATGTACAGAGCGAAAGCACAGAGCGAATATACAGTGCTAATGTACAGATTTCTGACTCGACACAAAAGAAAACAATCAACGTTCGTCTTTTATCGTTAACAGATTTAGTCACAAATTTGAAGAATTGTTGCGACAAATGAACTAAAGTGGGAGTGAAAACACTGACGACTCTGAGAAGCTTAATTATCGTCTCTACGACAAATGAAACATGTTTTGGCCCATTTTACTGTGTGAAATACATGGAATTATAATGTACCAACTATGATGAACATTTTTCATTTTCTTTTTTAATTATACATCTTTTTATATTTATTTGTTTGTTTATTTATGTATTTATTTTTTATTCATTTAAATTATTATTTTTTATCATTTTAAAATTATTTTAAGATTTTTTTTTAATTTAATTTGTATTATTTATTTTATTATTATTATTATTATTATTATTATTATTATTATTATTATAGATTTGTCTTTACATCGGTCAGTTTATTTTATGTAGGTTTTTGTTGCTGTTGAAGAAAAATAAATAGGACAAATTTGAGCAAAAATAAAAATACTGATAATAATATACATAATATACTTCATAAGTGAAGTATATATGAAAGTAGTGATGTTGGTGAAACGTGTAACCTGACCTGTCATACGCAGTTTAAGTCATGACAATTACTGTAAAAGATATTCAGGTTTTTTAATACTTTTATGATCTTTGGACGTTTCACGTCTGAAAACGCCCGTAACGATATCAGCTCCGGCGCCGTCACATTAAATATGTACGAGGCTCAGATTTATGAACGCGGTGAAGCTGGCGGGCGTAACCACGGCGACGGGCCGACCTTTTCCCCCATTTCTCCAGAGATCGAAGCAGGACTAAAGCAGGACTAAAGCAGGACTAAATCAGGACTAAAGCAGGACTAAAGCAGGTCTAAAGCAGGACTAAAGCAGGACTAAAGCAGGTCTAAAGCAGGACTAAAGCAGGTCTAAAGCAGGTCTAAAGCAGGACTAAAGCAGGACTAAAGCAGGACTAAAGCAGGACTAAAGCAGGTCTAAAGCAGGTGTAAACCAGGACTAAAGCAGGACTAAAGCAGGACTAAAGCAGGACTAAAGCAGGTCTAAAGCAGGACTAAAGCAGGTCTAACGCAGGTCTAAAGCAGGACTAAAACAGGACTAAAGCAGGTCTAAAGCAGGTGTAAAGCAGGTCTAAAGCAGGACTAAACCAGGACTAAAGCAGGACTAAAGCAGGACTAAAGCAGGTCTAAAGCAGGACTAAACCAGGACTAAAGCAGGACTAAAGCAGGACTAAAGCAGGACTAAAGCAGGTCTAAAGCAGGTCTAAAGCAGGACTAAAGCAGGACTAAAGCAGGTCTAAAGCAGGTGTAAAGCAGGTCTAAAGCAGGACTAAACCAGGACTAAAGCAGGACTAAAGCAGGACTAAAGCAGGACTAAAGCAGGACTAAAGCAGGTCTAAAGCAGGACTAAAGCAGGACTAAAGCAGGACTAAATCAGGACTAAAGCAGGACTAAAGCAGGTCTAAAGCAGGACTAAAGCAGGACTAAAGCAGGACTAAAGCAGGTCTAAAGCAGGACTAAAGCAGGTCTAAAGCAGGACTAAAGCAGGTCTAAAGCAGGTCTAAAGCAGGACTAAAGCAGGACTAAAGCAGGACTAAAGCAGGTCTAAAGCAGGTCTAAAGCAGGACTAAAGCAGGACTAAAGCAGGACTAAAGCAGGACTAAAGCAGGACTAAAGCAGGACTAAAGCAGGTCTAAAGCAGGTGTAAACCAGGACTAAAGCAGGACTAAAGCAGGACTAAAGCAGGACTAAAGCAGGTCTAAAGCAGGACTAAAGCAGGTCTAACGCAGGTCTAAAGCAGGACTAAAACAGGACTAAAGCAGGTCTAAAGCAGGTGTAAAGCAGGTCTAAAGCAGGACTAAACCAGGACTAAAGCAGGACTAAAGCAGGACTAAAGCAGGTCTAAAGCAGGACTAAACCAGGACTAAAGCAGGACTAAAGCAGGACTAAAGCAGGACTAAAGCAGGTCTAAAGCAGGTCTAAAGCAGGACTAAAGCAGGACTAAAGCAGGTCTAAAGCAGGTGTAAAGCAGGTCTAAAGCAGGACTAAACCAGGACTAAAGCAGGACTAAAGCAGGACTAAAGCAGGACTAAAGCAGGACTAAAGCAGGTCTAAAGCAGGACTAAAGCAGGACTAAAGCAGGACTAAAGCAGGTCTAAAGCAGGACTAAAGCAGGTGTAAAGCAGGTCTAAAGCAGGACTAAAGCAGGACTAAAGCAGGACTAAAACAGGTGTAAAGCAGGACTAAAGCAGGACTAAAGCAGGACTAAAGCAGGACTAAAACAGGTGTAAAGCAGGACTAAAGCAGGACTAAAGCAGGACTAAAGCAGGACTAAAGCAGGTCTAAAGCAGGTCTAAAGCAGGACTAAAACAGGTGTAAAGCAGGACTAAAGCAGGACTAAAGCAGGACTAAAGCAGGACTAAAGCAGGACTAAAGCAGGTGTAAAGCAGGTCTAAAGCAGGACTAAAGCAGGTCTAAAGCAGGACTAAAGCAGGACTAAAGCAGGTGTAAAGCAGGACTAAAGCAGGTCTAAAGCAGGACTAAAGCAGGACTAAAGCAGGACTAAAGCAGGACTAAAGCAGATGTAAAGCAGGTGTAAAGCAGGACTAAAGCAGGACTAAAGCAGGACTAGACCTGGTCTAAAGCAGGACCAAAGCAGGACTAAAGCAGGACTAAAGCAGGACTAAAGCAGGACTAAAGCAGGACTAAAGCAGGACTAAAGCAGATGTAAAGCAGGTGTAAAGCAGGACTAAAGCAGGACTAAAGCAGGACTAGACCTGGTCTAAAGCAGTACTAAAGCAGGACTAAAGCAGGACTAAAGCAGGACTAAAGCAGGACTAAAGCAGGACTAAAGCAGGACTAAAGCAGGACTAAAGCAGGTGTAAAGCAGGACTAAAGCAGGACTAAAGCAGGACTAAAGCAGGTGTAAAGCAGGTGTAAAGCAGGACTAAAGCAGGACTAAAGCAGGACTAAAGCAGGTCTAAAGCAGGTCTAAAGCAGGACTAAAGCAGGACTAAAGCAGGACTAAAGCAGGTCTAAAGCAGGACTAAAGCAGGTCTAAAGCAGGTCTAAAGCAGGACTAAAGCAGGACTAAAGCAGGACTAAAGCAGGACTAAAGCAGGTCTAAAGCAGGTCTAAAGCAGGACTAAAGCAGGTCTAAAGCAGGACTAAAGCAGGACTAAAGCAGGACTAAAGCAGGACTAAAGCAGGACTAAAGCAGGTCTAAAGCAGGTCTAAAGCAGGACTAAAGCAGGACTAAAGCAGGTCTAAAGCAGGACTAAAGCAGGACTAAAACAGGACTAAAGCAGGTCTAAAGCAGGACTAAAGCAGGACTAAAGCAGGACTAAAGCAGGACTAAAGCAGGACTAAAGCAGGTCTAAAGCAGGACTAAAGCAGGACTAAAGCAGGACTAAAGCAGGTCTAAAGCAGGACTAAAGCAGGTGTAAAGCAGGACTAAAGCAGGACTAAAGCAGGTCTAAAGCAGGACTAAAGCAGGACTAAAGCAGGACTAAAGCAGGTCTAAAGCAGGACTAAAGCAGGTGTAAAGCAGGTCTAAAGCAGGACTAAAGCAGGACTAAAGCAGGACTAAAGCAGGACTAAAGCAGGACTAAAACAGGTGTAAAGCAGGACTAAAGCAGGACTAAAGCAGGACTAAAGCAGGACTAAAGCAGGACTAAAGCAGGTGTAAAGCAGGTGTAAAGCAGGACTAAAGCAGGACTAAAGCAGGACTAAAGCAGGTCTAAAGCAGGACTAAAGCAGGACTAAAGTAGGACTAAAGCAGGACTAAAGCAGGTGTAAAGCAGGTCTAAAGCAGGACTAAAGCAGGACTAAAGCAGGACTAAAGCAGGACTAAAGCAGGTGTAAAGCAGGTGTAAAGCAGGTCTAAAGCAGGACTAAAGCAGGACTAAAGCAGGTCTAAAGCAGGTCTAAAGCAGGTCTAAAGCAGGACTAAAGCAGGACTAAAGCAGGTCTAAAGCAGGTCTAAAGCAGGACTAAAGCAGGTCTAAAGCAGGTCTAAAGCAGGACTAAAGCAGGACTAAAGCAGGACTAAAGCAGGACTAAAGCAGGACTAAAGCAGGTCTAAAGCAGGTCTAAAGCAGGACTAAAGCAGGTCTAAAGCAGGACTAAAGCAGGACTAAAGCAGGACTAAAGCAGGTCTAAAGCAGGACTAAAGCAGGACTAAAGCAGGACTAAAGCAGGACTAAAGCAGGACTAAAGCAGGACTAAAGCAGGTGTAAAGCAGGTCTAAAGCAGGACTAAAGCAGGTCTAAAGCAGGACTAAAGCAGGACTAAAGCAGGACTAAAGCAGGTGTAAAGCAGGACTAAAGCAGGTCTAAAGCAGGACTAAAGCAGGACTAAAGCAGGACTAAAGCAGGACTAAAGCAGGTGTAAAGCAGGTCTAAAGCAGGACTAAAGCAGGACTAAAGCAGGACTAAAGCAGGTCTAAAGCAGGACCAAAGCAGGTGTAAAGCAGGTCTAAAGCAGGTCTAAAGCAGGACTAAAGCAGGACTAAAGCAGGACTAAAGCAGGATTAAAGCAGGTGTAAAGCAGGAGTAAAGCAGGACTAAAGCAGGACTAAAGCAGGACTAGACCTGGTCTAAAGCAGGACCAAAGCAGGACTAAAGCAGGACTAAAGCAGGACTAAAGCAGGACTAAAGTAGGACTAAAGCAGGACTAAAGCAGGTGTAAAGCAGGTCTAAAGCAGGACTAAAGCAGGACTAAAGCAGGTGTAAAGCAGGTGTAAAGCAGGACTAAAGCAGGACTAAAGCAGGTGTAAAGCAGGTGTAAAGCAGGACCAAAGCAGGACTAAAGCAGGACTAAAGCAGGACTAAAGCAGGACTAAAGTAGGACTAAAGCAGGACTAAAGCAGGTGTAAAGCAGGTCTAAAGCAGAACTAAAGCAGGACTAAAGCAGGACTAAAGCAGGTGTAAAGCAGGTGTAAAGCAGGTCTAAAGCAGGACTAAAGCAGGTCTAAAGCAGGTCTAAAGCAGGACTAAAGCAGGACTAAAGCAGGACTAAAGCAGGACTAAAGCAGGTCTAAAGCAGGTCTAAAGCAGGACTAAAGCAGGTCTAAAGCAGGACTAAAGCAGGACTAAAGCAGGTGTAAAGCAGGTCTAAAGCAGGACTAAACCAGGACTAAAGCAGGACTAAAGCAGGACTAAAGCAGGACTAAAGCAGGACTAAAGCAGGTCTAAAGCAGGACTAAAGCAGGTGTAAAGCAGGTCTAAAGCAGGACTAAAGCAGGACTAAAGCTGGACTAAAGCAGGACTAAAGCAGGACTAAAGCAGGACTAAAGCAGGACTAAAGCAGGACTAAAGTAGGACTAAAGCAGGACTAAAGCAGGTGTAAAGCAGGTCTAAAGCAGGACTAAAGCAGGACTAAAGCAGGACTAAAGCAGGTGTAAAGCAGGACTAAAGCAGGACTAAAGCAGGACTAAAGCAGGTGTAAAGCAGGTCTAAAGCAGGACTAAAGCAGGTCTAAAGCAGGACTAAAGCAGGACTAAAGCAGGACTAAAGCAGGTGTAAAGCAGGACTAAAGCAGGTCTAAAGCAGGACTAAAGCAGGACTAAAGCAGGACTAAAGCAGGACTAAAGCAGGTGTAAAGCAGGTCTAAAGCAGGACTAAAGCAGGACTAAAGCAGGACTAAAGCAGGTCTAAAGCAGGACCAAAGCAGGTGTAAAGCAGGTCTAAAGCAGGTCTAAAGCAGGACTAAAGCAGGACTAAAGCAGGACTAAAGCAGGACTAAAGCAGGTGTAAAGCAGGTGTAAAGCAGGACTAAAGCAGGACTAAAGCAGGACTAGACCTGGTCTAAAGCAGGACCAAAGCAGGACTAAAGCAGGACTAAAGCAGGACTAAAGCAGGACTAAAGCAGGTCTAAAGCAGGACTAAAGCAGGACTAAAGCAGGACTAAAGCAGGTCTAAAGCAGGACTAAAGCAGGTGTAAAGCAGGTCTAAAGCAGGACTAAAGCAGGACTAAAGCAGGACTAAAGCAGGACTAAAGCAGGACTAAAACAGGTGTAAAGCAGGACTAAAGCAGGACTAAAGCAGGACTAAAGCAGGACTAAAGCAGGACTAAAGCAGGACTAAAGCAGGTGTAAAGCAGGTGTAAAGCAGGACTAAAGCAGGACTAAAGCAGGACTAAAGCAGGTCTAAAGCAGGACTAAAGCAGGACTAAAGTAGGACTAAAGCAGGACTAAAGCAGGTGTAAAGCAGGTCTAAAGCAGGACTAAAGCAGGACTAAAGCAGGACTAAAGCAGGACTAAAGCAGGTGTAAAGCAGGTGTAAAGCAGGTCTAAAGCAGGACTAAAGCAGGACTAAAGCAGGTCTAAAGCAGGTCTAAAGCAGGTCTAAAGCAGGACTAAAGCAGGACTAAAGCAGGTCTAAAGCAGGTCTAAAGCAGGACTAAAGCAGGTCTAAAGCAGGTCTAAAGCAGGACTAAAGCAGGACTAAAGCAGGACTAAAGCAGGACTAAAGCAGGACTAAAGCAGGACTAAAGCAGGTCTAAAGCAGGTCTAAAGCAGGACTAAAGCAGGTCTAAAGCAGGACTAAAGCAGGACTAAAGCAGGACTAAAGCAGGTCTAAAGCAGGACTAAAGCAGGACTAAAGCAGGACTAAAGCAGGACTAAAGCAGGACTAAAGCAGGTGTAAAGCAGGTCTAAAGCAGGACTAAAGCAGGTCTAAAGCAGGACTAAAGCAGGACTAAAGCAGGACTAAAGCAGGTGTAAAGCAGGACTAAAGCAGGTCTAAAGCAGGACTAAAGCAGGACTAAAGCAGGACTAAAGCAGGACTAAAGCAGGTGTAAAGCAGGTCTAAAGCAGGACTAAAGCAGGACTAAAGCAGGACTAAAGCAGGTCTAAAGCAGGACCAAAGCAGGTGTAAAGCAGGTCTAAAGCAGGTCTAAAGCAGGACTAAAGCAGGACTAAAGCAGGACTAAAGCAGGACTAAAGCAGGTGTAAAGCAGGTGTAAAGCAGGTCTAAAGCAGGACCAAAGCAGGACTAAAGCAGGACTAAAGCAGGACTAAAGCAGGACTAAAGTAGGACTAAAGCAGGACTAAAGCAGGTGTAAAGCAGGTCTAAAGCAGGACTAAAGCAGGACTAAAGCAGGTGTAAAGCAGGTGTAAAGCAGGACTAAAGCAGGACTAAAGCAGGTGTAAAGCAGGTGTAAAGCAGGACCAAAGCAGGACTAAAGCAGGACTAAAGCAGGACTAAAGCAGGACTAAAGTAGGACTAAAGCAGGACTAAAGCAGGTGTAAAGCAGGTCTAAAGCACAACTAAAGCAGGACTAAAGCAGGACTAAAGCAGGTGTAAAGCAGGTGTAAAGCAGGTCTAAAGCAGGACTAAAGCAGGTCTAAAGCAGGTCTAAAGCAGGACTAAAGCAGGACTAAAGCAGGACTAAAGCAGGTCTAAAGCAGGACTAAAGCAGGACTAAAGCAGGACTAAAGCAGGTGTAAAGCAGGACTAAAGCAGGACTAAAGCAGGTCTAAAGCAGGTCTAAAGCAGGACTAAAGCAGGACTAAAGCTGGACTAAAGCAGGACTAAAGCAGGACTAAAGCAGGTCTAAAGCAGGACTAAAGCAGGACTAAAGCAGGTGTAAAGCAGGTCTAAAGCAGGACTAAACCAGGACTAAAGCAGGACTAAAGCAGGACTAAAGCAGGACTAAAGCAGGTGTAAAGCAGGACTAAAGCAGGACTAAAGCAGGTCTAAAGCAGGTCTAAAGCAGGACTAAAGCAGGACTAAAGCTGGACTAAAGCAGGACTAAAGCAGGACTAAAGCAGGACTAAAGCAGGACTAAAGCAGGACTAAAGTAGGACTAAAGCAGGACTAAAGCAGGTGTAAAGCAGGTCTAAAGCAGGACTAAAGCAGGACTAAAGCAGGACTAAAGCAGGTGTAAAGCAGGACTAAAGCAGGACTAAAGCAGGACTAAAGCAGGTGTAAAGCAGGACTAAAGCAGGTGTAAAGCAGGTCTAAAGCAGGACTAAAGCAGGACTAAAGCAGGACTAAAGCAGGTGTAAAGCAGGACTAAAGCAGGACTAAAGCAGGACTAAAGCAGGTGTAAAGCAGGTCTAAAGCAGGACTAAAGCAGGTCTAAAGCAGGACTAAAGCAGGACTAAAGCAGGACTAAAGCAGGTGTAAAGCAGGACTAAAGCAGGTCTAAAGCAGGACTAAAGCAGGACTAAAGCAGGACTAAAGCAGGACTAAAGCAGGTGTAAAGCAGGTCTAAAGCAGGACTAAAGCAGGACTAAAGCAGGACTAAAGCAGGTCTAAAGCAGGACCAAAGCAGGTGTAAAGCAGGTCTAAAGCAGGTCTAAAGCAGGACTAAAGCAGGACTAAAGCAGGACTAAAGCAGGACTAAAGCAGGTGTAAAGCAGGTGTAAAGCAGGACTAAAGCAGGACTAAAGCAGGACTAGACCTGGTCTAAAGCAGGACCAAAGCAGGACTAAAGCAGGACTAAAGCAGGACTAAAGCAGGACTAAAGTAGGACTAAAGCAGGACTAAAGCAGGTGTAAAGCAGGTCTAAAGCAGGACTAAAGCAGGACTAAAGCAGGACTAAAGCAGGTGTAAAGCAGGTGTAAAGAAGGACTAAAGCAGGACTAAAGTAGGACTAAAGCAGGTCTAAAGCAGGTCTAAAGCAGGACTAAAGCAGGACTAAAGCAGGTCTAAAGCAGGTCTAAAGCAGGACTAAAGCAGGTCTAAAGCAGGTCTAAAGCAGGACTAAAGCAGGACTAAAGCAGGACTAAAGCAGGACTAAAGCAGGTCTAAAGCAGGTCTAAAGCAGGACTAAAGCAGGTCTAAAGCAGGACTAAAGCAGGACTAAAGCAGGTGTAAAGCAGGTCTAAAGCAGGACTAAACCAGGACTAAAGCAGGACTAAAGCAGGACTAAAGCAGGACTAAAGCAGGACTAAAGCAGGTCTAAAGCAGGACTAAAGCAGGTGTAAAGCAGGTCTAAAGCAGGACTAAAGCAGGACTAAAGCTGGACTAAAGCAGGACTAAAGCAGGACTAAAGCAGGACTAAAGCAGGACTAAAACAGGTGTAAAGCAGGACTAAAGCAGGACTAAAGCAGGACTAAAGCAGGACTAAAGCAGGACTAAAGCAGGACTAAAGCAGGACTAAAGCAGGACCAAAGCAGGTGTAAAGCAGGTCTAAAGCAGGTCTAAAGCAGGACTAAAGCAGGACTAAAGCAGGACTAAAGCAGGACTAAAGCAGGACTAAAGCAGGACTAAAGCAGGACTAAAGCAGGACTAAAGCAGGTCTAAAGCAGGACCAAAGCAGGTGTAAAGCAGGTCTAAAGCAGGTCTAAAGCAGGACTAAAGCAGGACTAAAGCAGGACTAAAGCAGGACTAAAGCAGGTGTAAAGCAGGTGTAAAGCAGGACTAAAGCAGGACTAAAGCAGGACTAGACCTGGTCTAAAGCAGGACCAAAGCAGGACTAAAGCAGGACTAAAGCAGGACTAAAGCAGGACTAAAGTAGGACTAAAGCAGGACTAAAGCAGGTGTAAAGCAGGTCTAAAGCAGGACTAAAGCAGGACTAAAGCAGGACTAAAGCAGGTGTAAAGCAGGTGTAAAGAAGGACTAAAGCAGGACTAAAGTAGGACTAAAGCAGGTCTAAAGCAGGTCTAAAGCAGGACTAAAGCAGGACTAAAGCAGGTCTAAAGCAGGTCTAAAGCAGGACTAAAGCAGGTCTAAAGCAGGTCTAAAGCAGGACTAAAGCAGGACTAAAGCAGGACTAAAGCAGGACTAAAGCAGGTCTAAAGCAGGTCTAAAGCAGGACTAAAGCAGGTCTAAAGCAGGACTAAAGCAGGACTAAAGCAGGTGTAAAGCAGGTCTAAAGCAGGACTAAACCAGGACTAAAGCAGGACTAAAGCAGGACTAAAGCAGGACTAAAGCAGGACTAAAGCAGGTCTAAAGCAGGACTAAAGCAGGACTAAAGCAGGACTAAAACAGGTGTAAAGCAGGACTAAAGCAGGACTAAAGCAGGACTAAAGCAGGACTAAAGCAGGACTAAAGCAGGACTAAAGCAGGTGTAAAGCAGGTCTAAAGCAGGACTAAAGCAGGTGTAAAGCAGGACTAAAGCAGGACTAAAGCAGGACTAAAGCAGGACTAAAACAGGTGTAAAGCAGGACTAAAGCAGGACTAAAGCAGGACTAAAGCAGGTGTAAAGCAGGTCTAAAGCAGGACTAAAGCAGGACTAAAGCAGGACTAAAGCAGGACTAAAGTAGGACTAAAGCAGGACTAAAGCAGGTGTAAAGCAGGTGTAAAGCAGGTCTAAAGCAGGACTAAAGCAGGACTAAAGCAGGACTAAAGCAGGACTAAAGTAGGACTAAAGCAGGTGTAAAGCATGTCTAAAGCAGGACTAAAGCAGGTCTAAAGCAGGACTAAAGCAGGACTAGACCTGGTCTAAAGCAGGACCAAAGCAGGACTAAAGCAGGACTAAAGCAGGACTAAAGCAGGACTAAAGTAGGACTAAAGCAGGACTAAAGCAGGTGTAAAGCAGGTCTAAAGCAGGACTAAAGCAGGACTAAAGCAGGACTAAAGCAGGACTAAAGCAGGTGTAAAGCAGGTGTAAAGCAGGTCTAAAGCAGGACTAAAGCAGGACTAAAGCAGGACTAAAGCAGGTCTAAAGCAGGTCTAAAGCAGGTCTAAAGCAGGACTAAAGCAGGACTAAAGCAGGACTAAAGCAGGTCTAAAGCAGGACTAAAGCAGGACTAAAGCAGGTCTAAAGCAGGTCTAAAGCAGGACTAAAGCAGGACTAAAGCAGGACTAAAGCAGGACTAAAGCAGGTCTAAAGCAGGTCTAAAGCAGGACTAAAGCAGGACTAAAGCAGGACTAAAGCAGGTCTAAAGCAGGACTAAAGCAGGACTAAAGCAGGACTAAAGCAGGTCTAAAGCAGGACTAAAGCAGGACTAAAGCAGGTCTAAAGCAGGTCTAAAGCAGGACTAAAGCAGGTCTAAAGCAGGACTAAAGCGGGACTAAAGCAGGTCTAAAGCAGGACTAAAGCAGGACTAAAGCAGGTCTAAAGCAGGACTAAAGCAGGACTAAAGCAGGACTAAAGCAGGTGTAAAGCAGGACTAAAGCAGGACTAAAGCAGGACTAAAGCAGGACTAAAGCAGGTGTAAAGCAGGTCTAAAGCAGGACTAAAGCAGGTGTAAAGCAGGACTAAAGCAGGACTAAAGCAGGACTAAAGCAGGTGTAAAGCAGGACTAAAGCAGGACTAAAGCAGGACTAAAGCAGGTGTAAAGCAGGACTAAAGCAGGACTAAAGCAGGACTAAAGCAGGTGTAAAGCAGGTGTAAAGCAGGTCTAAAGCAGGTCTAAAGCAGGACTAAAGCAGGACTAAAGCAGGTCTAAAGCAGGTCTAAAGCAGGACTAAAGCAGGACTAAAGCAGGACTAAAGCAGGACTAAAGCAGGACTAAAGCAGGTCTAAAGCAGGTCTAAAGCAGGACTAAAGCAGGTCTAAAGCAGGTCTAAAGCTGGACTAAAGCAGGACTAAAGCAGGACTAAAGCAGGACTAAAGCAGGTCTAAAGCAGATCTAAAGCAGGACTAAAGCAGGTCTAAAGCAGGTCTAAAGCAGGACTAAAGCAGGACTAAAGCAGGACTAAAGCAGGTCTAAAGCAGGACTAAAGCAGGACTAAAGCAGGACTAAAGCAGGTGTAAAGCAGGACTAAAGCAGGACTAAAGCAGGACTAAAGCAGGACTAAAGCAGGTGTAAAGCAGGTCTAAAGCAGGACTAAAGCAGGTCTAAAGCAGGACTAAAGCAGGTGTAAAGCAGGTCTAAAGCAGGACTAAAGCAGGACTAAAGCAGGTGTAAAGCAGGACTAAAGCAGGTCTAAAGCAGGACTAAAGCAGGACTAAAGCAGGACTAAAGCAGGACTAAAGCAGGTGTAAAGCAGGTCTAAAGCAGGACTAAAGCAGGACTAAAGCAGGACTAAAGCAGGTCTAAAGCAGGACCAAAGCAGGTGTAAAGCAGGTCTAAAGCAGGTCTAAAGCAGGACTAAAGCAGGACTAAAGCAGGACTAAAGCAGGACTAAAGCAGGTGTAAAGCAGGTGTAAAGCAGGTCTAAAGCAGGACCAAAGCAGGACTAAAGCAGGACTAAAGCAGGACTAAAGTAGGACTAAAGCAGGACTAAAGCAGGTGTAAAGCAGGTCTAAAGCAGGACTAAAGCAGGACTAAAGCAGGTGTAAAGCAGGTGTAAAGCAGGACTAAAGCAGGACTAAAGCAGGTGTAAAGCAGGTGTAAAGCAGGACCAAAGCAGGACTAAAGCAGGACTAAAGCAGGACTAAAGCAGGACTAAAGTAGGACTAAAGCAGGACTAAAGCAGGTGTAAAGCAGGTCTAAAGCAGAACTAAAGCAGGACTAAAGCAGGACTAAAGCAGGTGTAAAGCAGGTGTAAAGCAGGTCTAAAGCAGGACTAAAGCAGGTCTAAAGCAGGTCTAAAGCAGGACTAAAGCAGGACTAAAGCAGGACTAAAGCAGGACTAAAGCAGGTCTAAAGCAGGTCTAAAGCAGGACTAAAGCAGGTCTAAAGCAGGACTAAAGCAGGACTAAAGCAGGTGTAAAGCAGGTCTAAAGCAGGACTAAACCAGGACTAAAGCAGGACTAAAGCAGGACTAAAGCAGGACTAAAGCAGGTGTAAAGCAGGTCTAAAGCAGGACTAAAGCAGGACTAAAGCTGGACTAAAGCAGGACTAAAGCAGGACTAAAGCAGGACTAAAGCAGGACTAAAGCAGGACTAAAGTAGGACTAAAGCAGGACTAAAGCAGGTGTAAAGCAGGTCTAAAGCAGGACTAAAGCAGGACTAAAGCAGGACTAAAGCAGGTGTAAAGCAGGACTAAAGCAGGACTAAAGCAGGACTAAAGCAGGTGTAAAGCAGGACTAAAGCAGGTGTAAAGCAGGTCTAAAGCAGGACTAAAGCAGGACTAAAGCAGGACTAAAGCAGGTGTAAAGCAGGACTAAAGCAGGACTAAAGCAGGACTAAAGCAGGTGTAAAGCAGGTCTAAAGCAGGACTAAAGCAGGTCTAAAGCAGGACTAAAGCAGGACTAAAGCAGGACTAAAGCAGGTGTAAAGCAGGACTAAAGCAGGTCTAAAGCAGGACTAAAGCAGGACTAAAGCAGGACTAAAGCAGGACTAAAGCAGGTGTAAAGCAGGTCTAAAGCAGGACTAAAGCAGGACTAAAGCAGGACTAAAGCAGGTCTAAAGCAGGACCAAAGCAGGTGTAAAGCAGGTCTAAAGCAGGTCTAAAGCAGGACTAAAGCAGGACTAAAGCAGGACTAAAGCAGGACTAAAGCAGGTGTAAAGCAGGTGTAAAGCAGGACTAGACCTGGTCTAAAGCAGGACCAAAGCAGGACTAAAGCAGGACTAAAGCAGGACTAAAGCAGGACTAAAGTAGGACTAAAGCAGGACTAAAGCAGGTGTAAAGCAGGTCTAAAGCAGGACTAAAGCAGGACTAAAGCAGGACTAAAGCAGGTGTAAAGCAGGTGTAAAGAAGGACTAAAGCAGGACTAAAGTAGGACTAAAGCAGGTCTAAAGCAGGTCTAAAGCAGGACTAAAGCAGGACTAAAGCAGGTCTAAAGCAGGTCTAAAGCAGGACTAAAGCAGGTCTAAAGCAGGTCTAAAGCAGGACTAAAGCAGGACTAAAGCAGGACTAAAGCAGGACTAAAGCAGGTCTAAAGCAGGTCTAAAGCAGGACTAAAGCAGGTCTAAAGCAGGACTAAAGCAGGACTAAAGCAGGTGTAAAGCAGGTCTAAAGCAGGACTAAACCAGGACTAAAGCAGGACTAAAGCAGGACTAAAGCAGGACTAAAGCAGGACTAAAGCAGGTCTAAAGCAGGACTAAAGCAGGTGTAAAGCAGGTCTAAAGCAGGACTAAAGCAGGACTAAAGCTGGACTAAAGCAGGACTAAAGCAGGACTAAAGCAGGACTAAAGCAGGACTAAAACAGGTGTAAAGCAGGACTAAAGCAGGACTAAAGCAGGACTAAAGCAGGACTAAAGCAGGACTAAAGCAGGACTAAAGCAGGACTAAAGCAGGACCAAAGCAGGTGTAAAGCAGGTCTAAAGCAGGTCTAAAGCAGGACTAAAGCAGGACTAAAGCAGGACTAAAGCAGGACTAAAGCAGGACTAAAGCAGGACTAAAGCAGGACTAAAGCAGGTCTAAAGCAGGACCAAAGCAGGTGTAAAGCAGGTCTAAAGCAGGTCTAAAGCAGGACTAAAGCAGGACTAAAGCAGGACTAAAGCAGGACTAAAGCAGGTGTAAAGCAGGTGTAAAGCAGGACTAAAGCAGGACTAAAGCAGGACTAGACCTGGTCTAAAGCAGGACCAAAGCAGGACTAAAGCAGGACTAAAGCAGGACTAAAGCAGGACTAAAGTAGGACTAAAGCAGGACTAAAGCAGGTGTAAAGCAGGTCTAAAGCAGGACTAAAGCAGGACTAAAGCAGGACTAAAGCAGGTGTAAAGCAGGTGTAAAGAAGGACTAAAGCAGGACTAAAGTAGGACTAAAGCAGGTCTAAAGCAGGTCTAAAGCAGGACTAAAGCAGGACTAAAGCAGGTCTAAAGCAGGTCTAAAGCAGGACTAAAGCAGGTCTAAAGCAGGTCTAAAGCAGGACTAAAGCAGGACTAAAGCAGGACTAAAGCAGGACTAAAGCAGGTCTAAAGCAGGTCTAAAGCAGGACTAAAGCAGGTCTAAAGCAGGACTAAAGCAGGACTAAAGCAGGTGTAAAGCAGGTCTAAAGCAGGACTAAACCAGGACTAAAGCAGGACTAAAGCAGGACTAAAGCAGGACTAAAGCAGGACTAAAGCAGGTCTAAAGCAGGACTAAAGCAGGTGTAAAGCAGGTCTAAAGCAGGACTAAAGCAGGACTAAAGCTGGACTAAAGCAGGACTAAAGCAGGACTAAAGCAGGACTAAAGCAGGACTAAAACAGGTGTAAAGCAGGACTAAAGCAGGACTAAAGCAGGACTAAAGCAGGACTAAAGCAGGACTAAAGCAGGTGTAAAGCAGGTCTAAAGCAGGACTAAAGCAGGTGTAAAGCAGGACTAAAGCAGGACTAAAGCAGGACTAAAGCAGGACTAAAGCAGGTCTAAAGCAGGACTAAAACAGGTGTAAAGCAGGACTAAAGCAGGACTAAAGCAGGACTAAAGCAGGTGTAAAGCAGGTCTAAAGCAGGACTAAAGCAGGACTAAAGCAGGACTAAAGCAGGACTAAAGTAGGACTAAAGCAGGACTAAAGCAGGTGTAAAGCAGGTGTAAAGCAGGTCTAAAGCAGGACTAAAGCAGGACTAAAGCAGGACTAAAGCAGGACTAAAGTAGGACTAAAGCAGGTGTAAAGCATGTCTAAAGCAGGACTAAAGCAGGTCTAAAGCAGGACTAAAGCAGGACTAGACCTGGTCTAAAGCAGGACCAAAGCAGGACTAAAGCAGGACTAAAGCAGGACTAAAGCAGGACTAAAGTAGGACTAAAGCAGGACTAAAGCAGGTGTAAAGCAGGTCTAAAGCAGGACTAAAGCAGGACTAAAGCAGGACTAAAGCAGGACTAAAGCAGGTGTAAAGCAGGTGTAAAGCAGGTCTAAAGCAGGACTAAAGCAGGACTAAAGCAGGACTAAAGCAGGTCTAAAGCAGGTCTAAAGCAGGTCTAAAGCAGGACTAAAGCAGGACTAAAGCAGGACTAAAGCAGGTCTAAAGCAGGACTAAAGCAGGACTAAAGCAGGTCTAAAGCAGGTCTAAAGCAGGACTAAAGCAGGACTAAAGCAGGACTAAAGCAGGACTAAAGCAGGTCTAAAGCAGGTCTAAAGCAGGACTAAAGCAGGTGTAAAGCAGGTCTAAAGCAGCACTAAAGCAGGACTAAAGCAGGTCTAAAGCAGGACTAAAGCAGGACTAAAGCAGGACTAAAGCAGGTCTAAAGCAGGACTAAAGCAGGACTAAAGCAGGTCTAAAGCAGGTCTAAAGCAGGACTAAAGCAGGTCTAAAGCAGGACTAAAGCGGGACTAAAGCAGGTCTAAAGCAGGACTAAAGCAGGACTAAAGCAGGTCTAAAGCAGGACTAAAGCAGGACTAAAGCAGGACTAAAGCAGGTGTAAAGCAGGACTAAAGCAGGACTAAAGCAGGACTAAAGCAGGACTAAAGCAGGTGTAAAGCAGGTCTAAAGCAGGACTAAAGCAGGTGTAAAGCAGGACTAAAGCAGGACTAAAGCAGGACTAAAGCAGGTGTAAAGCAGGACTAAAGCAGGACTAAAGCAGGACTAAAGCAGGTGTAAAGCAGGACTAAAGCAGGACTAAAGCAGGACTAAAGCAGGTGTAAAGCAGGTGTAAAGCAGGTCTAAAGCAGGTCTAAAGCAGGACTAAAGCAGGACTAAAGCAGGTCTAAAGCAGGACTAAAGCAGGACTAAAGCAGGACTAAAGCAGGACTAAAGCAGGACTAAAGCAGGTCTAAAGCAGGTCTAAAGCAGGACTAAAGCAGGTCTAAAGCAGGTCTAAAGCTGGACTAAAGCAGGACTAAAGCAGGACTAAAGCAGGACTAAAGCAGGTCTAAAGCAGATCTAAAGCAGGACTAAAGCAGGTCTAAAGCAGGTCTAAAGCAGGACTAAAGCAGGACTAAAGCAGGACTAAAGCAGGTCTAAAGCAGGACTAAAGCAGGACTAAAGCAGGACTAAAGCAGGTGTAAAGCAGGACTAAAGCAGGACTAAAGCAGGACTAAAGCAGGACTAAAGCAGGTGTAAAGCAGGTCTAAAGCAGGACTAAAGCAGGTCTAAAGCAGGACTAAAGCAGGACTAAAGCAGGACTAAAGCAGGTGTAAAGCAGGACTAAAGCAGGTCTAAAGCAGGACTAAAGCAGGTGTAAAGCAGGACTAAAGCAGGACTAACGCAGGACTAAAGCAGGACTAAAGCAGGTGTAAAGCAGGTCTAAAGCAGGACTAAAGCAGGACTAGACCTGGTCTAAAGCAGGACTAAATCAGGACTAAAGCAGGACTAAAGCAGGTCTAAAGCAGGACCAAAGCAGGACTAAAGCAGGACTAAAGCAGGTCTAAAGCAGGTCTAAAGCAGGACTAAAGCAGGTCTAAAGCAGGACTAAAGCAGGACTAGACCTGGTCTAAAGCAGGACTAAATCAGGACTAAAGCAGGACTAAAGCAGGTCTAAAGCAGGACCAAAGCAGGACTAAAGCAGGACTAAAGCAGGACTAAAGCAGGACTAAAGTAGGACTAAAGCAGGACTAAAGCAGGTGTAAAGCAGGTCTAAAGCAGGACTAAAGCAGGACTAAAGCAGGACTAAAGCAGGTGTAAAGCAGGTCTAAAGCAGGACTAAAGCAGGTCTAAAGCAGGACTAAAGCAGGACTAAAGCAGGACTAATGCAGGTCTAAAGCAGGACTAAAGCAGGACTAGTACTGGTCTAAAGCAGGACTAAATCAGGACTAAAGCAGGACTAAAGCAGGTCTAAAGCAGGACCAAAGCAGGACTAAAGCAGGACTAAAGCAGGTCTAAAGCAGGACTAAAGCAGGACTAAAGCAGGTCTAAAGCAGGACTAAAGCAGGTCTAAAGCAGGTCTAAAGCAGGTCTAAAGCAGGACTAAAGCAGGACTAAAGCAGGACTAAAGCAGGACTAAAACAGGTCTAAAGCGGGTCTAAAGCAGGACTAAAGCAGGTCTAAAGCAGGTCTAAAGCAGGACTAAAGCAGGACTAAAGCAGGACTAAAGCAGGTCTAAAGCAGGACTAAAGCAGGACTAAAGCAGGACTAAAGCAGGACTAAAGCAGGTCTAAAGCAGGACTAAAGCAGGACTAAAGCAGGTCTAAAGCAGGACTAAAGCAGGACTAAAGCAGGTCTAAAGCAGGACTAAAGCAGAACTAAAGCAGGACTAAAGCAGGTCTAAAGCAGGTCTAAAGCAGGACTAAAGCAGGTCTAAAGCAGGACTAAAGCAGGACTAAAGCAGGTCTAAAGCAGGACTAAAGCAGGACTAAAGCAGGTCTAAAGCAGGACTAAAGCAGGACTAAAGCAGGTCTAAAGCAGGACTAAATCAGGACTAAAGCAGGACTAAATCAGGACTAAATCAGGACCAAAGCAGGACTAAAGCAGGACCAAAGCAGGACTAAAGCAGGACTAAAGCAGGTCTAAAGCAGGACTAAAGCAGGACTAAAGCAGGACTAAAGCAGGACCAAAGCAGGACTAAACCAGGACTAAAGCAGGACTAAAGCAGGACTAAAGCGGGTCTAAAGCAGGACTAAAGCAGGACTAAAGCAGGACTAAAGCAGGACTAAAGCAGGACTAAAGCAGGTGTAAAGCAGGTCTAAAGCAGGACTAAAGCAGGACTAAAGCAGGACTAAAGCAGGAGCTCGTCCCTTCCCCGGACGTCCCCAGAGGGCGCTTGGGTCGCTCCCCATATGCGCCGCTGTCCCGAGCTATTTCCAGAGGTGACTTATGCGGCGGGTGCACGCTGAAAGAAGACACCGCCACTTTGAGGCGCGGAGCGAGGCGGTGGGAAATACAGCCCCGGGCCAAAGTCTTCAGAGGCTTCAGGGGATTTTAAGAAAGGATCCGGAGAGAGACGGGACTCGATTCACAAAAAAAGAGGAACGCTCGATTAGCATAAACCTGTTACAATGATGCTGGTTCATGCCCAAGAGCTGCACCTGAACATGTCCGGGTTTAATGGCACGATCACAATGGTTTAAACACTTTGAACGCTGCTATGAATTAAACAAACATTTATATTCTAGCTTTTATGTCGATAAAAATGCAGGTCTTACAAACTTACAAGTCCACAAATCATTTTAGACCAAACAAAGAACCGTCACGTTTTTAACGATTATTCACGATTATTACTATAGAGACTGTGACCGAACAACAGTGAAATCGTTCATTTTTCATTCCTTTCTCGGGGTCTGACATGTGACTCTTCCTCCAGTTTGTGAGCAAATGTAAAGACAAATACAGTGACATTTGACAGACTTAACACAACACGACATTTTTTTGCATTTAAGGTCTTTTTTTGGGGCTATTTATTGAACTCAAATGCGTAATTTTGCTTCTAAAAATGTGACAGTGAAATCATTCATTATCGCACTCTTGACTGTTCCTCAAGTCTGTGACCAACTTTACACAATTATATATTCAATTTGACCAAAACAGCCGGACAAAATCAAGTTTTTTACATTAAAGTCTATTTTTTGGGATGTATAAGTAACAAAAAAATACTTAATCTAGCTTCTAAAATTGCCACGATTATTATTTTCTGGTTCTTACGATTATATTGTGACCGGAATCATCACGACTCTCCATGAACCACATCTTTGTGAGATCCCTGCTCGGTGCTTATATCATTGTCATCTTACATTACAGACTGTTTCCAACCATTCAGTAACAACGCCCTTCTCCAGAGACGTTACCGGTAAAACCACACCGAGGATCGCACGGCTCCACCACTCACACTTCCCTCGCCACGATCGCCTGTTGACCGGCGTAAATCCACATTCACACATCCGTCATTCACCAGAACCTTCAGACCTCCAGGAATCTACACCTGGAGCCAAAAAAAAAAAACCCGGACGCGAAACCCCCGCGGCCCCTCCGACCCGGCTGGCACGGGGACCCACCTCGAGAGCCAGCTCCTCGATCTGGAACTGCTTGGTGGCGGCGCGGTTGCCCTGCACGTGCTTGTGGTAGTAGATCACCATCACGTCATACTTCTTCATGACCGACTTGTAGTTCTTGGCCGTGAGCTCGTGGACGCGGTCTTTGCCGTCGTACTCTGGGATTTCCAAACCGGTGTCGGCCCAGCTGAGGGCCCCCAACGTCAGGAGGACCCCCGCGATCGCCCAGCCCCACTTCATGCTGCTCTCTCGTCTCACAGCGGTCGGTATAGCCGGGGGGGGGGCAGAAGACGGCGAGGCGGACGGGTGAGAGGGTTCGAGGGGTACAGACTTCCTGTCCCCACTGGCGAGAGAAGAGCAGAGCGCCCGCGAGACACCTGCTTTTAAAAACTGTCCCCGCACGTGGATCTGCTGACGTGTAGGGGACCGTCCCGGGGCGGGTAGTGGGTGCACTCGTCCGGGGGGCAAAGCCAGAGGAGCGGCCAAAATAGAAGGGACGGCAGCCAGTGGGAGGAGTCACCGCACTGTAAAATAGAGTTGTAGTCGTGGACTCGATAACAACAGTCGAGCGGGACGACAGTAACACGACTGAAGTCACCGGCCCAATGTACTTTCTGCCAGATAAACTTAACTCCAATTATTTCTATGCCAAGGATTTCATACAATTACGAGAACTTTTACTTTGAGTGAAAAGTATAAGTTCAGTCATGACTTCTAAATCCACACTGTTACATCACACGAACAGAAAATGTGTTTATTAAGATAAGATAAGATAATCCTTTAATGTCACACAAGGGGAAATTTCGTTGTTGCACTGCAGTAGAAACAGGAGGAAAGGACATATTCTAGTTTCAAACACACTCTTAATAGAAGAACTCTATTGAACAAAACAAAAAACTAATATTAACAAAAACTCCTCTTCTATCTTAACAGGGAATGGAGGGGGGGAAATAAAATAAAATAGATAAATAAAAATTTAAAGATAAAGATAAAAATAAGATGATAAAATAATGATAATAGAATAAAATAAAAAAATAAAGTAAAGTAAAAAATAGCTAGCACAAGACTAGGTAATACTATTAGCAGGTAAGTAAACCGAATAAAAACAAAATAGAACACTCTTATTTACAGGTATTGCACATGGTGGATTCAGTATTGCACATGAATATGATGGTATTGCACATGGTTACATCAGTATTGCACATATTGACTATTTTCATTATCATTTTTGTCCTTTGCAACATTCATGACCAGAAGTGCTACATTTGCAAATATTAATATCCAAAAAATCCAGTCATACATTTCTTAAGATCCGTGTTGAGGAGGCGCCGCCCCCTGGCCCCGCCCCCCTGGCACCACCTGTTTAGTGGCTGCTGCTTGTGAAAGTGGAGCGCGCCTGCGTCGCAGTCACAGATCCTGGATCAGTGTCTTGGAGCTCAGTTCACTCAGAGAAGTGACAGCTCAGACATGCCTTTCCCTTATAAAGTTTTGCAGAGGCGCTGGACACGGCTAAAAATACGGCGTCTGCAGGACAACAGAAGGAGAAGATGGACGTCCATGTGTAGGGTCTGACTGTGGGCACTTTAGGGTCTGACTGTGGGCACTTTAGGGTCTGACTGTGGGCACTTTAGGGTCTGACTGTGGGCACTTTAGGGTCTGACTGTGGGCACTTTAGGGTCTGACTGTGGGCACTTTAGGGTCTGACTGTGGGCACTTTAGGGTCTGATTGTGGGCACTTTTGGGTCTGACTGTGGGCACTTTAGAGTCTGACTGTGGGCACTTTAGGGTCTGACTGTGGGCACTTTAGGGTCTGACTGTGGACACTTTAGGGTCTGACTGTGGGCACTTTAGGGTCTGACTGTGGGCACTTTATGGTCTGATTGTGGGCACTTTAGGTTCTGACTGTGGGCACTTTAGGTTCTGACTGTGGGCACTTTAGGGTCTGACTGTGGGCACTTTAGGTTCTGACTGTGGGCACTTTAGGGTCTGACTGTGGGCACTTTAGGGTCTGACTGTGGGCACTTTAGGGTCTGATTGTGGGCACGTTAGGGTCTGACTGTGGGCACTTTAGGGTCTGATTGTGGGCACTTTAGGGTCTGACTGTGGGCACTTTAGGGTCTGACTGTGGGCACTTTAGGGTCTGATTGTGGGCACTTTAGGGTCTGACTGTGGGCACTTTAGGGTCTGACTGTGGGCACTTTAGGGTCTGACTGTGGGCACTTTAGGGTCTGATTGTGGGCACTTTATATGTCTGGACTCGTTACTAAGACCAATTTATTTTAAATTCATAATTTAAGAAAGTGTATTACTTTAATTAAAGGTGCATTTTCTAGTGGAGGATCAGCTCGGAATGTTCCACAGTATGACTATAAACATGTGTCTATTACCATGGAGACAAGCAGGTGATGGGACCATGCCGAGTTACACGTCAGATCTGTGGAGGGACGACCGTAGGTTGCAATTTTCAGTGAAAATGAGTTGCGATGTTTTTCTTTATGGTGATGGTGTGAGTCCTTCACAGTCGGTTGGTTCGCGGTCAGTTGGAGCCCTTCGCGGTCAGTTGGAGCCCTTCGCAGTCGGTCGGAGCCCTTTGTGGTCAGTTGGAGCCCTTCGCGGTCGGTCGGAGCCCTTTGCGGTCAGTTGGAGCCCTTCGCGGTCGGTCGGAGCCCTTCGCGGCCGGTTGGAGCCCTTTCCGGTCGGTTGGTTCATGGTCGGTCGAGCCCTTGGCAGTCGTTCGGAGCCCTTTGCGGTCGGTTGGTTCATGGTCCATCGGAGCCCTTGGTTGTCGGTTGGTTCATGGTCGGTTGGAGCCCTTTGCGGTCGGTTGGTTCATGGTCGGTTGGAGACCTTCACGGTCGGTCGGAGCCCTTTGCGGTCGGTTGGTTCGTGGTCGGTCGGAGCCCTTCGCGGTCGGTCGGAGCCCTTTGCGGTCGGTTGGTTCATGGTCGGTCAGAGCCCTTGGCAGTCGGTCGGAGCCCTTCATGGTCGGTTGGAGCCCTTTACGGTCGGTTGGTTCGTGGTTGGTCGGAGCCCTTGGCAGTCGGTCGAAACCGTTGGCGGTCGGTTGGAGCCCTTTGCGGTCGGTTGGTTCATGGTCGGTCGGAGCCCTTCACGGTTGGTCGGAGCTCTTCGCGGTCGGTTGGAGCCCTTCGCGGTCGGTCGGAGCCCTTTGCGGTCGGTTGGTTCGTGGTCGGTCGGAGCCCTTCGCGGTCGGTTAAACAGTTAAAACAGTGCTTTTCAGTTGTGGTTTTTGCATCATTCTCCCAGAGCGTCACAGGCGTAAACACTGAGCGACGACACAACACGGCTGAATGAAAGTTCTCTTAAACACCGTTTATGAAGGAAGCACTTTAAGAGTGACCTCTAACGTTAGCCGCTAACGTTAGCCGCTAACATTAGCCGCTAACTTTAGCCTGTGCAGGTGAAAGATCCATAGTTTTCAACATGAAGCAAAAAGCTGTCGGTTTTCTCCACATGAACAAAAGATTAATATTAGTTCATAAATACTGCAGCGTCTTTATGAGAGAAATCCAATATTTTGGGACTTTCAGCAAACGTTCTTCCACTCAGAGTGCGACGTCACAGTTGTATGAGTCGTATGTGTGAGCGCCATCTGGTTGCACAAGTGTGTAATTACACGTAGAACACAAAACGAAACACAGCAGTTAGCGCAACACGCCTTCACTCGGTTCAGCCCATAATGACGGTGAATGGCACCCGCGGTCGCCCCCGGCCCGAGCGCATCCCCAAACGTGTCTGGGACTGCGATCGGTGTAAATAGAAGGAAAACGACGATGTGCCGCTTATATCCGATTAGATTACGAGGCGAAAGATGAGACTATGCCTATTAATAAAGGATGTAACGTGATCCGGCCCGGGACGGAGCTGGTCCGGGCCAGAGTGAGGGATGTAAACATATGAGCAGCTGCTGGTTTCACACACGGGACAAAGTCTGTGCAGAACGTGGACTAATCAGCACTTCGTTGATTCCAAAAGAAAAGTTACGTTTTTCATTCCTCTTATACATTTCCGGGCGACTTATGCCTGTTTTGAGCGCGACTCGTTTAAATCAAGTCACGACCGAGTTCACAATAAATGGAGGTTGTTGACTTTGACGTTACCTCATCAATAAAGTCAATGAATGCTTCTGTAGATGTTTCGACGCTGCAGGGGGCGCTAGCATCGTGCTAGCGTTTAGCTCGCAGGTTCTGTTAGAATGATCTGGGCAAATGCCAAAGTATGCTGTATGTGACATCACACCATTCCATCAGCCAATTACAGCAAATGTGCAAACCTCTTGTACTTTTATGTCACGGAAACCAATTCAAGATGAAGAAAACGGGAGGAATTGGCCTGATTTGGTTCATTTGAATCCAAAGGCAACATTCACTTTTCTTTCCCGTTCTTGTTTCTGTTTTATTGAAACTATTTCAGGCTACGGTGGCTGAACAGTGTCAAGTTTACTCAACAGAAAATAACCTGATCCCTGCTGCTTTTTGTGACAGCGCCGAGACGAGCCACGCCCTTCTTCTGCTGTGGTCTTTTGAAATAGCATTTTCTCTCTCCATTTCTGTCCGTTCCTCGAGTCTTTTCCCCTTCGACTCATGAGTAATACTATTGTGCAGGGGTCTTTGTCTTGTGTGAGCCGTTGCTACGGGCGACCGCTTCCACGAAACCCTTTCTCCTCCCAACCCGGCAGCACATCAGGACCACTGCACATGTTGGACCACTGACACCTCAGCGCTGCATCGATTTGCCTTCCTCTGGTGAACAAAGGGCGGTGAAGGTTTGGGAGGGCGAAGGAGGCACAGGTGAAAGGGCGGCGGCCGCACAGGCGGGAGGGCGACAGTGGCACAGGCGGAAGGGCAAAGGAGACACAGGCGGAAGGGCGGCGGCACAGGCGGAAGGGCGGCGGCACAGGCGTATGGGCAGCGGCAGCACAGGCGGGAGGGCGACAGTGGCACAGGCGGAAGGGCAAAGGCGGCACAGGCGGAAGGGCGGCGGCACAGGCGTATGGGCAGCGGAAGCACAGGCGGGAGGGCGACAGTGGCACAGGCGGAAGGGCAAAGGAAGCACAGGCGGAAGGGCGGCGGCACAGGCGGAAGGGCAAAGGAGGCACAGGCGGAAGGGTGAAGGAGGCACAGGCGAAAATGAGATCTTAGAGTGCAGAGCCAGGAAAGTGTGAGGTGTGAGGGTGTTTACTACGATACAGAGATGTCACGATTCTTCTGTTAATCGATAATCGTGATTATTCGGGTCACAATATAATCATAAGAACCAAAAAATAATGATCATGGCAATTTTAAAAATGAAATTAAGTATTTTTGTTCATTATACAACTCAAAAAATAGACCTAAATGTAAAAAAATATGTTTTCTTCCACAAAGTTTCATTTTGTAAAGTGGGTCATAGGCTTGAGTCAGAATGAACTCGGTCTCAAGAATAATCGTGAAATATAGCCGCAAGCGGCAATGATCGGCCCTCGCCACGCCGCCGCCACACCGCCGCCACGCCGCAAGAGGAGGGGGCGCTAACGCGCCCCAATTGTCCTTTTATTACGCCTACTGCTGAATCTGTGACGCTGTCACATCTTCTCCCCTTTGTTTTACCATCAAAAAGCTATTTTATTTTGAATTCTTGGCAAAATGTGCGGCTTTGCCGCACAGACACCGTGACTCTTTGAATGAAAATGTGGATCACTTTTGATGGTCCTGAAGATGAGTCTCACCAAATTTCAGGTTAATAGGGCTGACGCCCCGAGGGGGAGGAGTTTGTGAAAGTCTAAAGTGTAAACATGTTCTGGCGATTTCCCCATTGGAATAACATGAAAGGTTTTGGTCATCGCTACGGCAACGCCATAACAATTATGACATGGGTCTCATTGACTTTTTTGATGGGGATGCTAAAATTGAGTTGTGTGTCAAATTTCATATAATTTCGCAAAACTAAACATTTAACCTCCATATAAAATCTGTAGGGGGCGCTGTGGCGCAAAATGAATTTATTTCACTTCAAGTAGGTTTAGGGCAAAGAGTTTAACAACTGATTCTAATTTGACGCAATTCGGACTTTATCTGCGCAAACGGCAGAAATTTTAAATTTGGGAGATTTCTGAAATTCTAGCTACAGTTTGCGGCTTCGCCGCACCGAGACCGTGAGAGGTATCAATGTAATTTGGATAACTTTTGATGTCCCACTCCTCAGTAGCATTTTCACCAAATTTCAGCTTTTTAGGGCCAACGCCCTGGGAGGAGTTCGTAAAAGTACGACGTTTGGAAAAACTCCGAAGTCATGTTTAGCCATTTTTGAAGCAATATGGCCGACATTTGGTTGGGCGGACGGCGTTGCCATAATAATATTTTTTACTTCTCTTGTCACCATCTACCTCTGCGCCAAATTTCATGATTCTACGATCAGATTTTATTTGGGTCATTTCCCATCTCTCAATGCATTTTTGGTACATTTGGGGGCGCTGACGCGCCAATTTTTTTTATTTTAGAAAAGGGAAATAGCCAGAATGTAGAGAGGCACGATTTTTAGAGGTGTGAACATTTTTGTGACTTTTCGTCAATGTTCACTGGGTGAAAAATAGGGGGGTTGGTCCCGAGAAGAAGAAGAAGAAGAAGAAGAAGAAGAAGAAGAAGAAGAAGAAGAAGAAGAAGAAGAAGAAGAAGAAAGAATTAAAGCCGCAAGCGGCATCCAACGGCCCTCGCGGGCCGCCGGCCTTCCGACTCTGCGCTTTCGACTTGATAAAGATGGCGCCCTTATTGTGTGTTGAATAAAAAAAGAACTTGACAGACGGGGACACATTCGACATGGCCAATCCAGTGCAAATGAACACAAGTGTCAGTCAAATTTGTTGCGCCGCCGCACAGAGACCGTAGCACTTAGAATATAAATATGGATAACTTTTGATGCCCCGCTTGTGTAGATGATATTTCCCAAAGTAAAGCTTGATTGAGCTATTGCCCACGGAAGAGTTTGTTAAAGTGTGAAGCGTAAATTTGAACATTTCAAAGATTTGGCGTTTTCCCATTTGTGACAGTATATTTGCAGCTCCACGGCACAGAGACCGTAGCACTTAAAATCAAAATATGGATAACTTTTGATGCCCCGTTTGTGTAGATGATTTTCCCCAAACATGAGTTTGATCGGACAATCGCCCTGGGAGGAGTTCATTAAAGTGTGAAGCATAAAAATGTGGTCATTTTAGAGATATCGCGGTTTTCCCATTTCTGACATATATTTGCGGGTCCGCCACACAGAGACTGTAGCACTTAGAATCAAAATATGGATACGTTTTGATGCCCCACTTGTGTAGATGATATTCTCCAAATATGAACTTGATCGGACAATCGCCCTAGGAGGAGTTCATTAAAGTGTGAAGCGTAAAAATGTGGTGATTTTAGAGATATCGCGGTTTTCCCATTTCTGACATATATTTGCGGGTCCGCCACACAGAGACTGTAGCACTTAGAATCAAAATATGGATACGTTTTGATGCCCCACTTGTGTAGATGATATTCTCCAAATATGAACTTGATCGGACAATCGCCCTAGGAGGAGTTCATTAAAGTGTGAAGCGTAAAAATGTGGTGATTTGAGCGATTCTGCGATTTTTCCATAAGGATAACATGGGATGTTTCTGTCATCGCTACGGTTACGCCGTACAAAATATGACTTTGGCTCTCATACTTTTATGATCAGGATGGCAAATTAGAATTTTGTTCAAAATATCATGTCATTTGGAAAAACTATATTGTTTATAGGCCACTCTGAAGGCCAAATAGTCAGAATTCTGGGAAACGTTTACGGCTCCGTCGCACAGAGACCGTAAATGTTATCCTTAAAATTTGGATAACTTTAGATGCCCCACTTGTCTAGAGGACGTACACCGATTTTGAGGTTGGTGGGCAAAACGCACTAGGAGGAGTTCGTTAAAGTGTAAAACATAAAAATGTGGTAATTTGAGAGATTTTGCGGTTTTCCCATAGGGATAACATGGGAGGTTTCTGTCATCGCTACGACTACGCCGTAAAAAATTAGGCATTTTTGTGATTGGCTTTTGTGATCGGGACGGCAAAATAGAATTTTGGGTAAAGTTTAGACAATTTTGGTAAAACTAATTTTTGACCTTCAATGTTAATTTAAAGGTCACTCTGTAGGGGGCGCTATCGCGGCCATTTCAATTTTGTCAGCCTAAACTGGTTCAAACTAGAAAGTTTAACAACTGATTCAAATTTGGTCCTAATCGGACTGGTTTTGATCAAAAGGGAGCAATTTTTAGATCTGCAATATTCCAAAATAAGTTGTCCAACTTTGCGGCCGCGCCGCACACAGACCGTAAAAGGTATCTCAAAAAATTTAATAACTTTAGATGCCCCACTTGTCCAGAGGACGTACGCCGATTTTGAAGTCGGTGGGCAAAACGCCCTAGGAGGAGTTCGTCAAAGTTTGACGTGAACAAAATGGCTAACACAGCTTGTTTTCATTTTCAAAGGAAGATGGCGGGCATAGGGTAAGTCTGGAGGCGTGGCCACAGTAATATTTTTTTTTTGTCCTCAAGAGAGGAATGCGTGTCCCGAATTTCGTAGCTCTACGACAAAGTTGACCTCGGGGCGTCTCCCATAGGCGCAATGTATTTTGACTTTTGTCGGTGGCGCTGTCGCGCCATTTTTTAACGAAAAAAAAAATGGCCCAGAAAAAATCTAATTTTTCGCCGATTCTGAATTTTGGGCAAAGTTTGGTGAGTTTTTGAGCATGTTCAGGGGGTCAAATTAGAGCTCAAAAAGCAGAAGAACAAGAAAAATTAAAGCCGCAAGCGGCATCCAACGGCCCTCGCGGGCCGCCGGCCTTCCGACTCTGCGCTTTCGACTTGATAAAGATGGCGCCCTTATTGTATGTTGAATAAAAAAAGAACTTGACAGACGGCGACACATTGGACATGGCCAATCCAGTGCAAATGAACACAAGTGTCAGTCAAATTTGCTGCGCCGCCGCACAGAGACCGTAGCACTTGGAATAAAAATATGGATAACTTTTGATGCTCCGCTTGTGTAGATGATTTTCCCCAAATATGAGCTTGATCGAGCTATTGCCCACAGAGGAGTTCATTAAAGTGTGAAGCGTAAATGTGAACATTTCAGAGATTTCGCTGTTTTCCCATTTCTGACATATATTTGCGGGTCCGCCACACAGAGACCGTAGCACTTAGAATCAAAATATGGGTAAGTTTTGATGCCCCGCTTGTGTAGATGATATTCTCCAAATATGAACTTGATCGGACAATCGCCCTAGGAGGAGTTTGTTAAAGTGTGAAGCGTAAAAATGTGGTGATTTGAGCGATTCTACGATTTTCCCATAAGGATAACATGGGATGTTTCTGTCATCGCTACGGTTACGCCGTACAAAATATGACTTTGGCTCTCATACTTTTATGATCAGGATGGCAAATTAGAATTTTGTTCAAAATATCATGTCATTTGGAAAAACTCTATTGTTTATAGGCCACTCTGAAGGCCAAATAGTCAGAATTCTGGGAAACGTTTGCGGCTCCGTCGCACAGAGACCGTAAAAGTTATCCTTAAAATTTGGATAACTTTAGATGCACTACTTGTCTAGAGGACGTACACCGATTTTGAGGTTGGTGGGCAAAACGCACTAGGAGGACTTCGTTAAAGTGTAAAACATAAAAATGTGGTAATTTGAGAGATTTGGTGGTTTTCCCATAGGGATAACATGGAAGGTTTCTGTCATCGCTACGACTACGCCGTAAAAAATAAGGCATTTTTGTGATTGGCTTTTGTGATCGGGACGGCAAAATAGAATTTTGGGTAAAGTTTAGACAATTTTGGTAAAACTAATTTTTGACCTTCAATGTTAATTTAAAGGTCACTCTGTAGGGGGCGCTATCGCGCCCATTTCAATTTTGTCATCATAAACTGGTCCAAACTAGAAAGTTTAAGAACTGATTCAAATTTGGTCCTAATCGGACTCTTTTTGATCAAATGGGAGCAATTTTTAGATCTGCAATATTCCAAAATAAGTTGTCCAACTTTGCGGCTGCGCCGCACACAGACCGTAAAAGGTATCTCAAAAAATTGAATAACTTTAGATGCCCCACTTGTCCAGAGGACGTACGCCGATTTTGAAGTCGGTGGGCAAAACGCCCTAGGAGGAGTTCGTCAAAGTTTGACGTGAACAAAATGGCTAACGCAGCGTGTTTTCATTTTCAAAGGAAGATGGCAGCCATAGGGTAAGTCTGGGGGCGTGGCCACAATGATTTTTTTTTTTTGTCCTCACGAGAGGAATGCGTGTCCCAAATTTCGTAGCTTTACGACAAAGTTGACCTCGGGGCGTCTCCCATAGGCGCAATGTATTTTGACTTTTGTCGGTGGCGCTGTCGCGCCATTTTTTAACGAAAAAAAAAATGGCCCAGAAAAAACAAAATTTTTCGCCGATTTTGAATTTTTGGCAAAGTTTGGTGAGTTTTTGAGCATGTTCAGGGGGTCAAATTAGAGTTCAAAGCGCTGAAGAAGAACAAGAAAAATAATAATAATAATAATAATAATAATAATATTTTTAGCAAAAACAATATAGCCGTTTTCACTATAACAACAAATTATACATCGTTTGAAAGCTCTAAGCCTTCCCGATGCCGCCATGGGGTGGAATCATCATTACGAGCGCTTATGCGCTCGTCAGTCCCTATTCCGTCGAGATGCCCCGCCCACTCCCCATAGACTTCCATTGATTTGAGCAGATACAAGCATGGCCCATGCCTGCGGCATGGATTCTCGCGTACGGGACGATGCCAGGAGGGTTTTTGGAGGAATGCAGCGCTTCGCGCTGCTGTTGTCAACAATTAGTGAATGGGCTACGCCCATTCACTAATTGTTGACTATTTCTGTCATAGCAGGAGTAAGTATGCATGATCCATGCCTTCGGCATGGGCTAGTTCACTGTACTTGCCAGGGGCGACGGGGCACCAAACATGCGGGCTGCGCCCGCATGTTTGGTAAGACAGTTGCAACGCTGCCTTCGGCAGCGTTGCGGGAGCAATAGGCCCTCCGCCCTGCTGGGGCTCGGGCCTAATTAAAGCCGCAAGCGGCATCCAACGGCCCTCGCGGGCCGCCGGCCTTCCGACTCTGCTCTCTGCATTTTACAGAGATGGCGCTAACGCAATTGTCTAAGAACTAAGACAGCGACACATTGGACATGTACAATGCTGTGCTTAACCAGTGCAAATTAACACAAATGTCGGTCAAATGTGCAGCTCCAGCGCACAGAGACCGTGACACTTGGAATAAAAATATGGATAACTTTTGATGCTCCGCTTGTGTAGATTATTTTTCCCAAATATGAGCTTGATCGAGCTTTTGCCCACAGAGGAGTTCATTAAAGTGTGAAGCGTAAATGTGAACATTTCAAGGATTTGGTGTTTTTCCCATTTGTGACAATATATTTGCAGCTCCACGGCACAGAGACCGTAGCACTTAAAATCAAAATATGGATAACTTTTGATGCCCCATTTGTGTAGATGATTTCCCCAAATATGAGCTTGATCGGGCAATCGGCCTAGGAGGAGTTGGTGAAAGTGTGAAGCGTGAAAATGTGGTCATTTTAGAGATTTCGCTGTTTTCCCATTTCTGACATATATTTGCGGGTCCGCCACACAGAGACCGTAGCACTTAGAATCAAAATATGGGTAAGTTTTGATGCCCCGCTTGTGTAGATGATATTCTCCAAATATGAACTTGATCGGACAATCGCCCTAGGAGGAGTTTGTTAAAGTGTGAAGTGTAAAAATGTGGTGATTTGAGCGATTCTACGATTTTCCCATAAGGATAACATGGGATGTTTCTGTCAACGCTACGGTTACGCCGTACAAAATATGACTTTGGCTCTCATACTTTTATGATCAGGATGGCAAATTAGAATTTTTTTCAAAATATCATGTCATTTGGAAAAACTCTATTGTTTATAGGCCACTCTGAAGGCCAAATAGTCAGAATTCTGGGAAACGTTTGCGGCTCCGTCGCACAAAGACCGTAAAAGTTATCCTTAAAATTTGGATAACTTTAGATACACCACTTGTCTAGAGGACGTACACCGATTTTGAGGTTGGTGGGCAAAACGCACTAGGAGGACTTCGTTAAAGTGTAAAACATAAAAATGTGGTAATTTGAGAGATTTTGTGGTTTTCCCATAGGGATAACATGGGAGGTTTCTGTCATCGCTACGACTACGGCGTAAAAATTTAGGCATTTTTGTGATTGGCTTTTGTGATCGGGACGGCAAAATAGAATTTTGGGTAAAGTTTAGAAAATTTTGGTAAAACTAATTTTTGACCTTCAATGTTAATTTAAAGGTCACTCTGTAGGGGGCGCTATCACTGCCATTTCAATTTTGTCAGCCTAAACTGGTCCAAACTAGAAAGTTTAACAACTGATTCAAATTTGGTCCTAATCGGACTGGTTTTGATCAAATGGGAGCAATTTTTAGACCTGCAATATTCCAAAATAAGTTGTCCAACTTTGCGGCTGCGCCGCACACAGACCGTAAAAGGTATCTCAAAAAATTGAATAACTTTAGATGCCCCACTTGTCCAGAGGACGTACGCCGATTTTGAAGTCGGTGGGCAAAACGCCCTAGGAGGAGTTCGTCAAAGTTTGACGTAAACAAAATGGCTAACTCAGCTTGTTTTCATTTTCAAAGGAAGATGGCGGCCATAGGGTAAGTTTGGGGGCGTGGCCACAATGATTTTTTTTGTTTATCCTCACGAGAGGAATGCGTGTCCCGAATTTCGTAGCTTTACGCCAAAGTTGACCTCGGGGCGTCTCCCATAGGCGCAATGTATTTTGACTTTTGTCGGTGGCGCTGTCGCGCCATTTTTTTACGAAAAAAAAAATGGCCCAGAAAAAATAAAATTTTTCGCCGATTCTGAATTTTGGGCAAAGTTTGGTGAGTTTTTGAGCATGTTCAGGGGGTCAAATTAGAGATCAAAGCGCTGAAGAAGAACAAGAAAAATAATAATAATAATAATAATAATAATAATATTTTTAGCAAAAACAATATAGCCGTTTTTACTATAACAACAAATGATACATCGTTTGAAAGCTCTAAGCCTTCCCGATGCCGCCATGGGGTGGAATCATCATTACGAGCGCTTACGCGCTCGTCACTCCCTATTCCGTCGGGATGCCCCGCCCTCTCCCCATAGACTTCCATTGATTTGAGCAGATACAAGCATGGCCCATGCCTGCGGCATGGATTCTCGCATACGGGACGATGCCAGGAGGGTTTTTGGAGGAATGCAGCGCTTCGCGCTGCTGTTGTCAACAATTAGTGAATGGGCTACGCCCATTCACTAATTGTTGACTATTTCTGTCATAGCAGGAGTAAGTATGCATGATCCATGCCTTCGGCATGGGCTAGTTCACTGTACTTGCCAGGGGCGACGGGGTACCAAACATGCGGGCTGCGCCCGCATGTTTGGTCAGACAGTTGCAACGCTGCCTTCGGCAGCGTTGCGGGAGCAATAGGCCCTCCCCCTGCTGGGGCTCGGGCCTAATAATAATAATAATAATATTTTTAGCAAAAACAATATAGCCGTTTTTACTATAACAACAAATGATACATCGTTTGAAAGCTCTAAGCCTTCCCGATGCCGCCATGGGGTGGAATCATCATTACGAGCGCTTACGCGCTCGTCAGTCCCTATTCCGTCGGGATGCCCCGCCCACTCCCCATAGACTTCCATTGATTTGAGCAGATACAAGCATGGCCCATGCCTGCGGCATGGATTCTCGCGTACGGGACGATGCCAGGAGGGTTTTTGGAGGAATGCAGCGCTTCGCGCTGCTGTTGTCAACAATTAGTGAATGGGCTACGCCCATTCACTAATTGTTGACTATTTCTGTCATAGCAGGAGTAAGTATGCATGATCCATGCCTTCGGCATGGGCTAGTTCACTGTACTTGCCAGGGGCGACGGGGCACCAAACATGCGGGCTGCGCCCGCATGTTTGGTAAGACAGTTGCAACGCTGCCTTCGGCAGCGTTGCGGGAGCAATAGGCCCTCCGCCCTGCTGGGGCTCGGGCCTAATAATAGTAGAAAAAGCTTCAGTTGTAGTCATCTGGACCTGTTTATTTTAAACCAGGAAACACTTTAAGACAAAAACTGGTTCACCCAAAGGACAAGTTGCCGACTCAAAAACAGAGCAATGTAGTTTATTCGATCCAATGCAGTGAAGAAAGCTGTAAAGAACGTTACATAGGTGAGACGAAACAGCCTCTACACAAGAGGCTTTATCAGCACAGAAGAAATACTAGTTCAGGACCTCAGAGTGCCGTGCATCTCCATCTTGAAGCCTCTAATCACTCGTTTGAAGACGGTGAGGTGAAGGTTTTAAGCAGGAGAAAAGATGGTTTGAAAGAGGAGTCAAGGAAGCTATTTTTGTTAAAAAAGAAAGACCTTCTTTAAACAGAAATGGAGGGCTTAGGTTTAATCTTCCTCTTATCTATAATGGGTTACTGAACCCCTGGAAAGGTAGAGGACCAGGGAATTCAAATGCTAATCAGGTACTCAGGGTGGTTGAGCCAGGGTCTCACTAAGACAAAGAGGTTTTAACAGCCCATTAAGATTCTGAATAGGCTCGGTAGATACAAGGGGGGAGTTTCTGTTGAAACAAACAACTCTTTCTACTTCAGGAAGGCTCCTCCCAATGGGCGGGTCTTACCACAGAACAGTATTAATATCGGAGTTCTCGACCTAAATTCTGTTATTGACAATGACTCTTGGATGAGAGTCGAAACGTCTACTTTTTCAAACTGAGTCCAGATGACTACAACTGAAGCTTTTTCTACTGGAACACGCCTGGACAAATGAAGGATTACACCGACAAGAAAAATAATAATAAAAATAATAATATTTTTAGCAAAAACAATATAGCCGTTTCCACTATAACAACAAATTATACATCGTTTGAAAGCTCTAAGCCTTCCCCATGCCGCCATGGGGTGGAATCATCATTACGAGCGCTTACGCGCTCGTCACTCCCTATTCCGTCGGGATGCCCCGCCCACTCCCCATAGACTTCCATTGATTTGAGCAGATACAAGCATGGCCCATGCCTGCGGCATGGATTCTCGCGTACGGGACGATGCCAGGAGGGTTTTTGGAGGAATGCAGCGCTTCGCGCTGCTGTTGTCAACAATTAGTGAATGGGCGTAGCCCATTCACTAATTGTTGACTATTTCTGTCATAGCAGGAGTAAGTATGCATGATCCATGCCTTCGGCATGGGCTAGTTCACTGTACTTGCCAGGGGCGACGGGGTACCAAACATGCGGGCTGCGCCCGCATGTTTGGTCAGACAGTTGCAACGCTGCCAAAGGCAGCGTTGCGGGAGCAATAGGCCCTCCGCCCTGCTGGGGCTCGGGCCTAATAATATTCCGATGCGAAAACAATGTTTCCCATTTTTCAAATGTCATAAACTATACATTTTCGGAAAGCGCTCGCGCTTTCCTACCTCATGGTGTGGGTCCCTGGTCACTGACGGGTACTTTCGTTAATTTTGAGTGGGCTCCGCCCACTTTGTGTTTTTGGCCCTCTATACAGTAATAATGTTAAATTTTTGCATTACATGCTTATATGCACGGAACATGCAAGAGATGGGGAACGTATTCGTGAGCTACTTAGCGCAAATGAGTGCTTTATATCAATGTAAAGTGCTCGTTTAGTGCGCACTTTTGCACGGGCTTCGCCCGTTTACAACGGTAATGTTCCATTTTCCTACTACTAATTAGTATGCACGAGGCGTGCATGAGTGAAGGAGTGCGTTAGTGAGTGTTTGGAAGTGGGCGAGCGCTTCGCGCTCGATTTCGTGCGCACTACGTGCGCACTTTCGTAGCCGTGCTTTGCACGGCCTTACGAGATTAATAGGCCTCTCGCCAGCTTGTGGCGCTCGGGCCTAATAATCGTTAAATTGTGATGATTTTTCTCACAATAATTATTACTCTTAAGTTTGATATCGTGACATCTCTAAAATAATATATTTGCCAAACATAGAATTGCAGTTTGAGGTTGGAATCCCTGGAAATTGTCATGTTGTAGATTAAACACACAGTAAATTATGACACGTTTATGCATGACTTTATCCCATATTGTACGTGGGTTTTCATGTATTTGTTCATTTCATTGATTGTTTTATCCTGTGTTTTTAGGCCCGAGCCCCAGCAGGGCGGAGGGCCTATTGCTCCCAACTGTCCCCGTCGCCCCTGGCAAGTACAGTGAACTAGCCCATGCCGAAGGCATGGATCATGCATACTTACTCCTGCTATGACAGAAATAGTCAAAAATGAGTGAATGGGCGTAGCCCATTCACTCATTGTTGACAACAGCAGCGCGAGAGTGCATGCCGCAGGCATGGGTCATGCTTTTATCTGCTCAAATCAATGGAAGTCTATGGGGAGTGGGCGGGGCATCCCGACGGAATAGGGAGTGACGAGCGCGTAAGCGCTCGTAATGATGATTCCACCCCATGGCGGCATGGGGAAGGCTTAGAGCTTTCAAACTATGTATCATTTGTTCTTATAGTGGAAACGGCTATATTGTTTTTGCTAAAAATATTATTATTTTTATTTTTCTTGTATTGACATTTTATTTGGCGATCGCGTGTTTGTTCGTTTTAATCAGTATTTTGTATTTTTGTTTTGAGGTACTCGCCAAAAATAATTTTTCACATTCGGTTTTCCCTGTTTAAATGAACAAACAACAATAAACAAACAAACTTTAACATATATTTTTATTGCATATTCACATTTTCCACAATATTCTTAGATTTTTCTGAACATTTACATTTCTTTCCGTGTATTTAAGACTAAAAAAACCATACATTTCTTATATATAACTTACTATAAATTATTTGCTTATGTATGAATATAATGTGATAATAATAATATGTATGAATCTAATGTGATAAAAATAATATGTATGAATATAATGTGATAATAATAATCATATGTATGAATATAATGTGACGATAATAATATTATGTATGAATATAATGTGATAATAATCATATGCATGAATCTAATGTGATAAAAATAATATGTATGAATATAATGTGATGATAATAATATGAATTAATATAATGTGATAATAATATTATGTATGAATATAATGTGATAATAATAATATTATGTATGAATATAATGTGATAATAATAATATTATGTATGAATATAATGTGATGATAATCATATGTATGAATATAATGTGATGATAATAATATGAATGAATATAATGTGATAATAATATGTATGAATTTAATGTGATATTGTGATCCGAATGCTCACAAAGCCACTACCGTATTTTCTGGACTATAAGTCGCACCTTTCTTCATAGTTTTGGCCGTAGTGCGACTTATACTTATATTTATACTTATATACTTATACTCCGGAGCGACTTATATGTGATATTATCTGTTATTTTCACACTTGCAACTGCATTTCATACTCCAGTGCGACTTATATATGTTTTTTCTTCTCTATTATGCATTTTTTCGCTGGTGCGACTTATACTCCAGAAAATACAATAAATTATGTCAAAAATATAATTCAAATACTTGCCAAGAGACAGGGAAAAGCATCGATCGTCCGTCTCTGAAAGAACCTCTGAATAGCTTGACTTGTGGCTCATGGAACGTGAGTAATCGGTCCAGCTCGCGCCACGTCCCTCGCCACGTCCCTCGCGCCACGTCCCTCGCGCCACGTCCCTTGCCTCCCGCTGAGAACGCCGCGGACGTTCCCGGCGCCCACCCACGGCCCGTATGCCACCGCCCCGAGTGTCCCCGACGGAAAAACACACACGGGAATACTGAAAAGTAGACTGCGCGGGACGCCGAAGGACCACGCGGGACGCCGAAGGACCACGCGGGACGCCGAAGGACCACGCGGGACGCCGAAGGACCACGCGGGACGCCGAAGGACCACGCGGGATGCCGAAGGAGCCCAAGGAGCCTAAGGAGCCCAAGGAGCCCAAGGAGCCCAAGGAGCCGGAGCCCTCCAGAAATCCTCCGTGTCGGGCGCGGCGCTCGAAAAGGGCGAAGGTAACGGGCAGGCGAGTAGGTCTGCGTGGGAACGTGTGGAGGGTTTTTCGGGCAGGAACGTGGCATCTTGGGGCATCGTGAACACAAGCGGTGATGGACTTTCGGCGATGTCAGGCTCCGTGTCGAGAACGAAGTCGTGTTTGGGTTAGGAAAGGGCGTGTCGGGGGCCCAAGCCAAACAACTTGCAGCAATAAGAGACAAATGCATTATTTAAAAATCGTACAATGGGATTTCCAGGATTGTTTTTCTTTTCAGATTCAGTCTCTCGCGGTGGAAATGTGTCCACGGGGAAAATTTCAGTCATTTCCAAAAGGGAGAACGTGTTCACATACTTACGTTCTTTTCTTCACTGCGTGTTGTTATATTGCATAAGAGTGTTG
>NW_027315857.1:24436960-24489579 GCF_026437365.1 Eucyclogobius newberryi | reverse complement strand
GGAATGAGATGGGCAGAGAGAGGAAATGGGCCGAGAGAGAGAGAAGAGAGATGGATAGAGAGAGAGAGAGAGGTATAGAGATGTGCAGAAAGAAAGCAGGCCATAATAGCAAGAGAAGCAAAAAGAAGGAAAGAGATGGGCAGAGAAAGAAGAGAGAGAGAGAGAGGGGAAGAAAGAGAAGAGAGATGTGCAGACAGAAAGCAGGCTGTTAGAGAAATAGGCAGAGAGAAAGAAGAGAGATGGAAAGAGAAAAAGAAGGAAAGAGAGGGAGAGAGCTGGACAGATAGAGAGGGAGAGAGAGAAGGAGAGAGATGGGCAGAGAAAGAGAAGAGAGAGAAGAGCGAGAAAGAGATAAGCAAAGAGAGGGAGAGAGAGAAGGAGAGAGATGGGCAGAGAAAGAGAAGAGAGAGAGAGAGAGAGAGAGAGAGAGAGAGGAGAGAAGAGAAGAAATGGATTAGCAAAGAGAGGGAGAGAGATGGACAGAGAGATGGGCAGAGAAAGAGAAGAGAGAGAGAGAGAGAGAGAGATTAGTCTTGATCAACGCGGTGACATCAGTCTGTAAAAATGCGTGTGAACGTCTGACGCACAGAGAGAGAGAGAGGGAGGTCTCACTCTGACAGGAACACGGAAACACAAAAAGGAATTTATTCATTTTTTAACCGTTTTTTTTACCATCTCAATATTTGAACAAAAATGTAGCGATGCGTCAACAACATGTCTCTGTGTTAAATTATTTTTAATCGTTTTAATTAGACAAATATATTCAGGTTTAACCACGATTGTGATGTCGAGTTGCACCTCCTGTTCGTAGACGTGAGTGAACTTTTGCAAAATTCACAAAAACGTTGGGAAATGTGTTTTTGACTGTTTAAAAATAATGATTGTGGTCTTAATTGTTTGTATATATCACACAACTATCACATTATCTTCACAACCTTTTGTATTTTAACTCATTTCGCAATTTTTCTAATATTGTGGTTGAATTTGTAGACTTAAGTCATTTATCTTGATTTTTTCTGTTTTGTTTTTTGACATTTCCAAATCCTGGGACAAATCAAGGGTTAAAACAGAATTTAAAATGAAAAAAACAGATGATGCTTCACAAGACGCACGCAATAAATCTGTAAATAAAATGGAAACTATTGTATTTTTCCAGTGAAATGTAAAGATCAAGATTTTGCTTTTAACCCCAAAAATGCGCAAAAAAAGTGCATATTTTTATCACACCTGTTTTTTATTTGATCTGGATTTTTTAACATTATTCAGTATTTTGTCATATTCTCAGGTCAATCCCAGTTTTTCCATTGAAATCACATTATTATTATTTTACATTTTAGTTCCGCCCCCATTTTAGGAATTTAGACAGTATTTTTTATATTTAAAGGGGAAATATCAATCTCTTTTTCAGGTTCTTACTATTAAACTATCATCATTTGACATTTTGGTCATCGTAAACCGCGACATCGCTCTAAAACGGCCGAGTAAACGAAACAGCTCCATTCACCTCCTGTTCAACACTGCGGAACCGATAAGCCCCGCCTCTTTACAGCGACTTCAAACGGTAACGAGCTGCAGACTGTCATTGTTCTTGATGCCTTTGAAAAACGGAAGATGTGGCATTTTTAACGCTGAGTCTTGATTTTGCAAATAATCGCGAGTACAGGGATGTGGGCGGGGCTAGGGGGTAGGTGAAGCACTGGGGTTTTCAGTCGCAGGACAATAGAGGATCACTCGAACACGCCCGAATCAATCAAAATACAACTGTTGCTAAACTAATGATAAGAACACAATTATAACGACAGTCCTCTCCCCTCCGAGCCTCAGAAACGCCGTTCTGAATCTCCTGGATAACGGACGATTCCGCCGTCGGCGAAGCCCAAACGTTGTACTTACGACTCATCAAACGTATAATTTGAGGTCAAGTACATGTCCTGTAGGTCAAGTACATGTCCTGTAGGTCAAGTACATGTCCTGTAGGTCAAGTACATGTCCTGCAGGTCAAGTACATGTCCTGTAGGTCAAGTACATGTCCTGTAGGTCAAGTACATGTCCTGCAGGTCAAGTACATGTCCTGTAGGTCAAGTACATGTCCTGCAGGTCAAGTACATGTCCTGCAGGTCAAGTACATGTACTGTAATAATAATAATAATAATAATAATAATAATAATAACTTTTATTTATATAGCGCTTTTCAGTGACCCAAAGACGCTGAACAGATATAAAAAAGGGGGGTATTTACAGACAGGGGGGGACAACACGTACAATACACATTAATATACAGATAAAATGAACAAGACAGAAGAAGTAGAGAGAAAAAGATGGGGCTGTAACAGGGGGTAGAAGAGTAGACAGTGGGGTAGAGGAGGCTAGGGGTAGGGGAGGTCATAGGCTTGGGTGAAGAGGTATGTTTTTAGGCGGGATTTGAATGTTGTGAGTGAGGGAGAGTGGCGGACAGGTTGGGGGAGGGAGTTCCAGAGTCGGGGTGCTGTTCGGAGAATGCTCTGTCGCCAAAAGTTTTGAGTCGGGATGTTGGTGCAGTCAGGGTGAGAGAGGAGGAGGATCGGAGAGCTCGGGAGGGGCGGTGGGGGATGAGGAGGTCAGACAGGTAGGGGGGGGCAAGGTGGTGAAGAGCTTTGAAGGTGAGGAGGAGTATTTTAAAGTTTATGTGCTGCTTGATGGGGAGACAATGGAGAGAGCGGAGAACGGGGGTGATGTGATCACGGGACCGGGTGTGGGTGAGGAGGCGGGTGTGGGTGAGGAGGCGGGTGTGGGTGAGGAGGCGGGCAGCGGCGTTTTGGACCATTTGGAGTCTGTGGAGGGAATGGGAGGAGATGCCAGTGAGGAGGGAGTTGCAGTAGTCGAGGTGGGAGGAGATGAAGGCATGGATGAGGGATTCAGCAGCGGGGAGGGTGAGGCAGTGTCGGATTTTGGCGATGCGGCGGAGGTGGAAGTATGAGGTCTTGACGATGTGGCTGACATGGGGAGTGAAGGAGAGGGTGGGGTCCATGATGACACCGAGATTGCGTACCAGGGTAGAGGGGGTGATGGTCGAGGTGTCGATGCTGAGTGAAAAGGGACCAGTTTTATTGAGAGTGGATTTGGTGCCAATGAGGAGGAGCTCTGTTTTGTCACTGTTCAGTTTGAGGAAGTTGAGAGTGAGCCATGATTTTATTGTAGAGATGCAGGTTTCGATGTGGCTGAGGGGAGGGTTTTGGGTGGATTTGGTGGTGAGGTATATCTGGGTGTCGTCAGCATAGCAGTGAAAGTCCAGGTTGAGTTGGCGGAGGATGTGACCAAGGGGGAAGATGTAGCAGATGAAGAGGAGGGGGCCGAGGACTGAGCCCTGGGGGAACCCCTGTGTTACTGGGGAGAGGGTGGATGAGTGACCGGAGAGGGAAATGAACTCTTGCCTGTTGGTGAGGTAGGATGTGAGCCAGTCAAGTGCAGAGCCCTCAACACCCAGTTGGCGCAGCCTTTGTAGGAGGATGGAATGGTTTATAGTGTCAAAGGCTGCGCTGAGGTCTAGTAGTAAGTAGGTCAAGTACATGTCCTGCAGGTCAAGTACATGTACTGTAGGTCAAGTACATGTCCTGCAGGTCAAGTACATGTACTGTAGGTCAAGTACATGTCCTGCAGGTCAAGTACATGTACTGTAGGTCAAGTACATGTACTGTAGGTCAAGTACATGTCCTGCAGGTCAAGTACATGTCCTGCAGGTCAAGTACATGTCCTGTAGGTCAAGTACATGTACTGTAGGTCAAGTACATGTCCTGCAGGTCAAGTATATGTCCTGTAGGTCAAGTACATGTACTGTAGGTCAAGTACATGTCCTGTAGGTCAAGTACATGTCCTGTAGGTCAAGTACATGTCCTGTAGAATCTTCTGCTGTGAGAGAGTGAGAGAGAGAGAGAAAGAGAGGGAGTGAGAAACTTCAGACAGAGAGAGCTGCCTGTGCCCGTAGACGATCTGTGCATAGTGAGAGAGAGAGAGACATAGACAGACAGAGGAGGAGAGAGAGGGCGGAAAGGCGGATCCAGCGCCGGCCGCACTCACGGCACCGCGCGCGCGCACCGAGCATCACGACTCACATTCCGCCGTCTCCTCTGTTTCCTCCGCGCGCGCGTCTCTCTCTCTCTCTCTCTCTCTCTCTCTCTCGCCCCGGTCACACCCCCCCTCCCTCCTCCTCCTCCTCCCCCCGCTCGCCGCGCGCTCATCGTTTCGCGACAGTGTGGCCCCGACGCGCTCCTCTTCTTCTTCTTCTTCTTCTTCTTCTTCTTCTTCTTCTTCTTCTTCTTCTCGGGGCGGCCAACGGACCGGGACCGGGACTGTTTCACGCGCGACCTCTCCCAGGCCCCGTCGTTTGCGTTCCGCACGGGCTTCCGCTGCTCTCTCCCCCATCTCTCCCCACGCGCCTCGACTCATCCCGCGGCGGCATCTGGCTGAGGTGAGTCCCGCAGCGACACCGACCTCGCCCCGGGGTTTGAGGGGGGGGGGCTCCGCGGGTTTGAGGGGGGGGGAGGCTCCGCGGCTGGGCTTCACGTAACAGCGCGCGCGTGCCGCCACAACACCGACACTGCTCTTTATTATGCCTCAGCTGCAGGAAAGTTTGTGAAAATCATTCCAAACGCAGTTCTCTGGAGCGGGGACTTGTTTAAAAAATAAGGGGGGCACATTTGTGGGACTGTGGACACATTTGTGGGACTGTGGACACATTTTTGGGACTGTGGACACATTTGTGGGACTGTGGACACATTTGCGGGACTGTGGACACATTTGTGGGGGACTGTGGACAAATTTGCGGGACTGTGGACACATTTGGGGGACTGTGGACACATTTGCGGGACTGTGTGTGGACACATTTGCGGGACTGTGGACACATTTGTGGGACTGGACACATTTGCGGGACTGTGGACACATTTGTGGGACTGGACACATTTGCGGGACTGTGGACACATTTGGGGGACTGTGGACACATTTGGGGGACTGTGGACACATTTGTGGGGGACTGTGGACAAATTTGCGGGACTGTGGACACATTTGGGGGACTGTGGACACATTTGCGGGACTGTGTGTGGACACATTTGCGGGACTATGGACACATTTGTGGGACTGGACACATTTGCGGGACTGTGGACACATTTGTGGGACTGGACACATTTGCGGGACTGTGGACACATTTGGGGGACTGTGGACACATTTGTGGGGGACTGTGGACAAATTTGCGGGACTGTGGACACATTTGGGGGACTGTGGACACATTTGCGGGACTGTGTGTGGACACATTTGCGGGACTATGGACACATTTGTGGGACTGGACACATTTGCGGGACTGTGGACACATTTGTGGGACTGGACACATTTGCGGGACTGTGGACACATTTGGGGGACTGTGGACACATTTGTGGGGGACTGTGGACAAATTTGCGGGACTGTGGACACATTTGGGGGACTGTGGACACATTTGCGGGACTGTGTGTGGACACATTTGCGGGACTGTGGACACATTTGTGGGACTGGACACATTTGCGGGACTGTGGACACATTTGTGGGACTGGACACATTTGCGGGACTGTGGACACATTTGTGGGACTGGACACATTTGCGGGACTGTGGACACATTTGGGGGACTGTGGACACATTTGTGGGGGACTGTGGACAAATTTGCGGGACTGTGGACACATTTGGGGGACTGTGGACACATTTGCGGGACTGTGTGTGGACACATTTGCGGGACTATGGACACATTTGTGGGACTGGACACATTTGCGGGACTGTGGACACATTTGTGGGACTGGACACATTTGCGGGACTGTGGACACATTTGGGGGACTGTGGACACATTTGTGGGGGACTGTGGACAAATTTGCGGGACTGTGGACACATTTGGGGGACTGTGGACACATTTGCGGGACTGTGTGTGGACACATTTGCGGGACTGTGGACACATTTGTGGGACTGGACACATTTGCGGGACTGTGGACACATTTGTGGGACTGGACACATTTGCGGGACTGTGGACACATTTGGGGGACTGTGGACACATTTGTGGGGGACTCTGGACACATTGGCGGGACTGTGGACACATTTGGGGGACTGTGGACACATTTGCGGGACTGTGGACACATTTGGGGGACTGTGGACACATTGGCGGGACTGTGGACACATTTGTGGGGGACTGTGGACACATTGGCGGGACTGTGGACACATTTGTGGGGGACTGTGGACACATTGGCGGGACTGTGGACACATTTGTGGGGGACTGTGGACACATTTGCGGGACTGTGGACTAAATAAGACGTTTGGTTTGATTTGTTTACGCCCCAAGTTTTCTGTCTTCATTTCGTTGGATGTTTCAGATTTAGATCTGTGTTTGTTTCTTTGGCTCTGGTTCATTTAAAAAAAAAAAAAAAGTAATAATTAGTAAAAAGTGGAACAATGGACATATGGAACCCCTGTGTGGTATTGTCAAAGTTATTATTATTTTTTCTTTAATCAAAGTGAAAGGGACAGTGACATCATCCCGCTTCAAACACATGTCATATTGTGCATCGTCTGTTCATGTAATAGGAGATTATTAAAGACATAGAGATTAAAAACAATAAAAAATACAGTTTTTTTTTCATTTCTACTTTCTTTTTTTTTTTTTTTTGACTTCCTTTCGAATAGAGACGTAAACTGAGCCTGCAGAATGGTTCCTTTCTGTTATAAATACTCAACATTGACACTCAAAACATTTTAAAATGTCGATTGAGCCAGTTCAGGGTCGACACTTTAAAACGACCCTTTAAAACGCCCCTTTAAAACGATCCTTTAAAACGCCCCTTTAAAACGCCCCTTTAAAACGATACTTTAAAACGACCCTTTAAAACGCCCCTTTAAAACGCCCCTTTCAAACGACCCTTTAAAACGCCCTTTAATACGACCCTTTAAAACGCCCCATTAAAACGCCCCTTTAAAACGCCCCTTTCAAACGACCCTTTAAAACGCCCCTTTAAAACGCCCCTTTAAAACGCCCCTTTAATACGACCCTTTAAAACGCCCCTTTAAAACGATCCTTTAAAACGCCCCTTTAAAACGCCCCTTTAAAACGATTCTTTAAAACGACCCTTTAAAACGACACTTTAAAACGCCCCTTTAAAACGACCCTTTAAAACGCCCCTTTAAAACGCCCCTTTAAAACGCCCCTTTCAAACGATACTTTAAAACGCCCCTTTCAAACGACCCTTTAAAACACCCCTTTCAAACGCCCCTTTAAAACGCCCCTTTAATACGCCCCTTTCAAACGACCCTTTAAAACGCCCCTTTAAAACGCCCCTTTAAAACGCCCCTTTAATACGACCCTTTAAAACGCCCCTTTCAAACGACCCTTTAAAACGCCCCTTTCAAACGCCCCTTTAAAACGCCCCTTTAATACGCCCCTTTCAAACGACCCTTTAAAACGCCCCTTTAAAACGCCCCTTTAAAACGCCCCTTTAAAACGCCCCTTTAATACGACCCTTTAAAACGCCCCTTTCAAACGTCCCTTTAAAACGCCCCTTTAATACGCCCCTTTCAAACGACCCTTTAATACGCCCCTTTAATACGCCCCTTTCAAACGACCCTTTAAAACGCCCCTTTAAAACGCCCCTTTAATACGACCCTTTCAAACGTCCCTTTAAAACGCCCCTTTAATACGCCCCTTTCAAACGACCCTTTAAAACGCCCCTTTAAAACGCCCCTTTCAAACGCCCCTTTAAAACGCCCCTTTAAAACGCCCCTTTAAAACGCCCCTTTCAAACGACCCTTTAATACGCCCCTTTAATACGCCCCTTTCAAACGACCCTTTAAAACGCCCCTTTAAAACGCCCCTTTAAAACGCCCCTTTAATACGACCCTTTAAAACGCCCCTTTCAAACGTCCCTTTAAAACGCCCCTTTAATACGCCCCTTTCAAACGACCCTTTAAAACGCCCCTTTCAAACGACCCTTTAAAACGCCCCTTTCAAACGCCCCTTTAAAACGCCCCTTTCAAACGCCCCTTTAAAACGCCCCTTTAATACGCCCCTTTCAAACGCCCCTTTAAAACGCCCCTTTAAAACGCCCCTTTAAAACGACCCTTTAAAACGACCCTTTAAAACGCCCCTTTCAAACGCCCCTTTAAAACGCCCCTTTAATACGCCCCTTTCAAACGCCCCTTTAAAACGCCCCTTTAAAACGCCCCTTTAAAACGACCCTTTAAAACGCCCCTTTCAAACGCCCCTATAAAACGCCCCTTTAATACGCCCCTTTCAAACGCCCCTTTAAAACGCCCCTTTAATACGCCCCTTTCAAACGTCCCTTTAAAACGCCGCGTCATCGGGCTGTTCGTGGACGGAGGCGAAAACTGAAGCAGACCGTGACACAATTTGAATCCTTAACCAACATCTGATATAAAAAAGTGTCAATTTTGAATTTCCAGAGCAGAAATGTCAGTTAGATGTCAGTTAGATGTCAGTTAGTTTGCTTTCCTGTTACAAAGAAGCCCACACATTGTACTTACGGTTCATCAGACGTGTCATTCGTACACGTCCGTTTATTATATAAAATAACGAGTCTGTTAAACGGAAAACTCACCATTTGTCCCTCATCACCTCTTATTACATGTCAAATCCAACGTTAAATGTGTTTTGAACCAGGCTCGGACGTTTCATTTGCCCAAAAACCGCATTGATTTTTCATATTTCGTGACGTTCTGCTGTAAATCCAAGTTTCTCCACCAAAATCAGGCCTGGACTCAAACCAAACTGAACTTTTAAACGGTTTATAGCGTCATTTCATCATCGTTTGCTCCTTCCATTTAAGACATTAATGACTCTGAAGACACTCGAGACGAACTATTGTCTGTTATAATTCTTGCTCTTAGCGTTTAAAACATTGAGACAAGCCACAGCGTGTCAGTAACAGCCACTTTATACTTTATTAAACGCCTTAAATGACAATAAAGTTCAGTTTAGTCCAAGTTTCTGATTAGAATCGTGCAGTTTCTGAACGAGAAGTCTCCGAGGTTATGGCTGAGGCGGTGTTCATGGCAGTTGGGTTGGTTTTGTTTGTTTCCCCCGCTGCCCTGCTGAGGAGTCGCCGTGACAACCTCGTGGCTCCGGCTCCAGCGGATGTGGAGAAAGGGCGGGCCTTTTATGAATGAACGCTGTGACTGTGCGGGGCCGTGCGAGCGCTGCCAGAGGGCCGAGCGAGCCTGAACGGGTGCGTGCGCCCCCTGCAGGCCGGACGTGTCAGTTAAGATGAATATATTTTCAATTCTGCTAAAATTTATTTAAAAAAAATCATTACAGAATAGCATGGTTTTTTTTAGGTTTATAATTTCACTTCCTGTTTGTGATTGATGACATCACGGTAGGAAATTACCCAGCATGCACTGGGCCAAAACTTTTTTTTATTTGACAAATTAAAAAATACGAGAGCGACTTTATTTTGTTGAATTAATCTTTAAAGAGTCAAAAAAGTTGTTTCTTTGTGTAAATTCTGCATAAACTTCACGTCACTTCCTGTCATTTTCTACAGATTTTTCAAAGTTTTCTCCACAAATACCTGCTCGACTGGTGTGAAACTGTAATTAAAAGGCACTTCAAGATTTTATATTGTAAGTGATTCATGAAAATAGGTCAAGAGCCACCCCGCCCCTACAAGAACCACCCCGCCCCTACAAGAACCACCCCGCCCCTACAAGAACCACCCCGCCCCTACAAGAACCTCCCCGCCCCTACAAGAACCTCCCCGCCCCTACAAGAACCTCCCCGCCCCTACAAGAGCCACCCCGCCCCTACAAGAACCACCCCGCCCCTACAAGAACCACCCCGCCCCTACAAGAACCACCCCGCCCCTACAAGAACCTCCCCGCCCCTACAAGAACCTCCCCGCCCCTACAAGAACCTCCCCGCCCCTACAAGAGCCACCCCGCCCCTACAAGAACCACCCCGCCCCTACAAGAACCACCCCGCCCCTACAAGAACCACCCCGCCCCTACAAGAACCTCCCCGCCCCTACAAGAACCTCCCCGCCCCTACAAGAACCTCCCCGCCCCTACAAGAACCTCCCCGCCCCTACAAGAACCACCCCGCCCCCACAAGAACCTCCCCGCCCCTACAAGAACCTCCCCGCCCCTACAAGAACCTCCCCGCCCCTACAAGAACCACCCCGCCCCTACAAGAACCACCCCGCCCCTACAAGAACCTCCCCGCCCCTACAAGAACCACCCCGCCCCTACAAGAACCTCCCCGCCCCTACAAGAACCTCCCCGCCCCTACAAGAACCACCCCGCCCCTACAAGAACCACCCCGCCCCTACAAGAACCACCCCGCCCCTACAAGAACCTCCCCGCCCCCACAAGAACCACCCCGCCCCTACAAGAACCTCCCCGCCCCTACAAGAACCACCCCGCCCCTACAAGAACCTCCCCGCCCCTACAAGAACCTCCCCGCCCCTACAAGAACCACCCCGCCCCTACAAGAACCGCCCCGCCCCTACAAGAACCTCCCCGCCCCTACAAGAACCGCCCCGCCTCTGCAGAACCACCCCGCCCCTACAAGAACCTCCCCGCCCCTACAAGAACCGCCCCTGCAGAACCACCCCGCCCCTTTGGAACAGTCCCGCCCCTTTAGAACAGTCCCGCCCCTTTAGAACAGTCCCGCCCCTGCAGAACAGTCCCGCCCCTGCAGAACCGTCCCGCCCCTGCAGAACCGTCCCGCCCCTGCAGAACAGTCCCGCCCCTGCAGAACAGTCCCGCCCCTGCAGAACAGTCCCGTCCCTGTAGAACAGTCCCGCCCCTTTAGAACAGTCCCGTCCCTGCAGAACCGTCCCGCCCCTGCAGAACAGTCCCGCCCCTGCAGAACAGTCCCGCCCCTGCAGAACCGTCCCGCCCCTGCAGAACAGTCCCGCCCCTGCAGAACAGTCCCGCCCCTGCAGAACCGTCCCGCCCCTGCAGAACAGTCCCGCCCCTTTAGAACAGTCCCGCCCCTTTAGAACAGTCCCGCCCCTGCAGAACAGTCCCGCCCCTGCAGAACCGTCCCGCCCCTGCAGAACAGTCCCGCCCCTGCAGAACCGTCCCGCCCCTGCAGAACAGTCCCGCCCCTTTAGAACAGTCCCGCCTCTGCAGAACCGCCCCGCCCCTTTAGAACAATCCCGCCCCTTTAGAACAGTCCCGCCCCTTTAGAACAGTCCCGCCCCTTTAGAACAATCCCGCCCCTTTAGAACAATCCCGCCCCTTTAGAACAGTCCCGCCCCTGCAGAACCGTCCCGCCCCTGCAGAACCGTCCCGCCCCTGCAGAACCGTCCCGCTGCATTGGAACGCTCGAGCTCTGTTTTGTCACTTAGTCCAGACAAAGGTGCCGCTGGCAGGAACGGGACGCTTGGCTTGACTCAGCTCTTTGGGGGCCAGTTTTCTCTGTGATATCGATGGCCCATTGTACCAGGGCCAGAGAGAGAGAGGGGGGGGAGGGAGGGGGGAGGGAGAGAGGGACAGGAAAGAGGGCGGGGCTGCAACCAATATTATTTCTGCGGTCAGCATTATATAATGACCTTTGACATCTGCTAGTCTTTTCACTTCCTCTCCCTGTCTGTGAGCCCCTTTTGCTTCCTCTCCCTGTCTGTGAGCCCCTTTTGCTTCCTCTCCCTGTCTGTGAGCCCCTTTTGCTTCCTCTCCCTGTCTGTGAGCCCCTTTTGCTTCCTCTCCCTGTCTGTGAGCCCCTTTTGCTTCCTCTCCCTGTCTGCGAGCCCCTTTTGCTTCCTCTCCCTGTCTTCAAGCTTCTTCGCTGTGTGCGTTTCCGCCGAAGTCGTTCCGCGGTGTTGCCTTTCGCCCGTCGCCGGGGGAACGCTTGTGGCGCGTCGCTGGCAGGCGAGGCCGCTCAGATCGAGCTGTTCGCTGGGGCGGCGCCTGACACCGAAGAACATTATAAAACAGATCCAAGTTACGTCGTGTTGCATAACAGTGGGAATAAGAAACAACCCACGCCGTTTGCATAACCGCCGTTTCGGAATAGAGCTCGAAGCGGTCGGGTTACGGGAGACGCGCGTTCAAACGGACGTGAAGTGACGCTCGGGTGTGGAGGCCTGTTTTACATGTTTTTTGAGATCGTTTCTAGAGTGAATCCAGAGCAAATCCTCCCCCAGTAAAAGCATGTGGTCTGGAGGAAGACGTTTTTACTAGTATTATGTTGTTGTTGTTGTTGTTGTTGCTGTGTTGTTTATGTTCATGAAACGTTTGGGAGGAGCTAACGTTTGTGAGGACCTAACGTTTGTGAGGAGCTAACGTTTGTGAGGAGCTAACGTTTAAGAGGAGCTAACGTTTGTGAGGAGCTAACGCTTGTGAGGAGCTAACGTTTGTGAGGAGCTAACGTTTGAGAGGAGCTAACGTTTCTGAGGAGCTAACGCTTGTGAGGAGCTAACGTTTGTGAGGAGCTAATGTTTGGGAGGAGCTAACGTTTGGGAGGAGCTAACGTTTGGGAGGAGCTAACGTTTGAGAGGAGCTAACGTTTGGGAAGAGCTAACGTTTGGGAGGAGCTAACGTTTGGGAGGAGCTAACGTTTGGGAGGAGCTAACGTTTGTGAGGAGCTAACGATGCTAAAGATGTTCATGGGTTTCAGCTTCCTGTTTGTAAGTTGTATTCTGAGAGCGTTTTGTGCCCGTTCAAGTATGATAATAATAATAGTAATAAAAAATATAGCCGCAAGCGGCAATGATCGGCCCTCGCCACACCGCCGCCACGCCGCAAGAGGAGGGGGCGCTAACGCGCCCCAATTGTCCTTTTATTACGCCTACTGCTGAATCTGTGACGCTGTCACATCTTCTCCCCTTTGTTTTACCATCAAAAAGCTATTTTATTTTGAATTCTTGGCAAAATGTGCGGCTTTGCCGCACAGAGACCGTGACTTTTTGAATAAAAATGTGGATAACTTTTGATGGTCCTGAAGATGAGTCTCACCAAATTTCAGGTTAATAGGGCTGACGCCCCGAGGGGGAGGAGTTTGTGAAAGTCTAAAGTGTAAACATGTTCTGGCGATTTCCCCATTGGAATAACATGAAAGGTTTCGGTCATCGTTACGGCAACGCCATAACAATTATGACATGGGTCTCATTGACTTTTTTGATGGGGATGCTAAAATTGAGTTGTGTGTCAAATTTCATATAATTTCGCAAAACTAAACATTTAACCTCCATAGAAAATCTGTAGGGGGCGCTGTGGCTCCAAATTAATTTATTTCACTTCAAGTAGGTTTAGGGCAAAGAGTTTAACAACTGATTCTAATTTGACGCAATTCGGACTTTATCTGCGCAAACGGAAGAAATTTTAAATATGGGAGATTTCTGAAATTCTAGCTACAGTTTGCGGCTTCGCCGCACCGAGACCGTGACAGGTATCAATGTAATTTGGATAACTTTTGATGTCCCACTCCTCAGTAGCATTTTCACCAAATTTCAGCTTTTTAGGGCCAACGCCCTGGGAGGAGTTCGTAAAAGTACGACGTTTGGAAAAACTCCGAAGTCATGTTTAGCCATTTTTGAAGCAATATGGCCGACATGTGGTTGGGCGGACGGCGTTGCCATAATAATATTTTTTACTTCTCTTGTCACCATCTACCTCTGCGCCAAATTTCATGATTCTACGATCAGATTTTTTTTGTGTCATTTCCCATCTCTCAATGCATTTTTGGTACATTTGGGGGCGCTGACGCGCCATTTTTTTTATTTTAGAAAAGGGAAATAGCCAGAATGTAGAGAGGCACGATTTTTAGAGGTGTGAACATTTTTGTGACTTTTCGTCAATGTTCACTGGGTGAAAAATAGGGGGGTTGGTCCCGAGAAGAAGAAAGAAGAAAGAATATTAAAGCCGCAAGCGGCATCCAACGGCCCTCGCGGGCCGCCGGCCTTCCGACTCTGCGCTTTCGACTTGATAAAGATGGCGCCCTTATTGTGTGTTGAATTAAAAAAGAACTTGACAGACGGGGACACATTGGACATGGCCAATCCAGTGCAAATGAACACAAGTGTCAGTCAAATTTGCTGCGCCGCCGCACAGAGACCGTAGCACTTGGAATAAAAATATGGATAACTTTTGATGCCGCGCTTGTGTAGATGATTTTTCCCAAAGTAAAGCTTGATCGAGCTATTGCCCACGGAGGAGTTTGTTAAAGTGTGAAGCGTAAATGTGAACATTTCAAGGATTTGGCGTTTTTCCCATTTGTGACAGTATATTTGCAGCTCCACGGCACAGAGACCGTACCACTTAAAATCAAAATATGACTAACTTTTGATGCCCCGCTTGTGTAGATGATTTTCCCCAAATATGAGCTTGATCGGGCAATCGCCCTAGGAGGAGTTTATTAAAGTGTGAAGCGTAAAAATGTGGTGATTTGAGCGATTCTACGATTTTCCCATAAGGATAACATGGGATGTTTCTGTCAACGCTACGGTTACGCCGTACAAAATATGACTTTGGCTCTCATACTTTTATGATCAGGATGGCAAATTAGAATTTTGTTCAAAATATCATGTCATTTGGAAAAACTCTATTGTTTATAGACCACTCTGAAGGCCAAATAGTCAGAATTCTGGGAAACGTTTGCGGCTCCGTCGCACAGAGACCGTAAAAGTTATCCTTAAAATTTGGATAACTTTAGATGCCCCACTTGTCTAGAGGACGTACACCAATTTTGAGGTTGGTGGGCAAAACGCACTAGGAGGACTTCGTTAAAGTGTAAAACATAAAAATGTGGTAATTTGAGAGATTTTGTGGTTTTCCCATAGGGATAACATGGGAGGTTTCTGTCATCGCTACGACTACGCCGTAAAAAATTAGGCATTTTTGTGATTGGCTTTTGTGATTGGGACGGCAAAGTAGAATTTTGGGTAAAGTTTAGACAATTTTGGTAAAACTAATTTTTGACCTTCAATGTTAATTTAAAGGTCACTCTGTAGGGGGCGCTATCACGCCCATTTCAATTTTGTCAGCCTAAACTGGTCCAAACTAGAAAGTTTAACAACTGATTCAAATTTGGTCCTAATCGGACTGGTTTTGATCAAATGGGAACAATTTTTAGATCTGCAATATTCCAAAATAAGTTGTCCAACTTTGCGGCTGCGCCGCACACAGACCGTAAAAGGTATCTCAAAAAATTGGATAACTTTAGATGTCCCACTTGTCCAGAGGACGTACGCCGATTTTGAAGTCGGTGGGCAAAACGCCCTAGGAGGAGTTCGTCAAAGTTTGACGTAAACAAAATGGCTAACTCAGCTTGTTTTCATTTTCAAAGGAAGATGGCGGGCATAGGGTAAGTCTGGGGGCGTGGCCACAATAATATTTTTTTTTTGTCCTCACGAGAGGAATGCGTGTCCCGAATTTCGTAGCTTTACGCCAAAGTTGACCTCGGGGCGTCTCCCATAGGCGCAATGTATTTTGACTTTTGTCGGTGGCGCTGTCGCGCCATTTTTTAACGAAAAAAAAAATCAAATTTTTCGCCGATTCTGAATTTTGGGCAAAGTTTGGTGAGTTTTTGAGCATGTTCAGGGGGTCAAATTAGAGCTCAAAAAGCAGAAGAACAAGAAAAATAAAAATAAATATAGCCGCAAGCGGCAATGATCGGCCCTCGCCACGCCGCCGCCACGCCGCCGCCACACCGCCGCCACGCCGCAAGAGGAGGGGGCGCTAACGCGCCCCAATTGTCCTTTTATTACGCCTACTGCTGAATCTGTGACGCTGTCACATCTTCTCCCCTTTGTTTTACCATCAAAAAGCAATTTTATTTTGAATTCTTGGCAAAATGTGCGGCTTTGCCGCACAGACACCGTGACTCTTTGAATGAAAATGTGGATAACTTTTGATGGTCTTGAAGATGAGTCTCACCAAATTTCAGGTTAATAGGGCTGACTTTTCGTCAATGTTCACTGGGTGAAAAATAGGGGGGTTGGTCCCGAGAAGAAGAAGAAGAAAGAAAGAAAGAAAGAATAATATTCCGATGCGAAAACAATGTTTCCCATTTTTCAAATATCATAAACTATACATTTTCGGAAAGCGCTCGCGCTTTCCTACCTCATGGTGTGGGTCCCTGGTCACTGATGGGTACTTTCGATAATTTTGAGTGGGCTCCGCCCACTTTGTGTTTTTGGCCCTCTATACAGTAATAATGTTCAATTTTTGCCTTACATGCTTATATGCACGGAACATGCAAGAGATGGGGAACGTATTCGTGAGCTACTTAGCGCAAATGAGTGCTTTATATGGGGATGACGACCGCGAAGCGGTCGTCATCTCAATGTAAAGTGCTCGTTTAGTGCGAACTTTTGCACGGGCTTCGCCCGTTTACAACGGTAATGTTCCATTTTCCTACAACTAATTAGTATGCACGGGGCGTGCATGAGTGGAGGAGTGCGTTAGTGAGTGTTTGGAAGTGGGCGAGCGCTTCGCGCTCGATTTTGTGCGCACTACGTGCGCACTTTCGCAGCCGTGCTTCGCACGGCCTTACGAGATTAATAGGCCTCTCGCCAGCTTGTGGCGCTCGGGCCTAATAATATTTTTAGCAAAAACAATATAGCCGTTTCCACTATAACAACAAATTATACATCGTTTGAAAGCTCTAAGCCTTCCCCATGCCGCCATGGGGTGGAATCATCATTACGAGCGCTTACGCGCTCGTCACTCCCCATTCCGTCGGGATGCCCCGCCCACTCCCCATAGACTTCCATTGATTTGAGCAGATACAAGCATGGCCCATGCCTGCGGCATGGATTCTCGCGTACAGGACGATGCCAGGAGGGTTTTTGGAGGAATGCAGCGCTTCGCGCTGCTGTTGTCAACAATTTGTGAATGGGCTACGCCCATTCACTAATTGTTGACTATTTCTGTCATAGCAGGAGTAAGTATGCATGATCCATGCCTTCGGCATGGGCTAGTTCACTGTACTTGCCAGGGGCGACGGGGCCTTCGGCAGCGTTGCGGGAGCAATAGGCCCTCCGCCCTGCTGGGGCTCGGGCCTAAATATTCCGATGCGAAAACAATGTTTCCCATTTTTCAAATATCATAAACTATACATTTTCGGAAAGCGCTCGCGCTTTCCTACCTCATGGTGTGGGTCCCTGGTCACTGACGGGTACTTTCGTTAATTTTGAGTGTTTTTGGCCCTCTATACAGTAATAATGTTCAATTTTTGCATTACATGCTTATATGCACGGAACATGCAAGAGATGGGGAACGTATTCGTGAGCTACTTAGCGCAAATGAGTGCTTTATATGGGGATGACGACCGCGAAGCGGTCGTCATCTCAATGTAAAGTGCTCGTTTAGTGCGCACTTTTGCACGGGCTTCGCCCGTTTACAACGGTAATGTTCCATTTTCCTACTACTAATTAGTATGCACGGGGCGTGCATGAGTGAAGGAGTGCGTTAGGGAGTGTTTGGAAGTGGGCGAGCGCTTCGCGCTCGATTTCGTGCGCACTACGTGCGCACTTTCGCAGCCGTGCTTTGCACGGCCTTACGAGATTAATAGGCCTCTCGCCAGCTTGTGGCGCTCGGGCCTAATGATGGGGGAAAAAAATATAGTATTAAAGGCGGTATAGACGATTTTTCGGAGATTTGAGAACGCAGGTGGAAGTGCACATGCCACTCCCCCTTGCACATGCCACTCCCCCGTGCACATGCCACTCCCCCGTGCGCATGCCACTCCCCCGTGCGCATGCCACTCCCCCGTGCGCATGCCACTCCCCCGTGCACATGCCACTCCCCCGTGCACATGCCACTCCCCCGTGCACATGCCACTCCCCCGTGTGGACTGATACAACACACACGTGCGTTTGTTTATTAGCGCAACGGAGCGCATCGCATCTCTCATCTCCCGTAGATTTCTGTCCACTTCTGCGTCAGCTCGAACCGTCTTTCTCCGTCTTCATTTTGCCCCGTACACTGAGGGAACTATATTATGATAGATCCATGCGCTTAGGCACGCGGAAACGTGGGGACGAGCCTGACGCGGCTGCAGGTGAGCGATAGGTGCGTTTTATGATTGATACGTGGCAGGACAAATGATTTATCCACGCCACGAGGAAATATGATAAAAAATTTGCTGAAAAAAATCGTCCATTCCACCTTTAATAATAATGACAATAATCTTTATTTATGAAGTACTTTTCTAAAAATGGTACCAAAGTGCTTTACAGTGCAATTAAAAACAACCAAATCAGCATAATAACATAGTAAGGCCCATAGTAAACAGAGCAATATAACTAGGGCTGGGAATCGCTGGGTACCTCACGATACGATACACGATACATGGCTCACGATACAATAATATCGCGATGTGGCGATTATTGTGATTATCAATATATTGTCTATAATAACTTGCAATATATCATGTTTAAAGACATGCTTTTTTTGTAAATTTATCTTCGATACTTGACGAGAACGCATCGATAATCGATCGTGGGAATAAATGTTGCGATATATCGCCATATCGATATTTTGGCGTATCCCTCAATATTACAATTAATAATGAAACACAAGCAACCAGGAAGATCAGTTAAACAAAAAAGTAGTAAAAATAAATAAATATATAAATATATATATATATAATATATATATATATATATATATATATATATATATATAATATATATATATATATATATATATATATATAATATATATATATATATTATATATATATAATATATATATATATATATATATATATATATATATATATATATATATATAAAGGAAAAATACCTTAACATGTTTCTTAAATGTGTATAATATTTTGTTTTGAATTGTCCTCTCAAAAAATGTTCAGTTCCCAAAATAACTTTTGACTAAATGTATTTTTTTCTGGGATATATTATAATAAATTGTGTTGTTTTGATGATTGTGTAACTTAATAGTTTCCTTTTTTACTTTATTTAAAAAGACAGAGGACAAACACATGCGCGACACATAAACTGTAATGTACATCTGAGGATTTTGAGACAAATATGAAAAAAAATCCAAAACATTAGTCCCTGAGCAGCTTTAATTCAACAAGATTTAAACAAAACAAATCTTGATTATCAGATGCAGACAGTGCACAGTGGTCTGGTTTTACTTTAATGCAAGAGGAAGTTGTTTTGGTTCAGAAAGAAACGACACGACTTCTTCTTCACTTACTTTGGTTTTACCGTAAATCCTGAACTAAAAGTGCAGCGTGCAGGCCGGTCACTTCTATAAATACAGAAGGAGGAAGTGAGAAAAGCCCAGATTACTCACACTCACCACAGCAAGGTCCAGATAATGAGCTCAAAACACAACGTCCACAATCGTAAAAATGTATAAAAATAATAATACACTAAATCTACAATGTTTGGATTCAATTCATCATCTGTTTAACGAGAAAAGGACTCGATTTTGACAAGGAAAAGGTTTTATCATCCACAATATTTTAACTTTTGATGAAGCATTTGCAGTGAATAAGAAAAATAAATAAAAAAATCAAATAAATCAAATAAATCTACAATGTTTGGATTCAATTAATGATCTGTTTAACGGGAAAAGGACTCGATTTTGTTAAAGAAAAGGTTTGACACTCAATTTATTTATATTTCAAAAATAAATAGTAAAAACATTTTTTTTTTTCAAAAGCAACAGAAAATAAAGTTAGTTTTGTACATTTGATCTGGTTCTGATCTAAATCAGGATCATTCTAAAACAATTCAGGAAATATCCAGTTTTGTCCTGTTCATGTGTTGTTTTTTTCCATTTTTCATACTTGGTCAAATGAGTATTTAGTTTCAACACTAGTTTAAGTGTTGATTAGTATCAGGGCACGGCTTAACTCCAAATTGAGACAAAATTATGATTAAACTATGATCTTTTCAGCATTTTGAGGCAGTGGAAGGCAAAATGACGCTTGTTTTTCTGTCCCGGTCTGTATTTTTCTCAGTTTGAACGCAACAGAGCCCAGCATCAGCTTGACGTGACCACAATGAAATGCATGCTGGGTAATTCAGATCACATTCGGAACCCCGCGGAGCACTCACGCAGACTGCAGACATTTTATTTAGAAGAATGCGCCGCTTTTGAGCGTTTGAATTTCCGAGCTGACTTCATCTGCTCGTTATATTTAAGAATTTTGCTCAAGTTGTTTCCTGTTTGATAATTCATTTCCTGATTTTAAATTTTTTCCTGGCAACCATCAAAATGTTTGAGAATGTCTTTATTTAGTCGGATTCATATGTTAAAGCAGAAAAGCATGTTTTTTGAGCAGAAAATTGTGCCAAACAGTTTTCCACGCTGCAAATTTCATACATTTAACCAAGATTTAGTGACTTAATTCAAGACAAAATGAATCCGTCTTTTCTTGTTTTACGTAATTTCTACAAAACACATCCTAAATTAGTAAGATTATTAAGCTTATTTATAGAATTCTAGATAAAAGTTTTAAAAATCACACACGGGCAGATCAGTTAACTTATTTCAAGGACGTTTTGGCCTAAAACAAGTGCATTTTCTAGTTTTAAGAAGGTGTAATTTTGCAGTGTGATGTCATCAATGCGTCATTTTCATCACTTTTTTTCACAAACTGCAACACGATTGGTGCAAAAAATTTGTAATTTACATATTTACAATGTAAATTACAAATTTTTTGCACCAATAATTTACATATTTACAATGGGGGTGCACGGTGGCAAAGGCGGTTAGCGCTCTTGCCTCCCAAGAAGGAGATCATGGATTCGATTCCCGGACCAGACCAACATCACATGATCTCTCTGGGTGGAGTTTGCATGTTCTCCCCGTGTTACCGTGGGTTCTCTCCGGGTTCTCCGGCTCCTCCCACCGTCCAAAGACATGCATGTGTTAGGTAAAAATTGGTAACTCTAAATTGGCCCTAGTGAGAGTGTTTGTAATGTCTATGTCTCTGTGTTAGCCCTGCGACAAGTTGGCCACTGTCCAGGATGTACCCCGCCTAAGGCCCGAAGTCACTGGGATAGGCTCCAGTCACCCGCGACCCCGAAAGGGAACAAGCGGTAGAAAATGGATGGATGGATGGATATTTACAATGGGTATTATCAAACAAAATAAAGATAGAAAATTATTTTAAAAATCCTCCCATGGGCGCTTTAATGGTGTTCTTAAATTGAAAATATCTTGCTTAGAAATAAAAATAATAAAAATAATAAAATAAATAACATGAATAACATGAATAAAATAACAATTAAATTAAAGGAATAGACTTGTACAAAAGTGTGTAGACTTAAGCAGCTTTTGTTAGACAGGATGTTTAGCTCTCTTCCGCAGAGGAACTGCTCGCGTCCCATTTCTGCTTTGCTTTCTTCCCCTCTCCACTTCAGTCTATTGTCCCCCCCGAGGCTCCGTTTACAGGCCTGTGGGTTTGTTTGGCGTTTGGGCCCGAGGAAGTAGCCGCGTCCGGACCCGGGGTCAGTTTCATCCTCGTCGCCGATCCCCCCCGCGCGGACGCTCACGTTTACCGCGCCGCTCAGACCTCAGAGTGTCTGTTTTCATGTTGAAGCGGCTGAAACAGATGCTGAGGTCGCGTTCTTCTGGATGTGTGGCTGTTGTTGTTGTTGTCGTGGGCTTTGTTTCCCCCCCAGTAAACAAACTGTCGCTGAGGGAATTATATCCAAGTGTTTCTCACAGGGAATAACGCAATTTAAAACACAAAAACACAGCGATTATAGAAATATGTTTAGTTGTGATTTTTCTGTTGAGTCCGATTAGTTTGTTTTATGTTTTAAAATCAGGGTTCGGTTCACTCCTCTGGATCGGCTCAGGACTGCATTTTTCAAACTGTAACCTTGGCTGTGGCGGTTGGGTTTGTTGGTCAGTTGCTTTTGCCTTTAGCGCGAGATGTGGGCGAAGTGAGACCACAGCTGTGACGTTTCGCGCGCTCAGTCCGTTCAAAGCATTTCGGAACACTTTGAAAACACTTTCACAAACAACTGTCCAGGTGGAGCTGGAGAAGAGTGAACAGTGGTCAAACGGCCAGCATTTGTAGAAATATGCAAGGATGCTAACGTTAGCTGCGGGCTGAATGCGACCGTGATGCTAGCGCCGCCTGCTTTATTTAACATCCACAGAAGTTAACGCAGGTCAACAGCGTCTGTTAAGACTCAGCAGTGACTCGACTAGAATGATTTATGCTTTAGTTTTCACCCACGCCAGACCACGCCCCTTGATATGACACGCTGCCAACTGTATTCTCGACCTCAGGGTGAGTAAGTAAGGCTGCGTCTTTACAGCGACTTTGAGCTTTGTTTTGTGGAAAATTGCTTGCACATTTTTGACAGTCGCAGGTTTTAGGTCATAAAATATGTGATTATTTACCATTTTCAGGTCTGTTTCACAATAACAGACCAAGAACTCACGTGTCAATCATTAATGTATGCTTTAAATCTGTGATTAATGTAGAGAATGCTATAAAATGAATCTTTTTGTGGAGCTGGGTCGCTTGCTTGTGACTTTTTTGTCCAAAGGCTTGTTGTTCTCCGAAAATCTGGCAACCCCGGCACGTCGTGGGTGGGGCTGACGGCTCATTCTGAAACACGCTCTTCACTCCTCGTGGTTCAAAATGCGGCGTGGGGCCTTTTTAAAGCACCACAATTCCACAATATTAAACCTGTGGCGTGTGACTCATGGCGGCAGACGCGAGCCCAGACTCTGCCCTCACCGGGGGGGCCTGCAGGGGCCGCCGTGGGGGGGCCGAGCGGCTCAAGACCTCGTCATCTGCTCCTTCATGACTGGACGGAGAACTTGTGGCGTGGGAGGGAGGCGTGCGGCGCTGATTAAACGCTGGGTCTCGCTGATGTGATTCACTCGTGTTTTTTCCACGTTCTTTTTTCCAAAATAGACTCGAGGCCGCGGCCAACTGTTGTTCCGCGGCTGAGCAATCTGTTACAAGCTTCTCTGCTTTATCGGCCCAGATTTGGAAAAAAATACAACTCGCAGGCTGTAGTTTGAGACGAGGAGAATCTGAATGTGGACACAAGTTAGAGCTGTAGTCGACTATTTTCTCAAAAGGCGGAGGCGGCGCCGGCAGAAGCTCTCGATATCATCAGGGACGCAGACAAAAACTACTGTGTAATTAGAGACGTTTGAGCGGAGGAAACTGTCCAGTCACTCCACACGCTCCAGATAACTCTCTTTTCTGCTGTTGTGCATACATCCTTATAATGATCGTAATAAAATAATATGTCAGCTAATAAATACATGTACATACAAGAGACCGACACGAGACCGACAATCCGAGACATACAAGGTGCACAAAATAATAATAGAAAATAATCCATCCATTTTCTACCGCATAGACAGACATTACAGACAACCATTCACTCTCACATTCACTCTCTAGGGCCAATTTAGAGTCACCAATTTTGCCTGACACATGGATGTCTTTGGACGGTGGGAGGAGCCGTCCAAAGACATCCGAGGAACGCCGGAGAACCCACGGTAACACGGGGAGGACATGCAGACCCAGAGAGATCATGTGATGTTGGTCTGGGAATCGAACCCATGATCTCCTTCTTGTAATATAATGATAATAATATCTGTTTTATGTAGTGCTTTTCAGGGTAACTCAAAGACGCTTTACATAGTTAGAACATGCAACAGGGACAAACAAAGACAAGGAATGAGGGAAAACTGTCATTAGTGGAGATTGTGGGCCAAACCATGACCCGGAGACCACATGTGGCCCTCAAAACAGGTCTTTTATTGCAAAATCTAAAAATCCTCGACCAACATTTTCACCTGGGACAGACGTGATATAAAAGTTTAAGCCTGAATAACGATGCTTGTTCAAATCTTTCTGAAGAATTCTCTGTCTCGACCACCTGCTGTGGCCCTCGGCTTCGTACATGTTCCAATGTGGGGCCCTGAGTGAAGAACATTTTGCGTAGAGAGAACAAATAGAAATGAGGAGCGCTGCGTGGGTACTGGAAAGTCCAGAAAATGGTGCTCGATTGGAGAGAAGGGGTGATTTGTAGCAAAAGAAAAAGGAAAAAAACTGTCTATGCGCGTATAAATTGTGGCAAAAATATGTAAGTCGCGTATTCCCACAGACAAAAAACCAAGGCACTCTGTTTTGGAATATAATGAAAAAGCCTTTATTGCAACATGGCTTTAAGTTTAAGATACGCACCAACGTGTTTCAGCCCTAACGTGGCCTTCCTCAGGGTGAAGCCGACAGGGGTGTAGGTCTCCTTTAATGGGGGAGGGACCTGTGGCTCCACCTCTTCCATTTCACAATGTCAAAAAACATTTTAGACAGGGTATCACAAAGTGTTCAAGAAAGTAACTTATGTAGAGTGCACTTAAATACTTCAAAGTTAGTGTAGTTTGGGTTCGATCAAAGAGGTGCTGAAACCCTTTGAGCGCTTTAGCCGGTTGTTGCGCGTCTTCAGTCGAATCTTCACGTCAGGTTGGACTCATTTGACTAAAACGCTGTTAAGATCAATACTTTTATGATTTAGTTTTTTTTCCCTTCAATTTGATTTCCTGGTTTGGGTTAGGTGGGTTAGGGTTAGGTGGGTTAGGGTTAGGTGGGTTAGGGTTAGGTTGGTTAGGGTTTGGGTTAGGTGGGTTAGGGTTAGGTTGGTTAGGGTTAGGGTTAGGGTTAGGGTTAGGTTGGTTAGGGTTAGGTGGGTTAGGGTTAGGTTGGTTAGGGTTTGGGTTAGGTGGGTTAGGGTTAGGGTTAGGGTTAGGTGGGTTAGAGTTAGGTGGGTTAGGGCTAGGTGGGTTAGGGTTAGGTTGGTTAGGGTTTGGGTTAGGTGGGTTAGGGTTAGGTTGGTTAGGGTTAGGGTTAGGGTTAGGTTGATTAGGGTTAAGTGGGTTAGGGTTAGGTGGGTTAGGGTTAGGTTGGTTAGGGTTAGGTTGGTTAGGGTTAGGTGGGTTAGGGTTTTTCCTTAACTGTTTGCTCGCCATCAGTTTTTACACTTGGCCCAAAAAGTATTAATTGGCAATGAAAAGTACATGAGAACAGCGTTATGTTGTTGAATTAATGTTTCAAGGTTCAGAAAAATGAGTTTTTTGTACGTAAACTGCCACAAATTTGCTCTTCTTCTTATAATTTTGAGTATATTCTTCAACTTTTCTCCTCATACTGACACTTAATTGGTGTAAAACTATCATTTAAACTTACAACTGGTTTTATTCCGCCAAGTAAAATCATGAAAACCTGTCATTAGTCGACTGCAGCGCTAATTCTTACACGGAAAGTTGGGTCATAAGTGTCTCGTCCAGTGGTAAAACAGCACGAGTTCGAGCAACAACATCGTTTTTACCTTTACCGCTTGAGTCCCTCTGTTCGTGCTTTAACGTGACCCGATCTTACCTTTTTCCCTGCTCACAGAAGCAGACTAACTCTCTTATGTAACCCCTTTTTAGAAAAACAAAAAAGCGCCTCAAGTGGGCCCGGTCGACCTTCAGACCGCATTGGCCCTTTCGGAGCGAATCGGGGGCCCTCGCGTTGCCTTCCGCTCGCTACTAAAGAGCTGCGTTGTCGAGTGCACTTTGAAGAACCCATTAGGGACTTGTCCTGGCTCTGCCCTGATCGGTTCCCGGAATGAGAATGCAAACTTCCGTGGCGGTAGATCGTAGCGATGCGCCACAAATTCAGCAGTTCCGCGACCCAAAGAACGGTGCGCGATTTGAAAGAGAATCGGCGGTTTTGGTGTGTTCGTGAGTTCGATTTTCAAACCAAGCGCGCGATATAATAAAGTTTACTCGCATTTTCTGCTAATAATATCTTGGAAAAACAATGCTTCTTACTGCGAGTTGAGCCGCCTCGCCGTATGTCCATTACCTGCCGCGATATCGATATTATCCCGGTTCATTTTTGACAGGATACTTACAAATATGGTCTTGCCGTAATGTATTACTCAAACTCTGTCAAAATAAAAACCTAACAGAGGCAAAACCAAGACTAAAGCAAGTTTAATTTAGTCTGAAAGAGGAAAATAGTTCATAAAATCAGCCAATTTCAGCAAAAAAACAGAAAAAAAAAAAAAACAGTGCATTTCAGTCAGAAGGAAGAAGCTCGGCTTTGCTGCGATATATATTTAGTTTAACGCTGCCCTAGTTTAATGGCGTATTGCGGAACATTTCAGGCAAAAGCAATAACACAGAGATGACGCCCGAAGCGTTATAGCGCGCCGCCTTTCATTTTAACGTGTGCGGCGAAAGAAAAAACGACAAAACGTTTCCAAACCCGACGATGAACCTTGACATTTTCATCGACTTTCCAAAGCGTCTCAAAGTGCGTGCGTTTACGCCTTAAAGGGTTTTGAAAGCTAGCGTTTCATCGCCGCTTTTGTGAACACGATCCGGAACAATCGGGACGCGCTAATCGAGGACGACGCGGCACCTTTTCCCGCGGCGGCGTCTCGCGTTTCAAGGACTCGCGGCGGCGAAGAGGGAACCGAGCCGCGGTGGTCGGGTTACGCGGGCGCTCGTTCCCCCGCCGCGCACGATAATTAGAATCGGGACAGAGATGAGCGTCGTTACTGGTCGATCGGTTTCCAGGGAGCGGCGTGATCTGCAATCTTCACCGTAATTCACCGTCATTATTAGGCCTTTGGGTGTAATTTGCGGTTAGATGAGACGTGTTGGTAATGATACGGCAATAAGCGGCGTTTCTTTGACTTGTAATTGGAACTTGTAATTATAGAAACATGTTCAGGAGGCACAGTCTTTCTTTTTCTTTTAATTGATACGTCTGTTTATGTTTTTTTACTATTCTTAAAAAAAATAAAAAAAACGATTACAGCATTTAGCATTACTATACACTCACAAAACAACAACAAGCAAAAACTGCCACTCAAAAAAAAACTCATAACAAAATCTTTAAAAAAGAAATCTTTAAAAAAAAAAAAAAACAGCACAAACGACCCAGGCATATTATTTTTATTTTTTAACTCAATACAATTTTTTTTTAAAGAAAAACGGTCACACAAAAAAACTCAAAAATACAAAACAGCACAAACAACCTCGGCATATTCTTAAAACTAAACAGAAAACAACAAACTCGAGGACAAACACGATAATCACTCCCTCCAAATCGCACTGATAATGAATTGAGATTTTCAAAAACGTCGCAAACACAGATTTGATGGTGTCTGAGCTCGTCTTGGGCACATTTATCACTTCTGGCTCGTGTTCGCTTCATAACAAGTCCTTAAATCTTTTTATTTCTTTGTGAGTCGCGCTTCAGCTTTGACTTGGGAATTGTCAAATCCCCAAAAAGTCTAAATCTAAATTGTGTTTCATTAAAATGAGCATAATCCGACCTGTGAAAGCCACTTTAAGAGTCAAAAACGCCTGTAATCGAATAAATGCTTGAACGATAGGTGCGTTTATTACCATTCCCGGCAAAGCAAACACACCATAGTGCACTTTTGATGATTAGATTTGAGCTTACGTCATATTATATTACAAATGTGACGAACCGTATTCATTTCCCTCGTTTCCTCGTTTTGGTTTAGCCTTTCGAGACACTTACGTCGAGCAGCAATTCGCCGTAAATCCGCTTTTACCGAAATGAAAAGAACATTCCAACGCCGCACAGACGCTCTTTTATTACAGACATCAGTAACGGCGGCGTTTCAACCGACGCAGGTAACGTCTCCCGCTTCTCCGCCGGCGCGAGAAGATTTACGGGGGTCATTTTGTCTGAATTGGAGCGACTCTCGCCTTCAACGCCAGCAAAAAGACGCTTAACGCGTGATTGTGGCGGCCGAGAGGGGACAACGGCCAAAGCCATGCGAAAGTTTCCCTTTGAATACAGATAAACTCATATGTTATGCCAATATTGTATCAGTTATACAATAGAACAGAGAAAGATTGGTAAAATAGGCCAATCCCACCTTTAATAAAGGCATCATGTCATTGAAAGATTTATTATTAAAACTATTTTGCGCAGATTGGCCAAAAATGTAAAGGATTTTCATTGGATCGACAACTAAATTAAATGAAAACAGAAGTCTGAGTCCATTTAAAGTTGATACACAATCCCGATTTTGATTTAGTGCTCTTACTCTCGCTCGGATGTTCAACAAGATCATTCGAAACCCACTCGGGGAAAGGTCCGACTCGCTCTTATTTGTCTTATTTACGCCTTCTTTCCGGCGTTTGCTCGATTCGCTCGATAAGCAGCGTCAATACGAGTTCAAGCGCGGATTAGTATCGATTCCTGGCCTGTCATTGATTCTTTTGACGGCCCAATCCGGAGTCGACGCCGTATTTCTTCCACCTCGAGCGGCCGCGGACGTTTCGCCGTTGCATCCGACGCCGCGAGCCCCGTTGTTCTCGTTCCCCGGCCGGTTGGCGAAGAGCGGTCGCGGCGGGTCGGCTTCTCACGCGGATCGGCGGTTCTGGACTCGACCGTGTGACTCCGTGGCATTTACAGAAGGTTAATTGGCGCCTCGCGATGTGCTTTTGAAGGTGATGAAGTCGCTGGTTTATAGATTCCATCGTGGCCTTTGTTGAGATTGGGCAGAAGAGATGTGACAATCGCTAATTCGTTTAGTATATTAGAAGATACTTAAATGAAATGGGCGTCGACAAGCCTAGTTAAAGCCGTAGCATCAGCGTTAGCATCAGCGTTAGCATCAGCGTTAGCATCAGCGTTAGGACTAATTACGTGGAGTGAAGGAAATATCATCTGTTGTTTTGGAGATATGCAAAACGATCTATGTTTTCTGCTAAATTTGAACCTCTACCAATGATGGAAAAAGGAAGAAATGTACATTATTTTTTGTGCCAACCTCTTATTTATTTGTTTCCTCAGAACGTAAGTATTTAAACGTGTACTTCAATACTTTTGTGTACGTCGATTTAAAGTGCATATGACAGGTTTTTTACGATTTTCTAATTTTGGCTTTGTTTGGTGTATTTATACTTGTTGCACATATAAATTATAGTTTCACACAAATCGAGCAGGTATTTGTGGAGAAAATGTTGAAAAATGTGTTGAAAATGACAGGAAGTGACATCACACCAGGGGCTCTCAGCAGAATTTACACCAAAGAAACTACTTTTTTGACTCTCTAAACGTAAATTCAACAAAATAAAGTCTCATATGTTTCTGTGTCAAATAAAAAGAATAGTGACATTAGATGAATTTTGGCCCAGTGTCTGCTGGGTAACTTCCTAGTGTGATGTCATCAATTACAAACAGGAAGTGAAACAATAAACCTAAAAAAAATTGCTAATCTGTGCTAATTTTCATCTAAATTCAAAATATATTTATCTTAACTGCATTTTAGCTCAATGAATCGTCCAATCCGTCAGTGGAGCTTTAAAGTATTAAGTATGTTGACTTTTTTGCTACAGTAAATCTGCAGTTTTACAAAAAATAAAAGTACCACAACTGAGTACTTCCTCCAGCGCTGGTTCCGGACTCGCGTCGCGGATCCGTCCCTCGAGCGCGTTCCCACGGTCGGACACGTCCCGGGCCCCGGCAGCCTTCGGCGCGTGGGAGGCGGAGCCGGGTCAACCGCTCGCCCCTCCCCCGGCGCTCGACCCCCGGACGGAGGTCAGAGGCTCCGCACGCGCCTCACTTCCTCCTCTCGTCTCGTGGAAGAAACGGCGGCGTTGTTGAGCGGGACTTTTGATTTCCCCCCAAAACCTGAAGCCGTTTCCGAACCTTTGGAGTAAAAAACAAAGGTCCGGACTCTTTGTGAAGCCGAGACGCTGTCGTGTTTTGGCGTCTGAGGTCGGATTTAGTCTGATTTGAAGTGTCACACGCGCCGCACGGAGGAGCATAACGTTGTAAATCCCACTTTGATGAACGTGAGTCGGAGTAAAGCTGGTGTTGGAGGACGGTCTGAGCGACGCTAGTTTGAGCGTTTTGACAATTCCTCTTTCAAAGCTGAAGCTAATTTAACCAAAGATGAGATTTAGTGACTTGTAATAAAGTTAACACGTTTAGGCCTACTCACAAATCACTCACTTTCATTTCTCCCTGGATTGTTTCGTCACAAGTGAAAATCTGAACTTTTTTTTTTATTTCATTTTGCGTTTTGTTTGTTTTATGCCTGTTAAAAAAATGTAGTAAATAAATACAAAATTTGAAATAAAGATGAGATTTAGTGACTGTAAATGAGGCTTAGTCAATTGTTTTGAGGGATTTAAAGCTTTCTTTTAATATTTAACTTTACCAGGAGTTAGTTATTGTTTCTCTGATGTTGGACAACGGGACTATAGAATGTGTTTTAGACTTTTTTGATCGTTTTCGCCTCATCAAAAACATACACGGACTTCTATTTTTGCTCCATTCGCACTGGTCTCGCTCTGTGACTCACAAATCACTCCGTAACCTTTTTGTTTGTTTTATGTCTGTTAAAAAAACGTAGTAAATCCATAACAAAATTAGAAATAAAGATGAGATTTAGTGACTTGTTATAAATTTGGATGGGATGGATTCACGCCTAAACTCCATTTGATCTTACAGCTGAGAACACCAGAGGTTTTGAAGTGTGGAGCTATGGACTGGAAAACACTGCAGAAGTCAATTTACATTATTATTATAAAAAAAAAAATTCAAACTGAAAATACTGAAATTAAGAGGGTTATAGCCTTCTTTTAATATTTGACTTTACCAGGAGTTAGTTATTCTTTATCCGCTAGTGGACACCGGGAATGTAGAGCGCTTTTTAGACTTATTTGATCGTTTTCACCTCATCAAAAACATACACGGACTTAAAACATCTGGACTTAGTAAGCTCAATTTGTGAATCCATAAACCGCACTCGTTCTGTGACCAATTTGTCTTCACAATAAAATAATTGCTCCAGTGGCATAGGGGTCACGTTGCCTAAAGCCTTCATTACTTTTTCATTATTTATCCGCACACTCTTTTTAAAGTGTATGAGACCGTTTGGACTGCACATGTCGAACAAAAAAGTAATTCACTATTTTGACGTTACTTCCTTGTTGCGCATGTTACCTAGCAACCGATAACGTCTTTATTAAGTGAACTGATCGTTGAAAAATGGCAGGAAATGGCGCGTCAGTTGTCCTCGCGCTTTGGATGGACTGTCGCCTATTGATGACATCACAGGGGGGATCCTGGTGTTAACTCAGCACCGCTTCCTGTCATTTCATTTTCCCCATTTTCCGTCGCAGACTTCCAAACTTGGCTGATGTAGAACAATGATAAATATTTACAACAGGGACTGACCCACCCCCCCAAAAAAAGATAATAATAATTAGCAAAACATGAGAACCACATGCACTTTGTAATGTAAATAAATGAGAGTAAAAAATAATGAGAATAAAAGGAAACACAATTCAATGTTTTAAAGGATTTATTGAGAAGTTTAGTTTGTGAGTCGACCAAAAGTGCGCTGGCCAAAAGAGTCCCCAGGGAGCCGGAGCACCTTCAGAAGGTTCCTGGGCAGAACATTGTGGGAAAATAGGAGGGGTATTTTAGGGAATTAACTGTTTTAAAATATTGGCAAGGATGAAATTGTGCACGGTGAATTAAATAAAGAATCTACTTTTGTATTAAATTGAAGTTTTATATATCGACACTGTTTTTCTACAGTTAACTTTCATCTTTGCTGTTTGGAGAGATGAGGAACTTACCTGGTCCTCGGAGTAGGAGTGTCCATTTAACCCAGTGGCCTATAAAAGGGGCGTGGTCGCAGTTGCTGGTGCGGTCGGTGCTGTGTGAACATGCTGACAGATGCTGTATTTCAAATCTCCTACTTCACTGTAAATAAAATGCAGGTGGGTCTGCGCCATCTGAACACGGCTCGGCTCTGTCCTGGTCATCGCCGCTAAGGTCGCTAACCGGGCGTAACACACTTCAAGCTTCTTTTGTGACCCGTAGGCCTTTTGTGGTTTTGTCGACAGCTTTAGTCACATGGTCGGCGATAGAGATCATAAACCGCTGTGAACTCTTTCGCCTGCAGCTGAACAAGACGCCCTTTGGTCACACACTAGTGAAGGAAATTGGACTTAAATGAGTCGCGCATGACTCTACAGGAAGCGTGCGTCGTCGCAGTAGTAGTTCCGTTCTCGCTGGCGTGTCGCGTTCCTCCTTCGTTTCGTTGTCGTTTTTTTTTTTTTTGCGTGTCTCTGTTGTGTATCTGCAGCTGTGGCTCTGTCCGCTCGGCCTGTGGAAGGAGCACAGCTTTACAGCGGACGACAACAACATCCGGAATCGCATGCCGAAAGCTGTTCTTCCCGAGCGGAGCGGTGTGGAGAGATTTACAACCAGGGCTGGTTTTCAAGGCAGGCTATTTGCACTTAACGGACACGTAATGTAGAAAAAATGAGCTTTTTCTCTCCTTTAACCGTGTCATAACAGTGTTCCTTCATCAACGACACGCCCGGAGTTATATTTAGCTTCATTCACGCCTGCTTGAAGTCCACGTGACGTCTTAGTCCCTGTGGCAAATAATTACCAACGTTTTTCATCAGTCGAGTTGCAGTTTGTGATTACAGTTTGACACATAGAACGGGAAAATGACAGGAAGTAAGTGCTGCAGCAGAATGCCTCTGTGATGTCATCAAAAAGCTTCATTCAATCAAAAATGCAAGTGTTGTCAAGTGTTATTATTTGTGAAATCAGAACTATTGTATGATTTAAACTGATTTTGGCCCTTGTTTACAGCGTGGTTGCTAAGTAACACTTGTGGAATTACCCATGTCATATTTGCTGGCCGTGTCAAACCAGGAAGTGACATTATAAACATCATCAGTCGAGTTGCAGTTTGTGATTACAGTTTGACACATAGAAGTAGAAAATGAAGGGAAGTAAGTGCTGCAGCAGAATGCCTCCGTGATGTCATCAAAAAGCGCCGTTCCATCAAAAATGCAGAGAAAATGTGCTTGTGACTTACACCTTTTTTATGACGGTTTAAACAGTCATTTAACAAAATAAATGTGTCGTCAGTGTAATTATTAGTTAAATCAGAACTATTGTATGAGTTAAACTGATTTTGGCCCTTGTTTACAGTCCGGTTGCTAAGTAACAGTTGTGGAATGACCTCTATGTTATATTTGCTGGACGTGTCAAACCAGGAAGTAACATTATAAACGTCACCAAAATTGCCAAATTGGAGAAAAACGGGCAAAATATTTGGTAAAATCTGAAATATAATCATGTTCTCTTTGTTTTTTTTTGTAAAGTCTAGTCTAATGTGGCACGTGGACTTTAATTACAGACATTAATTATTTCACTGTTTTGAGAATTTAACCCAAAATGTCTTTGTTCCACCCATTTTAAACAGCAACGCAATCAAATTAAACCTTAAAGTCAGTTGTATTATTTACTTAAGACAACAAATTCCCAATATATAGTTATAATTTGTAGAGAAAAGCAGTTGTTTTATGCGCGTCGGTTCCAGCATTCGGCCTCGTTATGGGCTCGTTATCCGCTGCGCGTCTGCTTCCCGAGGCTTTAACGCGGCTTGAAAAATCCGCGGCCATAAACTCGCCGTGGTTCTGCTGCGCTCGGTGACGGCGGGCGGCAGCTGCTACGAGAACCGGAGGTGGGGGGGGGGAAGAGAGGAAAACTGAAATCACGGACGAGCAGGTTTTGTTCGCGAGGCGACGATTGCGTTCACACGGAGATAACGGTCAGAACGAGGCTTCGGGTACGAGCGTCTGTCTAATATATGCACTTTTAGAACAGCAGTAAGCGTGCTATCGCTAACAGTAGCAGGGCTCAGATGAAGGATTTTCACTTGTATAGCGGCTCTGCTAAACAATCCCTTAATTTTTCGAAATTTTTATAGCAATTTGATAATTGCATAACAAAACACGAAAGTGACTAACAATCAATATTTTCCATTGATATAACACGATTATTTATTTAAAATGTATTTGTAAACATTCTATTTAAAAAAAAAAACTCTTAACAAATTAACTTTTAAACACTTTTTAAACATTTTTTCTTTAGATAAAACAGAAAACTTGCAAATAAAATGAGTTGTTGAACAAATTAATTAACACAAAGTCAGATGGCCTCATTTACAACTTTCTTCCACATCATCATCAATCAGATGACTATTTGCAGGAGTCTCATTTACATATTAATTGTCATTACACTTGGAAAAAATTGGTATTAAGCTTCTTATGGAAAAATAAATGTTGCTGTGGTGTTTCCATCATGGTGTATTTTATGTGTTATTCAAATTGTACCGCTCTATTTGACGTTCCATTTTTCGTTTTGCTATTTGATGACGGTCCCTAAGCACTCGTCTCGGCTCCAGCTGCACATTCGGAGCCGTGTAATTCGCTGCGCCCAAAATACGCATCTGATTGTTAAAACGAGGTTGTGTCACTGCAGTGTAAATATGAATATTCTGGCTGTGTTTGATCTGCAAAGACTTTTGTGTTTAGGAGCTATTGACCTCGGAAGTCTGAATCTGACGCAAACTTTACCGCACGTGGCTCCTCCCACTTTCAAACTTGAGATCTGTGACAGCAGCGGGACTCGTCATGACAACACAGCGTCCCACATGTGTCATGCCGTTATTGACGATCGATTGACGAGTGATCAGAACTTTTAGGCGCTTTGGTGATACAATTGAACACACATTTTTGTATCGCAAAAGCTGCGATACAAACACACTTTTTATGACGAATGCATCGCATTCGAGAGAAATTGCGTCGCATTTTGCGATACCGCTTATTCTGAACCCTGAGTAGAGTAATGGACCTGGTTGTATTTGACTAAAAAGTACGATTCTTGCTGGACTAAAGACTAAATGCTCTGCCGATCGATTAGAAACTGACAAAAGCTCTCAAAACCTTCCAGTATCTTTATGAAGAATTTATCTGACCCAAACTGCGCCCACAAGACTATAATAGCCCTATAATAACATTGAGTTTATGCAAAAAAAAACAACTATTTATATGGAAAAGTACTGGAAAACTGTGTATTCAGTGTAAAAAGAAATATTATGGTTCATGCTTGTTGTTATTTGGTCATAAATTGATCCTTTTTTTTTGTCTCTATTTATTTTTATGCTGTTGTCCCCAATCTAAATAAAAAGTAATTAGTCGAACAGTACAAATTGACACAAGATCTCGCGAGATAAAATTGCGAAATACATCAAATCCAGTCCAATAAATATAACTCAACCTGTCCAAAAGCCAATTACTTAAGTAAATTAATATGTCGGTGTAATCCCTCATTCGTCCAGGCGTGTTCCATAGTAGAAAAAGCTTCACACAACATGGTTTCATATGATGTTGTGTCCCTGTTCACCTGCATCCCGACCTCTGATGCAGTAGCAGCGGTGAGGATCAGACTGCAGGAAGACACCACCTACAGGAAAGGACCAAACTGACACCTGAACACATATGTAAACTGTTGGACATCTGTCTGAACACCACCTACTTTCAATTCCGGGGACAATTTTATAGACAGATTCATGGCTGTGCCATGGGCTCGCCCGTCTCTCCCATAGTGGCCAACCTGTACATGGAGCACTTTGAGAAGAAGGCACTGTCCTCATTCTCAGGCATAGCCCCAAAACTGTGGCTCCGCTATGTCGATGATACTTTTGTAACAATCAAGAAACAAGAGCTGGAAACCTTCTCTGATCACATCAATGCTGTGGACCCACATATCAGGTTTACAAGAGAAGACGCTAAGGAGAATCGCTTGGCCTTTCTTGATTGTTCCACGATCAGAGGAGAGGACGGGAAACTCCAAATAGAAGTATATAGGAAACCTACACACACGGACCAGTATCTGCTCTTTGGTTCCAACCACCCACTACAGCACAAGCTGGGTGTGATCAGAACCTTACAACACAGAGCTCAAGGTGTGCCCACCAGCTCAGAGGGCAAGAAGAAAGAGGAAAAACATGTCCGAAATGCCCTCTCAGCCTGTGGTTACCCCGCTTGGGCTCTCAACAGAGTGAAGAGAACCAAAAAGCAGGACAAAAGGGAAACTGAACAGAGAAGGAAGGGTGTTTCTATCCCTTATGTGTCTGGTCTGTCGGAAAAACTGCAGAGAATTTTTAGACAACACGAAGTCCCTGTTTATTTTAAATCAGGAAACACTTTAAGACAAAAACTGGTTCACCCTAAGGACAAGTTGCCGACTCAAAAACAGAGCAATGTAGTTTATTCGATCCAATGCAGTGAAGAAAGCTGTAAAGAACGTTACATAGGTGAGACTAAACAGCCTCTACACAAGAGGCTTTATCAGCACAGAAGAAATACTAGTTCAGGACCTCAGAGTGCCGTGCATCTCCATCTTGAAGCCTCTAATCACTCGTTTGAAGACGGTGAGGTGAAGGTTTTAAGCAGGAGAAAAGATGGTTTGAAAGAGGAGTCAAGGAAGCTATTTTTGTTAAAAAAGAAAGACCTTCTTTAAACAGGAATGGAGGGCTAAGGTTTAATCTTCCTGTTATTTATAATGGGTTACTGAACCCCTGGAAAGGTAGAGGACCAGGACATTTAGATGCTAATCAGGTACTCAGGGTGGTTGAGCCAGGGTCTCACAAAGACAAAGAGGATTCTAATAGCCCATTAAGATTCTGAATAGGCTAGCTCGGTAGATACAAGGGGGGAGTTTCTGTTGAAACAAACAACTCTTTCTACTTCAGGAAGGTTCCTCCCAATGGGCGGGTCTTACCACAGAACAGTATTAATATCGGAGTTCTCGATCTAAATTCTTTTATTGACAATGACTCTTGGATGAGAGTCGAAACGTCTATTTTTTTCAAACTGAGTCCAGATGACTACAACTGAAGCTTTTTCTATTAAGTAAATTAACTGCACCTACCCTTACTTGACACTAATTGCTAGCATAGCGACTAATGCAAGGTGGTGGTTGAGCGGCAGAACTAGATTGGGTTGGAAAATGATGTAACTTTGTGGGCGATTCGCCGTTTCACTGAAATATCCAACATTCCAAATTCATAAATGTTAAAATCATGAACTCATTATTTGTTTGGGAAAAACTGGTCATATTAATCTCATGTTGGCGCCATTTCCTGAGGCTGTTAACAGAGAAGAACGTTTTTGAAGACCGTTTTTTTGTTCAACGTGGACAGTGGCCCAGTCATTACAGCGATATATGACCCATAAACCAGGTCAATAAATCATCACTCAGACATGGCACAATCGAATTTTGACCTGCTCCGACATCCAAAGTGTCCCAATATTGATAATTGGTCACAGACGTGTCCCGAAGCGCAAACGTTCACGCGCCACAAACAAGAAAAACGTAATGCAATAAAAGTACACGCGGTCAATACGGAGGGTGGCCGAAGGTTCACTCTTGTGGGGTGGAACCAATACTGAGCCCTAGAAATGATCGTTCGACCTGTCATCTGTGGAAGAATTCATTACGCTTATATGCCGACCTTTTCCACCTGCCGGCCGCCACCTGCCTGCTCCCCGGTCCGTCCCGCGGCGCCTGAACGCACCACAAAGCCGCCGCGCCCGTTATCCCTCGCTCCGTACTCGACGTGCCCTCGAACCCGAGCTTTCATGTGGATCGCCTTTGCCGCACGCCAAGTGCTTTTGACCCGAGTGTGTCATCCGGCCGCCGGGCTCCAACCGACGCCTTTGTATTTGCGTATTTACAGCCAGATTAAAGCGTTTAGAGCGAGGGAAAGAGGAGGGGTGGGGGGAAGGGAGAGGTGGAGGTGGCACGCTTCTTCGGTTTTGCGATGCACTGGCAGAGGCTGTAAAATGACTTAAACCGTCTCTTGTAGGTGGAATGTTATTTGAAAGTTTTGGCTGACGATGAGGCAGTTAGTTTGGAAAAAAAGCCCACACGTCTTTCATTATCGTTCTTTCACTCGTCATGCCTCGGGGAGTTGTTGTTTTGGGCGAAACTGACATGCAAATCAGGTCAAACGTTTACTACAGCAAATTCACTTTGTGTTCTTTTTGGTTTTTCTTCAGTTTGTGGACTTAAATTAAAGATGATACATACAAACAATTCCATTATAATCAAATAAACAAAAACTTTCTCTCAAATATCTTTAATAATTTGTTTATTACCTCTTGTTGCTTCATCATTGATTAGCAATACTGACTTATTTTTAATACAAAATGGGACTCAAACCTTCTTTTTTGAGCATTTAACCCTTTTCTTACACTTTTCCCTCTTTTAAACATACCTTGATTTGTATTTCGCCTCATTCTCGCTAGTTTGATGAATCCTGCTTATAAAGTCCTCCCCCTCCGAGCGTCAAAAACCCTCCATTCTGAATCTCTTCTTTAACTGACGTTTTCTCCATCTGAAACGTGGTGCTGAGACACTTTTGCTCTGTTTTCAAGTCCAAAAACTTATCTCCAACAAACTTTACAACTTCGTCACTGCATCAGGAAGTTAGTGTCAACACAAATAATGCATAATATTTGTCCTTTAACATTTTATTTGCAGAAAGATGGAACTTCTTCTCGTTTCCTTGCAATATGTTCAGCTGTAGAGTGTCAAAAAACGAAACTGTATCGTGCTATTTTGCACAGCCATGCCGTACATCAGACATGACACGTTTGTTGCGGCGACAGTTCCAGCTTCACCTGTCGATTCCGTGTCAGTCCATTGTAGAATCCATCTCTCGACGCTCCGGCGAGCTTTTCATCCATCGCGGTTCAGCGGCTCGAGAGGAGAACTGAGAGTCCTTGAACAAAACAAGACGATCGTTTTTCGTGGGAAATCCATAAATAAATTTCTAGTTGCGTGGCATCCTTGACCGTGAAAATGCCATAAATGTGGACGCGCGACGAGTCTGACACGACGTAATGGTAATGGAGTGTCGTGAGTTAGCGCAGGGCGAGAGGAAACGTTCACTACACATCGAACAAGAGGCCGTGAAGGAGCCGAGAGAGAGAGACATATCAGCAGATGGAAAAAGCGAGTGTTTTTTGTCCCTGTAGGATCAAACGTGGCATAGAAATCGTGAACAATGTACTCTCCTGTTGTTCTAATTCTGTTACAACAACTTCGTTTGGCGGGCTTGTCCTTGTGATAAATATCGATCACAGTTTTACATCCGTTGAGTTGCCGTTTGTGAAGAAACATTGAACATTCTTAGTCCAAATGGCCCTGTTTGTGATGCGACGGGGCCTGGTCAGTGCTTGGGTGCGAGAGCCGTTGGGAATACCGGGGTGTCTTGGGACGGCTCGGGGAAACGGCCGTTGTCTCCTTGGGCAAGACACTTCTCTCACAATGCAGCATGATTAATAAGTTGTCTAGTCCTTTTTTTTTTGCTTTAAATGTTAAACTCTTAATGGGTTATTGAACTTGTGCAACACTTTGGGGGCGCTGTGTGTAAATGTGCTACAGTGTGTGTGTAAAGCGCCTTGTGTGTTGTGTAAAAGGCGCTACCAATGATTAATTATGTCATGATTAATTAGATTCATAATGTCATCAATAAGCGACGTTCCATCCAAAACTGCAAAGGCGATTGACACGCAACTGACGCCATTTTCTGTCATTTTAAACAATCAGTTAAAACAAAAGGAAGACGTCATCATATTCATAAGCGTTGTGTCATTTTGGCCCTTGTCTACGGTGCGGTTGCTAGGTAACAGTTGTGGAATTACCTCATCGCATCTGCTGCCCGTGTCCAACCAGGAACCAAAATTGTCAAACTGGGGTAAAGGCAAGGCAAGTTTATTTGTAGAGTACATTCCATACACAAGGCAAGGGCTTCACACAGCAGGAAAAATGCATTCAAATCACAAAGAAATTACAGACAAAATACATAGCATTCCAGACACTCTTTCCCATATTTATTTGACATTGCCAACATGACAGGCGTCTCCGGGATGGACACATCACTTTTAGATTGATTCTTTCCCATATCAGCTGCAAATTAGATAATGAATCAGTTTAAAGCCTCACTTAGGAACATTCCAGCTCAAAGCCCCGGGAGAGAATCATGTGTTTGTGGCGAGCAGTTCAAAGTGAGTTCTCCTCCGGCTCCTGGAGAGAAGATGAGAGGCAGATGGGCCGGCGCTTCCTCTCGGGGGTCAGAGTTCACGCATAACGACGTTCTGAAGTCCTCCACCACGTGCAAACAAAACATGGTCATGAGTAACAGCACTTATTATTTGTTTTGAAGTAAACATGTTCAAATCAAACAATCATTTATCCGCACACGAGGCTGCAACGATCATTCAAACAGTCGACTATTAAAATAATCCTAGTCCATCCATCCATTTTCTACCGCTTGTTCCCTTTTGGGGTCGCGGGTGACTGGAGCCTATCCCAGTGGCTTCGGGCCTTAGGCGGGGTACACCCTGGACAGTGGCCAACTCGTCGCAGGGCCAACAACATAATCCTAGTCATGTTTTAATAATCATATTTACTGGGACTAAACAATGTCAGACCCTTGCCAAAAAATCGCTGCATTATTAAATCACAATATCAATTAAGAATTTCATCAATATAATCATATATATATCTATTTAGAAGTCTTCGGTCGCCATATTCAAACTTGTATTTGGTTAAAACTGCATTTGTCTGTAAATGTACAATGAAAATACTCCTTTGACGTGTCGAATGCTTTAATAAAACATCGCGTTCACAATTACAAAAATCATTTTGCGTGACATGCCAGTTGCTTGTTGTTTTTTGCTTCTCGAGTGGACTATCCAGCTCCGCACTTTGAGTTGCTCATTATTACGATTAAAAGCAGTTTGTACTAAACCCGAAAGTGCTGTCAATCATGGCTTCTCGGTGTCTGAGATCATGGACTCCCGGCTTCAGTTGTGCTTGTTTTTTGGCATTTTTAAACCAGTTGGTGCTAATGATATTCCAGGTAACTGCTTAGTTTTCGTGCATGTGAGCGCGAGGAATTACGACGGGCTTTTGAACACATCACGAGGCTGCTGTGGCTCGTTTGTCCACACTGAAGCTGTGAAGTTGTCAAACAGTCATTTAACTCGGCTTTCAAACTGAAAATACTCACAATTTAGCTGTTTTGAACAAGCCTACCCAAGGGTGACCACCTCAAATAGAAGTAAAAGTAGGAAAGGGGGGACGGACATGATACATTCAGGATTTATTCGAAATTTCCATCCGGATTCAAACACAAAACTGTATAATTTCCAATGTTTAGCCATTAAAACACCGTTATATTGTTTGTGACCATTTGGAAATGTAAAATTGTATCGCCTAGAAAGACAGGACACTCAAAAAGTGATAGATTTTGCGAGTAATATTCTGTTTTCTACGTAAATAAATACTTAAATACAGTAATCCGTCATGTGTCCAGGAGTGGTCCATTGTAGAAAAGGCTTCGTCTGGACACGGTCTTTAGACACGTTTCGACTTTCTTCCGTGTTCGACTTTTCATGTGAGCTCAGGAGAGCGTCAATTCTAGCTGCTCAAAGACCATCAGATTGAAAATGACCGTGAACCGCTCCGGGACAAAAAGGTGGGACATTCTCTTGAGTGGGACGAGAGACATGGGCCTAAACGAATGTGCAGGACAAACAAAAGAGAAGAGATGTACCACTGTTACGTATTTTTACCCGTTTTGTCATGACTTATTGGATTTTTGGGGAAATAAATATCTCGTTTCCGCGCTGGTATCGGGTTATGTCAGCAGAGACCCTAACCCTACCTTCAAATGTCCACTTTACTTTTGGAAAACACACTTTTCTTGTTTGTCTTTTCTTTTTTTTAATTGTTTTTTTATTGAAAGAAAAAACACAGACCAATCAAAACCTGTGTGTAAATAAAGATACAGTCCAGTAACATTGTCAACAACAGCAACAGCAGGAGAAGGAAAAGAAAAAAGAGAGGAAGAAGAAAGAGAAGAAAAAAAATAAAAAAAAGTGCGGAGTGGGCGGTACTAGAGAGAATACTAAGTGTGTATTGTTTGAGATGTTTTTAGAATAATGCATCCAGATGAAAATGAAACACAAGGTTAAAGCACCAGATCCACAATGTGAGTCCCATTTTGTCCAGTTTATGTCGAATTTGTCCATTTCCAGGTTCAGTCCATATGAGATTTTTTCCATTTTCCGCACGTCCATCATGATTGGAAAACACACTCTCAAAACGACTCTTCCATTTCCAATACGATATTTAGGAATCCAATATGAGCAGCGGGAATGAACCATTAAAATATGTATAAATGAAGCCCTTAGGGAACATGACTGCTAAGCTAATTCGTTTGTCATGAACACAATTTAATCACAAAACGAGTCATGAACATAAAAACTGAGCAGCAGATGTTTGGATGTTCTGCCTGTGACACAGCGATCTGGGGGAACTTGAAACCGAGCGATTCGTGAGATTCGTGCGATTCGTGAGATGAACGCTGCACTGAACACGTCACAGAGCATCCGAACGAGCTCCGTTGAGTCCTGCAGAACACACCGACTTTGACCTCCGATCGGTCGGGGTCGTGGGGTCGTGACATTTGAGAATGCGTCAGGGTTTCAGACGGAGGGCGGGGCCTTCATCCCTGAGGGCGGGGCCTTCATCACTGTATTTACCATTCATTATACAAACAGAAAAGTGTCGAATCTCATTATTTTTGTTTCCGGTTTTGGTTTATTTTGTCCGTAGAGCTGCCGAGTTCACCGCAATCGTATGAAAACCGCACTTTCAGTTGTCAAATCGTAAAAGGCGACAGTCATTTAGTCGTCCTTAGTCGTCTTTTGGAGGAAAAGAACAGAGACAACGAAATAAAAACGAAAATGCAGGCACACAAAGTCCAGCATAAACATCCCATTTTGTCCAAAGTCTGTCAAATTTGGGATTTTTGTATTGTTTTTTGCCTGTGACGCAGCGATCCGGGGGAACTTGAAACGGAGCGATTCGTGAGGCTCCTACAGAAGATGACCTCGTAAACAGGGACAATGAAACGAAGAGCGAACGAAGCGAAATACGACTCTACTGTGTGTTTTTCGATGACCGGACGACAATAAAACACCAAAAAGGGTCTAAAGAGTACATTTGGCATAACACGTGTCCCTTAAAGGCGATTTGTGAGCGTCATACATAGACGAATATCGATGTCGAAAGTGAAGGATTGGCGAAACCTCTTGGCGCGGCTGACGATCACACGAGTGTGAGAAGCGCGAGAGGTCGTGGGTTATTTTCGGCTTCGCAGCTGGAGCGAAGCGTCGCTTTTGTCTCACGTGAACCGGAATCGCTCGTTTTATTCGCGGGGGGGAAACACGCTCGTAACGCAGAGACGTCGTCGCAAAGATCAAAGGCACTTCCTGTTTTGGGGTCGCGTAAAATTGGAAATATCAAGTGCGTCGTCTACAACCGAAACTCGCCCTCGTTCTCCTCTTTTCTCACGCCGTCCTCTTGCTCTTTCTTTACCCCTCTCTCGCCCATCCCTTCATCTTCTCTCTGCACCCGTCCTCTCTCGCCCTCTCCCTCTTTCCCCCTCTCTTTGTTTTCCTTTCATCTCTCTCCTGCTTTCTTGCATTCCTCCTCTCTCTCACTTTCTTTCACTCCATCTCTCATCTTCTTTCTCTCCATCTCTCCTGCTCTTTCCCTCACTCACGTCTCTCTTTCTTTTCTCCTTGTCTCCCCTTCCTATTCTTCTTTCCCTCCATTTCTCGCTCATCTTCCCTCATTTTCTCCTTCTTTTCCCTCAACCCCCTCTTATCTCTCTCGCTCCTCTTTCTTTCTCTTCTTTCTTTCTTCCTCTCCTCCCTCCTCTCTGTCTCCTCCAGCGGCACAAATATATTTTTATCCGCACAAAGCTCAAACGCTAATGAAGCATCAGCACCGATTTTTTTCCTTCTCGTCACTTTCCATTCTCCTCTCGCTGCCGTTCTCCTCTAGAGAACCTTCTCCTCATCACTTTCCATTCTCCTCTCTATGCCATTCTCCTCTCTATGCCGTTCTCCTCTCGATGCCGTTCTTCTCGTCACTTGCCGTTCTCCTCTCGCTGCCGTTCTCCTCTCGCTGCCATTCTCCTCTCGCCCGTTCTCTTCTCGATGCCGTTCTTCTCGTCACCTATTGTTCCCCTCTCGCTGCCGTTCTCCCCTCGTTGCCATTCTCCTCTCGAGTCTGTTCTCCTCTTGATCCCGTTCTCCTCTCAATGCCGTTCTCCTCTCGCCCGTTCTCCTCTCGCTGCTATTCTCCTCTCGCCCGTTCTCCTCTCACTGTGTTCTTCTCGTCATTTATTGTTCTCCTCTCGCTGCCGTTCTCCTCTCAATGCCGTTCCCCTCTCACTGCCATTCTCCTCTCGTTGCCATTCTCCTCTCGAGTCTGTTCTCCTCTCGCTGCCGTTCTCCTCTCGATGCCATTCCCCTCTCGCTGCCGTTCTCCTCTCGATGCCATTCCCCTCTCGCTGCCGTTCTCCTCTCGATGCCGTTCTCCTCTCGCTGCCGTTCTCCTCTCGATGCCGCTTCACTGAACACGTCACAGAGCCTCAGAACGAGCTCCGTTGAGTCCTACAGAACACACAGACATTGACCTCCGATCGGTCGGGGTCGTGGGGTCGTGGGGTCGTGGGGTCGTGACATCTGAGAATGCGTCAGAGTAACTTTTCTGCTCATGTTTTAAAGCGGCTGTAGCTTAAATACAAACATTTTACACATAGTTTCATAGCATCAGACTTGAACGGATGAATAAAAATAACAGATTTATCTTCACCTCTAAACCCGAACACGTCCCACTTTTGTACTAGATAGCGTCGTCCCTTTTCGCTCGTAAATGTGTTTTCCCCATAACGGCGTGATCAACGACGGGCGCATTTAGGGCCCCTCCCATTACCGAACCGTCAAACAGCGAATGTGGCGTTTTAAATGCATCTTCCGCCACCGTGGATCAATAAAATGTGTATTTGTATGAAGGAAAGAGGCTCATTATTTACGTACAGCCTGACTCGGCGACGCAACGGGCTCATGTTCTCCGTGGATACAGTTTTTAAAGACTTGGGCGTGGCGTTTTTATACCCGTGACTGATGTAAACGTTCTATCCCATTCATTTTAGCGAGGCGGCAAAATAAAACCACAAATGGTCGTTGTTTTTATGTTGATTTTACTTGCCGATGACTATTTAATGAGTCGTTATCAAACGTATTTATGTATTTGTGGCGCTTGATGTGCTGACAAAAAAGGTCAGACCTCTGTTGCCTGTTGATTAGTTCCAGAATAACGTTAGCTTCACGTGATCGTTAGCTTTCACATTAACGTTGGTGTCAATCGGTTCGTGCCGGTGTGTGTCACATATCGAAACGCAAAATTGGTTCACAAATGCCGGGTTAGAGGTGCGGGTTTTTGCCTGAAACGTCTCGCAGTCATCGCAGATATCAGGACTTTTGAACGACTTTTGAATAATTTTCCAACGACTTTTGAACGACTTTTCAATAACTGTCCAACAACTTTGCCACGACCTTTGAACGACTTTCCAACAACCTTTGAACGACTTTCGAACGACTTTTGAACGACTTTCCAACGACTTTCCAACAACTTCCTAACGACTTTTGAACGACTTTCCAACATCTTCTGAACGACTTTTGAACGACTTTCCAACAACTTTGTAACGATTTTCCAATGACTTTCCAATGACTTTCCGACGACTTTACACTTCAGACTTTTAACTGGCACAAACCTTCACCAAAGTAAAACTACAAGAACTCAAAATCACACATGCAAACTTAACTCATGCTCAGTGCGGGACCATCACCACTCAAGGGGAAAGTTTCAGACACTCACAAGCCATTTGTCAGTAGTTTAAGTCCATTATTGACCTGCGCTAATCACCGGTGCTAATCATTTATGAGCATTTTCCACATAATTCACAACAACAAAGCCACACTTGTGTTTTAAGATGCAGTTGAGCTTTTGTATGATGTCATCTGTTGCTGTATAAATGCCAGAACCTCAGCTGACGGTGGATATTAGGACTGTTCTGACTGATTTTCTTTTGAGTTTACGTTAGCGACAAGATGGCCGCCGGTGGCACAGGTCACGTGTCTGGGCCCCATTAAAACACCGACACGTGGCCATGTTTTCTACGCTCGAGGCTCCTGTGTTCCTCTCGTGTGGCCGAGTGTCACCAAGAAAGCTCTGGCTCTTCATTGTTTGCGATGTTTGAAGGCTAACGCTAACTCTCCCAATCGAAAAGGCATTGGCGCTAATGTATGGAACCGTACCAGCAACAATGGACCGGTCTATTCTGGTTTGGCCTCGCTGTTACATTCAGTACACCACATTTGGAGGACATTTTCCCTTTCAAAGATGTTTTATTCTTGTAGTTGTACTAAAGTGGCAGTGTTTTTTTTTTCCTTCCAATTTCATTTTGAGTCAACTTTTCCTCGTCGTCATGGAGATGTTTGCAAGATTCCGTCGCTGTGGAAACAGAGCCAAATGTGGGTCAGGAGGAGTGAGGAGCCTTTGAGCTGTTGGTGTTTTAGCTCTCGCATGCAAATTTGGAGATGTTTTGTTGTTTAATTTACTGTTTTTGTGAATCCCTGGTCTTGTCTGATCAAATTGTGTGTTTTTGTGGATTAAGGATGTGTTTATACTAAAGCAGAACTAAGTAACTTTGACGATAGAGCGCCGCCCGCAGGTCTCTTGTGAAAATACACTGGCAGAGAACAGACGCAAAAGCTTCTTTTTTTTTTTTTTTTTTTTTCTTTCTTTCTTGATCTAAGACAGTATAATCACACACAAAAACACTGATAAATATATGTTTTTTTTAAGAGTTACAGCATCTTCAGGTCCATGTTGAAAAAAAAGACAGTAGGGGGCGACGACGGACACTTTAAACGCCATCACAGGGACATACAAAAACGTTTAATTTGGTAAAAAATTTGCTTAGTTCTGCTTTAAAATGTAGATTGAAGTGGAATTCTGGAGGTAGAAATGTGACCCAATAAACTGCTGGCTCACTAGTAACTTTATTAATCACTCTTTTTAACTGTTAACTGTTATGTTTAGCATTTAGCATCTTACATTCTCATTGGTTTAACATCAGGCTAACTGAAACATCACACTCCCGATGTACCCGTATTTTCCGGACTATAAGGCAAGGCAAGGCAAGTTTATTTGTAGAGCACATTTCATACACAAGGCAATTCAAAGTGCTTCACAGCAGGAAAAATGCATTCAAATCACAAAGAAATTACAGAAACAGAAATACAATAAAATTAACTAAATTAAAAATTATCAATCCAACTGATTTTCTAAACTAATAAAATCACAAACAAAAGAGAAGAGTGCAAAGAAAAAATCCTTTCAGTCATATGCGCAGCTAAACAAAACTGTTTTTAGCTTAGATTTGAACATTGTCAGAGTAGAAGCCTGTCTCACATCTTCAGGAAGACTGTTCCAGATTTTAGCTGCATAAAACTGAAACGCAGATTCCCCATGTTTTGTCCTGACTCTGGCACCAGCAGGAGGCCGGTCCCTGAGGTCCTCAGAGTCCGAGATGGTTCATATGGCACTAACATATCCAAGATGTACTTTGGTGCTAGGCCATGGAGAGACTTGTACACAAGCAGAGCTGCTTTAAAGTCTCTTCTCTGAGCCACAGGGGGCAGTGCAGAGACCTGAGAACAGGACTAATGTGATGGTACTTCCTGGTTCTAGTCAGGACCCGAGCAGCAGCGTTCTGGATGTACTGCAGCTGTTTTACAGCTCGTTTGGAGAGGCCAGTGAGCAGGCCGTTACAGTAGTCTAATCTACTGGAGAGAAACGCATGGATAAGTCTCTCTAAATCTGGTTTTGACAGTATATTTTTGATTTTGGCAATGTTTTTTAGATGGTAAAAAGCTGCTGATGTTATTGATTTGATGTGTCTGTTAAAGTTCAAGTCTGAGTCCATTATTACCCCCAGATTTCTAATTTGGTTTGTAGGTTTTAGAGCGAGACTCTGGAGGTGACCGCTAACACTTTCTCTTTGTTTCTGTGGGCCAAAAACGATTATTTCAGTCTTGTCTGAGTTCAGCTGGAGAAAGTTGTTTTGCATCCACAAACTGATCTGTTGGATGCAGTGACAGAGTGAATCTACTGGTCCATATTCACCTGCCGATAGTGAAACATAGATCTGAGTGTCGTCTGCATAATTGTGATAGGACACAATTTCACTGCGTATCAACTGACCTAACGGCAGCATGTAGAGGTTGAACAGAAGGGGACCCAGGACTGACCCTTGGGGCACTCCACAGGTCAGGGTCATGTGGTCTGAGACACAGCTACCAATTTCAACAAAGTACTTCCTGTCTTCCAGATAGGACCTTAACCAGTTTAGGGCAGTGCCAGTGATGCCCACCCAGTCCTCTAGTCTCTGTAAGAGGATCCCATGATCGACAGTGTCAAAAGCAGCACTCAGATCTAACAGAATTAAGACTGAGGCTTTGCCCGTGTCAGTGTTCAGGCGGATGTCATTTGTCACCTTGACAAGAGCAGTCTCAGTGCTGTGATGAGGTCTAAAACCTGACTGAAAAACATCAAATGAGTTGTTTATTAAGAGGAAATCTGTGAGCTGTTGGTAAACAACCTTTTCAAGGACTTTGCCCAAAAATGGCAGATTAGAGATGGGCCGGTAATGACTCAGTACTGCGGCATCAAGACTGCTCTTCTTTAGGAGAGGCTTTATGACCGCAGTTTTCAAAGACATTGGGAATGTTCCAGATTGAAGCGACATGTTAACTATGTGAGTGAATGGTGCTAACAAACTGTTCAGCACAGACTTTAGAAATCTGGAGGCTCACACATGGAGGCAGCATGTAGATGAACTCAGACTGGTGATGATCTCATGGACAGTTTTGTCAGTTACTGGTGCAAAGTGAGTTAGCTCTAAGTGTCTTGGTGGTTTTAGGGTAATTTTTTGCATTGTGGGATTTATAGCATTTTTAATGCCCTGAACTTTGTCATTAAAGAATAATGCAAACTCATTACACTTGGATGTGGAAATGAGTTCTAACGGCAGCTGAGCTGGAGGGTTTGTTAATCTGTTTACTGTGGCAAACAGGACACGCGAGTTGTTACTGCAGCTTCCAATTATTTCAGAAAAATATCTTTCCCTAGTTCTACATAAGATTAGGTTGTACATGTTCAGCTTTTCTTTGTAAATCTCTTTTTGAACCTGGAGCTTTGACTTGCGCCATTTCCGTTCGGCCCTGCGGCACTCCCTTTTCTGTGCCCTGACCGAATCATCATTTCTCCACGGCGCCTTCTGCTTATTTTTAACCATTTTAGCCTTTATAGGGGCGATGGTGTCCAGAACATTCAAAACACTAGATGTAACAGAGTTCAACAAATCATTTACATTAGAACATGAGACATTTTCAAAGTTTATCATTTCCATAAACAGTGCACCTGTGCCATCACTTATGTGTCTCCTCTGAACAACTGCAGGACCAACCGGAGGTTTGGGAGAAACAGACAGGTCAAAGAAGACACAGAAATGATCAGACAGAGCAACATCGATCACATTAACATTTGAAATATTTACCCCCTTTGTAATTATGAGATCTAGAGTGTGTCCTTTGCTGTGGGTGGGGCCTCTCACATGCTGAGTAAGACTGAAGGTTTCAAGGACAGCATCAAGCTCTTTAGCGTTTCTGTCACAAACATTATCAACATGCACATTGAAATCACCTGTAATGACCAAACCATCAAAGTCTGTGCATATGACTGAAAGCATCTCAGTAAAATCATCAATAAAACTTTGGCAGTGCTGGGGAGGCTTGTATAAAACAATGAAGAGAATGGATGGAGACCGTTTTAGCTCCATTTTAAAGGATACATACTCAAATGATGAAAACACCCCAAAAGACAACCTGCGGGTAATTATTTCATCTCTAAAGACAGCACAGACTCCACCCCCTTTTTTGTTTTCTCGTGTTTCAGATTCAAACTTAAAGTTGGGTGGAGCAGATTCTATCAGAACTACATTTCCTGTGTTTTTGTCAAGCCATGTTTCAGTTAAAAACATAGAATCAAGATTATAAGAAGAAATAAAATTATTAATTAAGAGAGATTTGTTACATAAGGATCTGACATTTAGCACAGCAAGTTTCAGACTAGTTTCAGTGGGACTGGGCTTTATCTTTTCACAGGGAATATGAATCACATTTCTCAGATTGGGCCTGACTCACATTTTGTTTTTCCATCTGTGTGATGATGTGACTACAGAAATAGCACTAGGGGGGGCTCTTTTTACATAGGGCCCCGGGTTGGTTTGATTTTTAATGTGACAATAAGTCCCGGCAACTAGCACTAGCCAAAAAATGCATAAAAAGAGAAGAAAAAAAAACATATATAAGTCGCACTGGAGTGTGAAAATAACATCAATAATAATAATATCACATATAAATCGCTCCGGAGTATAAGTATATAAGTATAATATAAAAGTATAAGTTACACCCCGGCCAAAACTATGAAAAAAGGTGCGACTTATAGTCCGGAAAAAACGGTATATTGTGCCTCAAACGTACGTATACAGGCTTGGGACCATATGAAGTTTCAACCGCGTAGTGATGAGTTGAAACACAGAGATTTGTTTCGATCTGGTACCAAGTTACCAAAGTACCAACGACCAAACAAACAAACAAACAAACAAACAAACTATATTTTCTTGACATTCAAACATCAAAACATTAAAAAAAACAAAAAACAGAGAAGACATACCGATAGTCATCAATTGTCGGTGTTACAGTGGTGCGCTCGACCCCCGCTCGAACCCATCTGACACCAATATATAACATACTTCAAGAAATGTATTCAAATTTCACGTATGGCTATGTATTGTTGCCCTGGGGATCGACCCTTTTCCACCATTTTCATCACCTAAAACATCGAGTTGGCCTGGACTCACGATTCCCAGTCTTTGTGTGTCGTGTTGTGTTGTGCGGCGCTGGAGTGTGTGTCGTTTACAGCGGCGTTTAATGGACTGAGCCGTTTAGCGCGGACAGGTCCCGGTCAGACTTCCTCCCCCCGACTCGGACGCCACTGGGTCAGCGGGTCGACAGATAACAGGATTTACCGAGATTAGGGCGAACGTGAACGCATCGCTCAAAATCAGCACTCAATTCCACAGCCACATCTTTCAAAAAAAGTGCGGGTAAAGGAACACCGAGCGAAACATGTTTGGTGTCGTATCTGACGGTTGCTATGGGATTGAGAAGGGAAATTGGATTGGTTGTTGCTTTGCCTAAGATCTATCTCCGCGGAGACAAGAAGTTGACGCCACCAGGCCAAGTTGAAGGTCAAGTCTTTGTGCAGACCATCAAGATGCTATTTTCAATCTGAAGGTTCGGGTTTGCGAAGCTAGGATTTATACGCCCATGCACTTGTTTAGGTGTTAATTTTGAGTAGTTCTACCCTATTGTTCTACGACAAATTGCAATATGCTGGCAATAAAGTGTACCTTAATCTTATTGTTCTCTTGCATTCTCTTCTTCACAGTTTTGGGTTGTTCTATCCTATTGTTCTCTCCCTTACGGTTTTGGGTTGTTGTATCTTATTGTTCGCATGCATCCTCTTTCCCTCAGTTTTTGGGTCTTTATTTACTATTGTTTTGTGGCTTTCTCTACCCCACAAATGTGGTTTGTTTGATCCTATTGTTCTCTGGCATTCTCTACCTCACAGTTTGAGTTGTCTGATCATACTGTTTTCCAACAATGAACATCTTCCTAGAGGGAATTTAACACGTCGAGTAATTAAGATCAGTCATTTTTTCCTTATCGGTTTGTTTGAGTCAAACGTGTGTTTCCATGGAGATCTCAAAACGACAACATCTCCAATAGGGACGCAACAGTGGGATTCGCACAAACGCTTATCGAGGCAATTTCGCGTTATATATGGTACGTTTGCATACTGTTCCGTCCCTCGTGCTCTGAAAGCGTGCGGTGTCGTGTTGGATATCGTGCGTCGCAGTGAGCTCCACATCTGGCCCGTCCCCCCGAGTCTGGGCCATCTGCTCGTCCCCTCGGCCCAGTGAAGCGCCGGCCTTTGCAGATTAGCACGGTCCAGCTCTCTCCCGCCTCCACCCTTCGCCCTCTTGCCACTCGCCTCCGTCCGTCTCCACCCTTCTCCCTCTCACCTCTCGCCTCCCTCCGTCTCCGTCCGTCTCTACCCTTCTCCCCCTCACCTCTTGTTTCCGTCCGTCTCCGTCCGTCTCCACCCTTCCCCCTCTCACCTCTCACCTCTTGTCTCCGTCCGTCTCCACCCTTCTCCCTCTCGCCTCCCTCCGTCTCCGTCCGTCTCCAACTTTCTCCCCCTCACCTCTCGCCTCCCTCCGTCTCCGTCCGTCTCCACCCTTCTCCCTCTCACCTCTTGTCTCCGTCCGTCTCCAACCTTCTCCCTCTCACCTCTCGCCTCCCTCCGTCTCCGTCCGTCTCTACCCTTCTCCCCCTCACCTCTTGTCTCCGTCCGTCTCTGTCCGTCTCCACCCTTCCCCCTCTCACCTCTCACCTCTTGTCTCCGTCCGTCTCCACCCTTCTCCCTCTCGCCTCCCTCCGTCCGACGACCAAGGACAAAGACTCAAACTTTTCCCAAAATATGGACATTTTCAGCACAAACGGGTCGATCGTCGCAGCTCGTGGCTTTATTTAGTTTTTTTTTAATAATTATTACTTCTCGTACTCTTCGATCATAACGCAACAAAAAACGACACATTTCACTACAAATAGACTCTGACGTTACAAATGTGTCTCTTTTCTTTGTTACAGGAAGTTGCCGGCGACTCTGC
>NW_027315857.1:24389460-24434460 GCF_026437365.1 Eucyclogobius newberryi | reverse complement strand
TCTTCTCCTCCTCCTCTCCTCCTCTCCTCTTCTTCTCCTCCTCCTCTCCTCCTCTCCTCTTCTTCTCCTCCTCCTCTGCTCCTCCTCTTCTTCTTCTCCTCCTCCTCTGCTCCTCCTCTCCTCCTCTTCTCGTCCTCCTCCTCTCCGCCTCTCCTCTTCTTCTCCTCTTTTGCTCCTCCTCTTCTTCTCCTCCTCCTCTGCTCCTCTCCTCTTCTTCTCCTCCTCTCCTCTCCTCCTCTCCTCTTCTTCTCCTCCTCCTCTCCTCTTCTTCTTCTCCTCCTCTTCTTTTCCTTCTTCTTCTCCTCCTCCTCTGCTCCTCCTCCTCTGCTCCTCCTCCTCCTCTGCTCCTCCTCTGCTCCTCCTCCTCTGCTCCTCCTCCTCCTCCTCTGCTCCTCTCCTCTGGGCTTCTGAGTTAATAAACGCTGACACTCGAGCTCATTTTTGCTCAAGGCCAAAAAGAAAAAAAGACTAAGATTTATTTTATTATTGTCTTTTCGTGTTCGTCTGATCTCTATTTATAAATGCACCTCTTTAATATCCAACTCTGCCTCATCTAAAGACTTATTTTTAGAACGTTTTATCTGCAAACGTCTCACAGTCGTTACAAAAGTGCAAAAACATCTCGTTACACTCTTCGTTTGGGACGTTTCTGTCTCTTTTCTTTTTTTGCCCGTTTATCGACGATCACTTTTTCGATATTTAAAACGGTCGACTCATTTCTAACGCCTTGTTTGCGATCTCCTTCCTCTTCGACGCGATCCCGGCAAAACGAAGGCGGCCGTCGAGATAACGCCGCGTCAAGATTAACGTCCATGAGAAGGTTTTTATAATTCTGACTTAGTTTGGTGGTGTCGAACCTGCGGTAAATATTCATCACAGTACGTCCGTTAAGTTGCAGTTTCTGAAGAAAATATGAAAAATCAGAGTTTAAAATGACAGGAAGTGGATCTGAATCCCTCTGTGATGTCATCAGTGTGCGACACAGAGACAGTTTAAACCATGGTTGGACTAAATAAAGGTGTTTTATGGTCTTATTGTGTGTCAGATCAGAACTGTTGTGTCGTTTATGTGGAGTTTGGCTCTTGTTTACAGTCTGGTTGCTATGGTAACAGCCGTGGAATCACCTCCATGTCATATTTGTGCTCACGTCCAACCAGGAAGTACAATTATAAACTGTACACAAACGATCAAACTGGGACAAACGGGCAAAGTGTTGAGTCAAATCTGAAATAAAATAATAATAATAAATATAGCCGCAAGCGGCAATGATCGGCCCTCGCCACGCCGCCGCCACGCCGCAAGAGGAGGGGGCGCTAACGCGCCCCAATTGTCCTTTTATTACGCCTACTGCTGAATCTGTGACGCTGTCACATCTTCTCCCCTTTGTTTTACCATCAAAAAGCAATTTTATTTTGAATTCTTGGCAAAATGTGCAGCTTTGCCGCACAGACACCGTGGATAACTTTTGATGGTCCTGAAGATGAGTCTCACCAAATTTCAGGTTAATAGGGCTGACGCCCCGAGGGGGAGGAGTTTGTGAAAGTCTAAAGTGTAAACATGTTCTGGCGATTTCCCCATTGGAATAACATGAAAGGTTTCGGTCATCGTTACGGCAACGCCATAACAATTATGACATGGGTCTCATTGACTTTTTTGATGGGGATGCTAAAATTGAGTTGTGTGTCAAATTTCATATAATTTCGCAAAACTAAACATTTAACCTCCATATAAAATCTGTAGGGGGCGCTGTGGCGCCAAATGAATTTATTTCACTTCAAGTAGGTTTAGGGCAAAGAGTTTAACAACTGATTCTAATTTGACGCAATTCGGACTTTATCTGCGCAAACGGCAGAAATTTTAAATATGGGAGATTTCTGAAATTCTAGCTACAGTTTGCGGCTTTGCCGCACAGAGACCGTGAGAGGTATCAATGTAATTTGAATAACTTTTGATGTCCCACTCCTCAGTAGCATTTTCACCAAATTTCAGCTTTTTAGGGCCAACGCCCTGGGAGGAGTTCGTAAAAGTACGACGTTTGGAAAAACTCCAGAGTCATGTTTAGCCATTTTTGAAGCAATATGGCCGACATTTGGTTGGGCGGACGGCGTTGCCGTAATAATATTTTTTACTTCTCTTGTCACCATCTACCTCTGCGCCAAATTTCATGATTCTACGATCAGATTTTTTGGGGTCATTTCCCATCTCTCAATGCATTTTTGGTACATTTGGGGGCGCTGACGCGCCAATTTTTTTTATTTTAGAAAAGGGAAATAGCCAGAATGTAGAGGCACGATTTTTAGAGGTGTGCAAATTTTTGTGACTTTTTGTCAATGTTCACTGGGTGAAAAATAGGGGGGTTGGTCCCGAGAAGAAAGAAGAAGAAAGAAAGAATAATATTCCGATGCGAAAACAATGTTTCCCATTTTTCAAATATCATAAACTATACATTTTCGGAAAGCGCTCGCGCTTTCCTACCTCATGGTGTGGGTCCCTGGTCACTGACGGGTACTTTCGTTAAATTTGAGTGGGCTCCGCCCACTTTGTGTTTTTGGCCCTCTATACAGTAATAATGTTCAATTTTTGCATTACATGCTTATATGCACGGAACATGCAAGAGATGGGGAACGTATTCGTGAGCTACTTAGTGCAAATTAATGCTTTATATGGGGATGACGACCGCTTTGCGGTCGTCATCTCAATGTAAAGTGCTCGTTTAGTGCGCACTTTTGCACGGGCTTCGCCCGTTTACAACGGTAATGTTCCATTTTCCTACTACTAATTAGTATGCACGGTGCGTGCATGAGTGAAGGAGTGCGTTAGTGAGTGTTTGGAAGTGGGCGAGCGCTTCGCGCACGATTTCGTGCGCACTGCGTGCGCACTTTCGCAGCCGTGCTTCGCACGGCCTTACGAGATTAATAGGCCTCTCGCCAGCTTGTGGCGCTCGGGCCTAATAATAATAATAATAATAATAATGATAATATAGTGATAAGTATAGTTTAACCTGTTGTATGCCCTTTAAGTTGACACACTTTAAAGGACACTTATTATGCATTTCTTGTGTCGTTATTGGTCATTAGTCATTAAACATGCTCTTTAGAACCTTTTCTCTGCCATCTCACGTTTCAGAACTTAAAACAATGTACTGAAAACCACACGTTACTTTCAGGCGTCAAGATTTGGCATTAGCGCTCCGACTACTGGCAGGGAATCACCGCCGCGGGGAAATAAACCGAAGCTAGCGTGTCTCGTCATGTCACTTCTAAACATCTCCACAAACTCCGGCGGAAGAGGAAGTGCAGATTCTTCTTCTGCGTCACGCTTAGAGCCTAGAGCGCCCTCTTGTGGTTGCCAGTGTGAAAATAACGAATAATATCACGTATAAGTCTCACCCCGGGCCAAAACTATGAAAAAAGGTGCGACTTATAGTCCAGAAAATATGGTACGTGTCCTTTAAATGAAAATCGGCTGCTTTGTACAGGAAATCATTTGGAATTAAACTTTGAAGGTAAAAAAAACATCCACAAGGCTTCAACAGACAATGACTTGAACGTTTTCCGCTTGTGTTAAGCTTCATTTTCATTTCTTTTTCGGCTTCATAATATTTTTAGCGAGTTCCAGTGATACATTATTCAACATGGCGCTTTTTGGAAAAAAACGGTCGGTGAGTCGGCAAAATATAAGAAAAGTAAAAGAATTTGGCATAATTTTGACAAAATGCTGATTTTTTTTTTTTCAGTCGGCTATAATTTTGACGGCTCGGTCGGGTTACGGTTATTATTTTGCGCTGCCTAATACGTCTTTACACTTCCTGGAGTCGTGACACTTTCAGACTGGAGCCCGAACATGGCGGATGCTCGTGCCGCCGCTCGCACGACCGCACGGCGCAGATGAGACACGATCGGCGCGCGGGATAATGTCGAGGATTTAAAAAAATAAACCTTTAGCGTCGCGGCGCTGACCCGGACTAGTTTCCCTTTTGATCCCGGCGCGAGCGGAGCAGAAAGTGCACGACTGTAATCGCTCCAACGAGGGTATAAAGGGACGTTTCTTCTCTGTTGCGGTTAACGTTGCGATCCATTCACTCGTCTCCTTTTGCGAAATCATTGTTCTGCCTGGAATGTGTATGATGTAAAACAGTTTGTGCCATTCATCTTCATGACAGAGCAGATGAATGGCTGTTTTTTTCAATAGTCTTTTAACCGTGTTCTCACTCTGTTCGTTGTCAAAAACTCGGCTGGAGTCGCATCGAGCTTCGTTCACAGTTTGATGAATCCTGGTTGGAAAGTCCTCTCCCCTCCGAGCCGCAAAAACACTCCGTTTATTTAGATTCCAGTGCCAGTTTGCTCTCTTTGCAGCCTTGTTTGCGATCTTCTTCCTCATTGACGCTCCTACGACGCGATCCCGGCTAAACTGCAATTTTGAAAAGACAAAAAAGACGTTTCGTGGTTAGATTTTTCATCAAGATTAAAGTCCACGAGAAGGTTTTTATAATTCTGACTCAGTTTGGTGTTAAAGAACCTGTGGTGAACATTTATCACAGTTTTACGTCCGTTAAGTTGCAGTTTGTGAAAAATAAGAGTTTAAAATGACAGGGAGTGGAGCTGAATCCCTCTGTGATGTCATCAGTGTGCGACACAGAGACAGTTTAAACCATGGTTGGACTAAATAAAGGTGTTTTATGGTCTTATTGTTTGTCAGATCAGAACTGTTGTGTCATTTATGTGGAGTTTGGCTCTTGTTTACAGTCTGGTTGCTATGGTAACAGCTGTGGAATCACCTCTGTGTCATATTTGTGCTTGTGTCCAACCAGGAAGTACAATTATCTGTGACGTTTTTAACCCAAATCATCTCCGGACTCGTTCTGAGACGTTCTCCCGTGTCATCGCGATCAGGACAACTGTGGCTGCCCGGCATCTTCATCTTTCCAGTTTTTTTTTCTTCATTTTTGACTTGTATAATTCCCTCTGTGGCCAGTAGGTTGCGTGAAAACTCAGTCAGTACTGTGGGAAACGGCCGAGATACAAAGACCACGCAAAACAAAAGGCACTCAAGGGCTGATAACAAGACAAACAATGCGTAATATTTGTTCTTTCAATGATAAGATAAGATATTTGCTTTATTGTCCACAAATGGGGAAATTTCATTGTTGCAACGCAGTAGATACAGAGGAAAAGGACATATGACAGATTATAGGAAGTTTAAAAAACACTCTTAATAGAAGAACTCTTATAAACAAAAACTCCTGAAGACAAAACCTCCCATTTCCCAAAAAGGGATGGAGGGGAAAACTAGGATGTCCGCCGGGATAACGTGACCATCTCCGGGTAAGATGATGGTTCTCCGCAGTTTCATGAGTTCCTCCTTTGTATAAACGCGCACGGTGGCCGGGGGGCGCGGGGGGCGCGGGGGGGCCGGGGGGGCTCGGAGCCAGGGCACATCACGACGACACGACAAAAAACACTCAATAATCCAGCCGAACAAAGTCGAAACAAGTGGTGTTAGCGTTAGCATACGTACATGTGACTTATACTTTAGTGAGACTCATATGTTTTTTTCTTCTCCATTATGCATTTTTTGGCTGGTGCGACTTATACTTATATTTATACTCCAGAGCGACTTATATGTGATATTAGTCGTTATTTTCACACAACCACAAGAGGGCGCTCTAGGCTCTAAGCGACGCAGAAGAAGAATCTGCACTTCCTCTTCCTCTGGAGTTTGTGGAGTTGTTTAGAAGTGACACAGAGGAAGAAGAATTCAATGGATTTAGTGATTTGGGCTAAAACTGATGCTTTGGTAAACTTGTTATGTTATATGTTTTTTTCTTTTTGGGCTGGTGCGACTTATACTCCGGAAAATAAGGTATGTAGATAACTTTACACTGCGGAACATTTCAGGCAAAGCAGTGGGCGGCGTCAAAAAGCTCCACGGCGCATCTTTAACCGCTCTACAGCTTTAGCCGTGCTCGGAGCGTCTCGCATTGTTTCTCTGGACAAGAGGGGGGGGGGGGGTCTGCAAGTGGACCGTCTCCGTGGCAACAGCTTCCGAAGGCCGGTGTCCATGGAAACGCCTCGGACGGAGGGACGGTACACGTTTGGGCTCCCGGCGCTCTGGACGTTTGTGGCAGAAGTCGTGGCGGTTTTTCAACAAAAAGACCACGACGTTTACTTTTTAAACGTTTAAGTTTAATCAAGCGGCGTTAATTAAACCGAAGCAACACCGTGAGAAGGTTTGGATTCGTCTCCATGGTAACGCTCGGCTCCGTTCAGCCAAATAATAAACCAAACGAATGAATTTAGCGGTGAAACTAGTAAAAGTGCACTTAAAAACACAGAAGTACCTGATTAAAAATACACAACTGTTTAGAAGTGATTAAGTTTTACATTTTGTTATAATTGAGCTGGTTTTGATCCACGGTGTGAGTTCTCGTTTGCTCAAAACCTTTCCTCACAGTGTCATGCAGGAATGTGTACCAGAACAAATGTGTAAAAGTACAAAGTATCCGCAGGAAAATGTACTTGAGTAAAGTACACGCAGCTGCAAACTCAGAACTCAAGTGCAGTGGCTCAAATAAAGAATGAGATTCAGTCGTTTCAATAAATCATTATGAGTTTTTCTATTTCAGGAAGTTCAATTCTGAAAACGTTTTATTTTGTTTTGAAGGAGAAAACAGGAAATAAAGTCGAAAATTGTGATCAATCGAAATATAAGGAAAAGTCAATTGTGATCATCATTGTGATGTCATTTCTCTGGTGCCCAGATTCAACTCTCTCTCTCTCTTTCCCTTCCTCCCTCTATATCGTCCCTTCTCTCTCTCCTTCCTCTTCCTCTCCCTCCCTCTCCCTCCTTCAGACAAAGACCATTCTGTGTGTGAGAATGAGCGCTCTGTGTGAAACTCGCACTGTCACCCTCGGACCCCTCGGACCCCCAAGACACACAGAGAGACAGAGATGAGGGGCGAGCGAGGGGCGAGCGAGGGGCGAGTGGGGGGTTTCACACTCTCAGGCTAAATATAAACCCGGATGTGCATGTGACAATTCAGGCCTAAAACTCCCAAAGTACAAGATACGAAAGGTCCAGGACCAGGACCAGGACCTGGACCTGGACCTGGACCTGGACCTGGACCTGGACCTGGACCTGGACCTGGACCAGGACCTAGATCTAGAGACCAAAAGTTGATCCCGCGCGCAGCTTTTTCGCGGCGTTGATTGTCTTTTGGATTTTGTGATTTGTGAAGTGTCGGAGTGAAGTGTTTTGGACGCTCACTCGAAATGCAGTGTGTGTGTGTGTGTATGTGTGTGTGTCTGTGTGTGTGTGTGTGTGTGTGTTTTTCTATTGCGTTTGTCTAAAAATGAAACAAAAGCCGCGGAGGTTCCATTGTGGTGAAAAGAGAGCGCGACGCACATTCTTTCTCTATAGAAGCTGTAGCATTCATCAAACACACACAAACGCACACACACACACAGATGCACATACACAGACGCACACAGACGCACACACAGACACACACAAACGCATACACACACACAAACACACACTGACGCACACAAACACACACACACACACTGACGCACACACACAGACGCATACAAACAAACACACATACAAACAGACGCACACAAAAACACACACAGACGCACACAAACACACACAGACGCACACAAAAACACACAAACGCACACACACACACACAGACGCACACAAATGCACACACAGACGCACACAAACACACATACACTAACACACACACACACACACACTAACACACACACACACACACTAACACACACACACTAACACACACACACACACAAACACACACACACACAAACAAACAACACACACAAACACACACACACACACTAACACACACACACACACTAACACACACACACTAACACACACTCACACACACACACACACACACACTAACACACACACACACACACACACTCACAGACACACACACACACACACTCACAGACACACACACACACACTCACAGACACACACACACTAACACACACACACACACACTCACAGACACACACACACACACACTAACACACACACACACACACACACACACTCACAGACACACACACACACACACACACACTAACACACACACACACACACACACACACTCACAGACACACACACACACACACACACACACACACACACACACGGCCGTAGAGCGTTCGCAGCAGGAGAAACCGATATTGAAATATTCAAATTGAGGGTAAATTTGACGTCTGTATCAGATCAAAAGTCTTCTTATTCATGGGTCTGAAGTGATGTGACTCACTCGTTTCTACTGCCATCGAGTGGACGAAAGCTGCATGTTCACTGTGGGCGGAGCCAAATAAAAGTCTGAAAACAAAGGATTCTTTCTCGTCTGTCACGCCCCCAAAAGACCCCGTTTGTCCAGAAATGTGTGACTGAGGTCAGGAGGGACCAGTGGACTTACAGAGGTCACTCCAGACTGAGGCGGAGCTGTTTGTTTCAGGTCATTAGCAGCTAATGCTAGTTTACGCATTAGTGCGCGGCTATGCTAACAAACGTTAGCCCACTTGTAGACAGTTTTAAGGAGCCTCATTTCCAACTGTCTGGGTGTTACATTTAAGGATCAGACACAAAGTCCATGTTCTTAAAAGCTTTGAGGGCGTGTCCGGTGCAGAGGCGCGGCCAGGGCAGAGGGCGTGTCCGGTGCAGAGGGCGTGTCCGGTGCAGAGGGCGTGTCCGGTGCAAAGGGCGTGTCCGGTGCAGAGGGCGTGTCCGGTGCAGAGGGCGTGTCCAGGGCAGAGGGCGTGTCCAGGGCAGAGGGCGTGTCCAGGGCTGAGGGCGTGTCCGGTGCAGAGGGCATGTCCGGTGCAGAGGGCGTGTCCGGTGCAGAGGGCGTGTCCGGGGAGAGGGCGTGTCCGGGGGAGAGGGCGTGTCCGGGGGAGAGGGCGTGTCCGGTGCAGAGGGCGTGTCCGGTGCAGAGGGCGTGGCCAGGGCAGAGGGCGTGTCCGGTGCAGAGGGCGTGTCCGGTGCAGAGGGCGCGGCCAGGGCAGAGGGCGTGTCCGGTGCAGAGGGCGTGTCCGGTGCAGAGGGCATGTTCAGGGCAGAGGGCGTGTCCGGTGCAGAGGGCGTGTCCGGTGCAGAGGGCGCGGCCAGGGCAGAGGGCGTGTCCGGTGCAGAGGGCGTGTCCGGTGCAGAGGGCGTGGCCAGGGCAGAGGGCGTGTCCGGTGCAGAGGGCGTGTCCGGTGCAGAGGGCGCGGCCAGGGCAGAGGGCGTGTCCGGTGCAGAGGGCGTGTCCGGTGCAGAGGGCGTGTCCGGTGCAGAGGGCATGTCCAGGGCAGAGGGCGTGTCCGGTGCAGAGGGCGTGTCCGGTGCAGAGGGCGTGTCCGGTGCAGAGGGCGCGGCCAGGGCAGAGGGCGTGTGGACGAGGAAGAGCAGATGGAAATGTCCACAAAAGTTTGTCTCTGCTTCTAATCAATCGATCAAAATGTATTTGTCGGGCAAAGTTCTTACAATCATAAAAACAGGTTAAAATCACAATACAATATAAACAGACAGATTTTTAATACAGAAACATCAAATCTGAACATCTGGATCAATAAGACGATGGTTCGGATGTTGCAGATCTTCGGTTTGTGGAAACGCGCGAGTCGCGACGAAAAAAAATAATCTGTCAGTTTCTTTTTTGACATCGTGACGCAAAATGACGACTTTATGAAAACTTCAAAACAAAGAGTGAAATGTTTCTGAAAGAAATATTACTCAGTAAATATACAGTATATTAATTAAGTCAAGTCAGAATATGAATATGTAAATACACTTCTGATTTGATCTGTAATAGGTATTGAAAAAAATAAATAAATTAAAAATATATAAAAATTAAAAATGTTTGTACATTTTTCCTGAAAATATGTTTTTTTTGGGTAAAAACTATTTTCTGTTCAATGTGATTTTCATCTGTGAATCATCAAAAAAGAAAAGTTTTTCTGTCAATTTGAGCTAAATATACATTTATTTCATATAAACTTATCCAAACTACATCGTTAATAATATTTTAGGTTAGTTTCAGTGCATTTTTGTACAATAATAGAGGTATTTATTTATCCTAGAATCACTTAGTGTCGGATCGAACATTATTTAACACTTTATGTCATTGTTTTTGACGACAAACCTACATTTTGGACTATAAAATGAGCAAACTGAACAGTCATAGACGTCACACTTCTGCATCACCAAGTTACACATGCCCCGCCCACTCCGATCTCTTCCCCGCCCCCTCCGATCTCTTCCCCGCCCCCTCCGATCTCTTCCCCGCCCACTCCGATCTCTTCCCCGCCCCCTCCGATCTCTTCCCCGCCCCATCCGCTCTCTTCCCCGCCCACTCCGATCTCTTCCCCGCCCCCTCCGATCTCTTCCCCGCCCACTCCGATCTCTTCCCCGCCCACTCCGATCTCTTCCCCGCCCACTCCGATCTCTTCCCCGCCCCCTCTGATCTCTTCCCCGCCCACTCCGATCTCTTCCCCGCCCCCTTGATCTCTTCCCCGCCCCCTCCGATCTCTTCCCCGCCCACTCCGATCTCTTCCCCGCCCACTCCGATCTCTTCCCCGCCCACTCCGATCTCTTCCCCGCCCCCTCCGATCTCTTCCCCGCCCACTCCGATCTCTTCCCCGCCCCCTCCGATCTCTTCCCCGCCCACTCCGATCTCTTCCCCGCCCACTCCGATCTCTTCCCCGCCCCCTCTGATCTCTTCCCCGCCCACTCCGATCTCTTCCCCGCCCCCTTGATCTCTTCCCCGCCCCCTCCGATCTCTTCCCCGCCCCCTCCGCTCTCTTCCCCGCCCACTCCGATCTCTTCCCCGCCCCCTTGATCTCTTCCCCGCCCCCTCCGATCTCTTCCCCGCCCCCTCCGCTCTCTTCCCCGCCCACTCCGATCTCTTCCCCGCCCACTCCGATCTCTTCCCCGCCCACTCCGATCTCTTCCCCGCCCCCTCCGCTCTCTTCCCCGCCCCCTCCGATCTCTTCCCCGCCCCCTCCGATCTCTTCCCCGCCCCCTCCGATCTCTTCCCCGCCCCCTCTGATCTCTTCCCCGCCCCCTCCGATCTCTTCCCCGCCCCCTCCGCTCTCTTCCCCGCCCACTCCGATCTCTTCCCCGCCCCCTCCGATCTCTTCCCCGCCCCCTCCGATCTCTTCCCCGCCCCCTCCGATCTCTTCCCCGCCCCCTCTGATCTCTTCCCCGCCCCCTCCGATCTCTTCCCCGCCCCCTCCGCTCTCTTCCCCGCCCCCTCCGCTCTCTTCCCCGCCCACTCCGATCTCCAAAAACAGGCCAAACCCAAAGCCGCTGAACTGACAGTGGCCTCCCCCTGGTGGCCGTGCCCCGTCACTGCGGCCCGTCGTATCCAGGTCAGGCGCAGCTCCGTCGCGGTCCGTCTGGGTTTTCCCTCTTCCCCGCCACGACAACGGGGATGAGACGACGGGACGCGTGCCAGTTTCCCAGCATGCTTTGCCAGATGCAGCAGGCTGTGGGGGGGGGGGGATTAAAGGAACAGCGGATTAAGGGAACAGTTTGTGCCACAGAGACTGCATAATTCTACCACTGTTTAACGGTTTTTGCTTAACGACGTTTGAGAGCAGGTTTCTGTACTTTTCATACGGTTTAAATGTTTTTCGTACATTCACTGTGACATTTGAGCAAACAAAACACAAAGACATTTATTAATATTGAGATTGTTGACCAAAAATCTGCATAATTCTTTATCAAACTCACTTTTTACAGTTCTCACGCTCATAATCCACTTCAAAACTTTTACGTTACTTTTTATTTGCTTTTTTTACTTTTACTGGAGCTTTTTTTTTTTTTTTTTTGCTTCTGTAACAGTGTTTTTTTTTGTGTAACAAAATGGAGCACTTGAATTGAATGAATGGGATGAGAAGGAGCCGGGCCTATCGTGAAAAGGGCCGAGCGTGAAAAGGGCCTATCGTGGAAAGGGGCCTGTTGTGAAATGGCCTATTTTAAAATGGGCCTATTTTGAACAGGGCCTGTCGTGAAAAGAACTAATCATAAAAATGGCCTCTCCCGAAAAGAGCCTCTTTATGTCTAATGTGATGAAACCTATTTAGTTTGTGAACAGCAGAGAAAACCGTCGCACAAACCGCACACTCAGAACGCTGCGTGTCGTGTCGCGTGACGTGTCTCGTGTCCCCCTTGTGTCCAGACGATGGCGGAGTACAGCTCCCTGCTCAGCGACCTGTCCGAGAACATCACCAACGAGGACCTGGAGCAGCTGAAGTCGGCGTGTAAAGAGGACATCCCCGAGGAGCAGAGCAACAACATCACCTCCTGCAAAGAGTGGTTCAGCTACCTGGAGAAGAACGACAAGCTCGCACAAGGTCAGACACACACAAACACAGAGACACACACAGAGACACACACACACACACAGAGACACACACACAGAGACACACACACACAGACACACACACAGAGACACACACACACACACACACACGAGTGTATCTAAAGTTGTAAAAGATCCCACGTTTGCTCCACAGACAACCTCTCGTACATCGAGCACATCTTCGAGATCTCGCGGCGGCCCGACCTGCTCACGAGGGTCATCGAGTATCGCACCACGGTCCTGAAAATCTCCGAGGACGAAGAGATCGACACCAAACTCACGCGCATCCCCTCCGCCAAGAAATACAAAGGTAAAACCCGCTTGCTCAAGCCCCAGTTCCTCGAAGGGTTCCTCGAAGGGTTCCTCGAAAGGTTCCTCGAAGGGCTCCTCGAAAGGTTGCTCAAAAGGTTCCTCGAAAGGTTCCTAGAAGGGTTCCTCAAAGGGTTCCTCGAAAGGTTCCTAGAAGGGTTCCTCAAAGGGTTCCTCGAAAGGTTCCTAGAAGGGCTCCTCGAAAGGTTTGCTTGAAAGGTTCCTCGAAGGGTTCCTTGAACGGTTCCTCAAAAGGTTTGCTTAATAGGTTCCTCGAAAGGTTTGCTCGAAAGGTTCCTCGAAGGGTAGCTCGAAAGGTTCCTTGAAGAGTTGCTTGAAAGGTTCCTCGAAGGGTTGCTTGAAAGGTTCCTCAAAGGGTTCCTCGAAGGGTTTGCACGTGCGGAGGAGGCTTTAGTCCATACATTGTCTCTATGAGTCAAAGGTAGTTTAGTCAATTCTTTTTAGGATTTTAAGGATTTCTGTGGACCACTGCAGAAAGGAGAACGCATGGAGTGAGTTAGCTGGAGTTTTGGACGGCTAAATCTGCCCTAAATAGTACTTTCTGTGCGAGATCTTACAAATTTAAGAACGTTTGCCAACACCACGCCACACTTTTAATCAGCGAATCAATGAGCGAGAGTTGTGTCCGTTGACCTCGCTAACCTTCCGTCAAAGAACCACTTTTCTAATCCCCGTTTTCCTCATCTCTCATTTTCAGACATCATCCGCCAGCCGTCCGAAGACGAGATCATCAAGCTGGCTCCGCCTCCTAAAAAAGTCTGAGCCCTCCGCCCCTTTTTCCCTCCCCCCAAAAAAAATCTTTGCACCTTGATATTTCTACACTTCGTACACTCCTCCGACCGATCACGCGACCGATCGACGCCAGGCCCCAGAGCGGCCACCCGTTTCCAGCTCGACCTCCCCCCCAGGCCCTGCCCCCCCGCGCCTCGCAGCCAATCGGATCCTAGCAACCGCGACGTCATCCTTTCACTTTGGTTTCGAGACAGGACTGCGATGCTCAGTACGGTTAAACGAGTTGGAGTTTTCGGCCGAGCGCGTGGGGGAAAGAATGTGTGCGTTTTGAGTGTCTAAAACAAAAAGAGAAATTTAAAATGTTTCTAAAATTGGAATATTTAGTTTGGAGACTGAAAATGAACACATAATAACAGATTCATCGATAAAGTTGATCTTATTTGTAGTCACTTTTTAGTAATATCTGACTTTGTGTTACGTTAAAATGACCCTTAATGTTACAAAAATCCTTCAAAACATTCCTGGAAACAGACTGCGATCCGAAAGAAAATCCACAAATTCAACTTTTTTTTTGGCCATCATTACGTGATTGGCAAATGTGTTTGACGTTTTATCAAGCCTTAACCGAATCTCGTTTGCAGAAGACTGTTATAAAACACCTCTCGATTCGACTTTAACGTTTTGGATTAAAATTTTGTGCATCTTTTATCTTTTATGTTCAACTTCTCTTCCGTTTTGTCGTCAATTACGTGTTTTTTGTATTGTTCCGATTCAGTATCTTGTGACAGCACGTGCTCAATTCAAACTGAAAAAGTATATGAAGTAAATATGTATCTAAGAAAGTACATTTACTGTGAAATTAAACCACTAGCAAGTCACTTTATTAAGTATAAGATAGAGACAATTACAGACTCTGAGAGAGAAAGTGATGTAAAAAAAAATCTCAGAGACAAAAATCTATTTAGGAAAGTATTTATCTACAAAAAAAAGTTATATTTCTGTGCGTAATTTAACTGGGAAATGTGTTAAAATGCAGAACTTTTCTCTTTTTATTTACCTTTTGATCTGAGTGTATTAGTCAAACTCTGGCATCGCCCCAAGTCGGACATTTCACTCGCTTCTTTGTGTCGTACTTTTACTCAAAGAAACGAATATTTAAGCCAGAAATGCACGCACACAAATGAAATGTCAAACCGTTACGGGGGCACGTTATGTACAACCCACATTCCTGAGTTTTTAACAGCGTTTTCAGTGATTCATTAACGTTTTGAGTCACCGCGTATTGTCCTGCTCAGAAGATCTCTCACTGCAAATATAAACCTTCTCAAAACTGGAAAACATGCAAAATTGTCCTAGAAATAAGTGAAATTACCTGCTAGGGCAGTGAGTGAATTTTACTGACCAAGAACTCTGGAAATAAGCGTAATAATCCTACTTATTTAGTTTAATTTAGTAGAAATGTCTTGATTATTCAAAAGTAAAAGGAGGTTCAAAAACGTCACATAGACATTTAATAATAATAATAACTTTTATTTTTATAGCGCTTTTCAGTGACCCAAATACTTCATAAATATTCATTGTTTTCTATATTGAAATAAAACAACTATATAAATGCAGGAGGTAGTCGTTTTAGATCAACAAAATGTAAAATCTACTTCAAAGCTCCAAAAAATGATTCAACTTCTTTAAATGGCTGTTAATGGCTGATGTCACAGTTTTACATTTAATATGTCAAGTTAATTGAAAGAAACCGTTTATGTAGATTTCAAACAATCAAAAAATCTACTTAAAATGATTAAATATGACTCAAGTGTCTCTAAACTCGCGATGCATTTTCAGAATATTTTTCATCTCATTTCGATGTTGAGCTTTTGTGTTGTACGGACCAGAGAGTGGTTAAACGCCATAATAAAAGAAATCATTTGCGTGATTACAAAACCGTACGGGCCGCTCTCTTTCACAGTCCCCATAGCTCACGAGACTGTTGCTAACGCGCTAACCGCTAACTCTTTTTAACACTGTGTATGCCTGTATTCCCGCGACGGAAGCCATAGCGCCTTCCAGCCCCCAAACACGTTCCGTCTTTAAAACTGTGATCGTTCAAACTATTTGCTGTTCCAAGCCGCCCGGTCCAGACGTCGCCGAGGACCTCAGCGTTGCCGTGTACAAAGGTTTCTTTATTCCCACGCTCATTTGCTAGCCGCAGGATTGAAACGAGAACGTATCGTGAACCGTACCCTCGTCGTGTCGCGTCCTCAGTTTCCAAACCCCCAGTGCCAACGACGGAGACTTTAAACCCTCGCCACCCTTTTTTCCTTTTCTATTGCTCGACGTGTCTTGTAGTGTTGAGATGATTCGTATTCTATGCATTTATGTCGATCTGGAAAACGTGACCGATTGTCCTCCTCAAGTGATCGTGTGCTCAAATGTCACTCTTTTTTTGGAACGCGGCGGAATGAGAATCGCCCGTTTGACCATGTGCGGTATTAGTTACAATAAGAGAAAAACACCCTGAAATATCCAACATTTGAACTTTGGCTTAACATTGGCTTATACTAAGCTTAACTAGACCACAAAGTGTTAACGTTGTATATTTTTCCCTAATTATTTGTGATCATTTAAGTTGTCGCAGTTAAAACTAAACAACAATTTACTAGTTTCAAAGTTGAAAGGCGTCTTGGTTTAGGTCCCCAATGACATCATGGGGTGGGACTAAGACTTTTTAGCGTTCTGCCTTGTCAGTGCCCTTTCACACCGCAAACCCTTTTCGTACCTTTAGCTTTAGCTTACAGTGCTCTCTTGCAGGGTTTTATTAAGGATTTGAGATTATACACGTGGAAAAACAAAACAATCAAAGATGTTTTAACCAAGCCAAGTCAAATAATGAAGATTTTCATCATTTCACGGCTGTAAATATACGCGTATGCTAGCTGCGGCTGCTAACTGTTAGCTTAGAATAGCGATATTAACACCTGGGTTCGTCGCTTTTTGTTGGTAATGTCTACATTCACAAGAATAAACAAAACAAAACAATACTAACCGTAGACTTGCAAATGCGGGTGTAGAAATAAGTGATTTCTGCGCGCACAAGCGTAGTTAAGCTAAAGGTGCGAAAAGGTTATATTAGCTTAGCATATGATAGAAAAAACACTCTGCGTGCGTTTGCGTGAGGAAAGCTGCAGTTAAACCGAACACAAGGCCATTTAAAAGTGTTGCGGTGTTTCTGGGTGGATATTTTTGGTTGTGAATTTGAAATCGGTGGAGAACCCAGTGAAGCGGTTTGAATGCACTGCTATGACCTGCGGCTGCGTGACTTATATTACACAAGTGCCACGCCAAACATTGACTTTTCTGTACTACGTTACTCTCGGACGACCAACTATCGCCAGTGTTAAAGGTTTGAATCTCGTTTTGGCTAATTTAACCACGGATTGGCCGCGCAGGGGAATAGACGGGGTTCACATTTCTGTTGACGGCCGTGCACATTTAACGTATGATGTCGGTTACAACTGAAATCTATTCAAAAGCTAAATATATTACTTGACATCTAGTTTTGTTTACTTTCCGTTTCCGGATTGGTGAAAAACATGGTGTATTTTCTGTGTAGCCATGGAGATGACGCAACATATCAGCCATAGACGATGTCAAATTTTGGTTTTTCATTTACAAAGTACATAACAACTTGCTGCAAAAACATATTCTAATATTATCAATAATAACCTATAAAGAAAAGTAGAAAAGTAGGTTCTGTTCAAATTAGCATGTGTTGCTAACGGTCAAGTCAACAATCTTCAAACTATAGTCAATTTCTCACGTAAAGTTTTCATTATACAAGGCTGTAAATATGTATTTTGAATATTTACCCCTGTGTTTGTTTTGAATTAATTTATTTAATGCCTATATATTGTTTTTCCTGTTTGGTTTTACTATTTGGAGACTAATAGAGGAGAGGTTTGCTTTTGTCATGTATTAGTATGCGTTTTTACCGTTATCGTTACATTTTGCTGTTTACGCTTTGGATGAACAACAAAAAAAGATCATTTCATTGTATTTACTTATTTACCTGTTTCTCTGTTGTGTTTTTGGCTCAGATGTGTTGTGGTCATTGTTTGTACAAAATAAGGAGAAGAAGAAAAAAAAAAGTTTCAAAATCATGACAAAAGTGAACAAAATAGACTCATATTTCTGACATTAAATATATTGTCATTTGCGTATTGGACTGAAAGCCGGAAATTCAAGAGTTACACACAAATTGCGCCAAAAGTCCTTCATTAATGTTCATTAATTAGCCCGTTTTATTTCTGGAGTAACCTATTCAATTCAAGCATTAAGTCACAGAATGCACGGTAATGATAAAATATGTGGATAATTAAAAAACTTTTAAAAAATAACAAAAAATCGATGTAATCACTTGCCCTTTAAATTAGCCTATGCAAGGAACACAAGCTATTGTCAAAACTAGCATACTTAGCTTAACGCAACTAGTTTGAGTTCGTATCCTTACGTTTTATCATAAAATGTACACAACATCTATAATTATTCACATATTTTACAACATGTGACTTGTTATTTATTGTTTCTAGTTTATTTCTTAAGCAGAAGGTGAATGAAAAGTGCTGGTTAGCGTAGCGCAAGTAGCTAGTAGGTTTCGGAGATAGGGTTTGCAATGGAGATGATTGTATTTGAGGTTTTTAAAGAGGTGGGACTTGCACTGACGGAATGCTGGAAAACGATACAATGAAATGTGTTTATTTTTGGTAAAAATGTGTCAAACGACCAGTTGCTTTTTTGTTTAAATTAATTTTCTAACCATTTAAAACATTCAAATGTAAAGCTACAACACAATGACCGTGGCCGGGTTGACGGGAGAGCACTGTGTAACTCTCCTGGTGGAGGGGGGTGTTACTGCTCAGTCTGGAATGTTCCACCGTACGGCTTTACACACATCTTCATATTTATTTGATGACGAGTGCGTTTATTGCTAAAAAAAAAGACAAAAACAAAAGGTGAAAAGCTGTGCCTGTGATCGGACCTGTGGCTTGGTCTGGTGGCAAAGCTTGCTCGTCTCCATGGAGATTGCTGCGTTGGGTTTAATGCCGTACTGCGGAGCATTGTAGGCAAAGCGATGAAACATCCCCCGGGGAGACAAGCAGATAGTTGCGTACGCACATTTAATTCAAAACAGACATGAACCGTGGTGGTTTTATGACAAGTTTGTATTTAGTCAGAAATGTGGTCAGTGAAGGGGAAGTTGAACTGAATAACACACATTTAAGTTCAACAACAGACTTTATTTTGTTGTTTTTTTCGTGTTGTTTTGAAGTACAACATGCTACAAATCACATGTAAACTGTACGTTGTGAGCTTACCTAACTTGTTACTTTGATACGTTGAGTAAAGTGTGTTTTGGAAGTTGATTTGTGTGAAGGACATGACACTGTGTATTGTATTTGTTTTGAACCCCCGCCGTCGCCCCTGGCTCTATGCTGTTAGTCTCAAACGGGCCAAGAACAAACCCTGTGTTTGCATCTAACGCTGTTCAAACAGGTGTGGCCTTTTGTCATGATTTACACGAGACTGAATTATGCCATTTTGTCATTGTGCTAAAATGAACATAAATATTAAAATATATTTGCTAACCAAAACCGTGTGATTATTTCAACTTAATATGATTTTAATGCTGTGTCTTAAAGTGCCTCTGACAGGTCGGACCACTCACTCAACTATAATGCAGTCAAGATAAATAGATTTGAAATGTTGCAAAAAATTATACAAATGTTATCCCAGAATAGCTAATTTCTTAGGTTTATAATTTTACTTCCTGTTTGTAATCGATGACATCACGGTAGGAAATCACCCAGGAACCACTGTGTCAAAAAAATACATAACAATATATGAGAGCACCTTTATTTGGTTGAATTATATGTTTAGAGGGTCAAAAAAGTTGTTTCTTGTGTGTAAATTCTTTATAAACTTCGGATCAAATGAGCGTCTCTGGTGTGATGTCACTTCCTGTAATCATTTTAACAGACTTTTCAACTTTTCTCCATAAACCGCCGCTCGATTGGTGTAAAACTATAAATTATATTCATAACAAGCACCTGAAACAAACCTGAAATACGCCCTTTAATATCCTGAGAACAAGAGTGACTTGACTTTATTGTGAGGGTTTTTCATAAATTAAAAAAATCCCACAAATGCTGAACTTGAACCTGGATGTTTGTATTAAAAAATGCTAATATGTACTATTAACAATTTAAATATTATATGTCCTCCTTTTGTCAGTATCAAAGCGTGACAAACAGAAAATGGGAAAAGCCGTATTTACATTTTCTCCGGTTTATTTTTAACACTTCAGGAGACAACGACACATACGAAAGTCTCGGAAGTCCAGAGAGAAAAAGAAAAAGAATGAAAAAGTTAAGAATCCTGACTCATGTGATGTAAAAAAGACTGAACAGAGACCAAGAGACGACACGTCAGGTAAGTTTGAACCATGGGAAAGAGAAATGAGACACGAGAAGCTCTGGAGAAACTTAGATGAGAAACAGAAGAAGAACTGGACGGCAGAGAGGAGGAACATCAAAGGATAATGCACTGAGTTGAAAAGTGGAAAAGGACCTGGTCAAAGAGTTGAGAAAGAACTGAAGTCAGCAACTAAGAAAAAAGGCGTAACAGGTAAGAAACAAAGGGGACACACGGAGACAGCTCAGGGTCTGAAACACCTGGATCTCATCACTACATCAGATGCTGCACTTGTTGCCAGAGTTTGTTTTCAACAAGTCTCTTTCCAAACTGCAACGCTTCCCTCTGGTTCTGCTTCTGCAAACGTCGAGTCTACAGGAGAGAAATGGACAGGGTCTCAGATGTTATTGTGTCAGTGCATGTTGTGCAAATATGTTTTTCCTTGATTTTATTTTCCTCTTTGTACTCAATACAAAACAACACAACAACAGAACATTGAACACTCAATACAAAACAACACAACAACAGAACATTGAACACTCAATACAAAACAACACAACAACAGAACATTGAACACTCAATACAAAACAACACAACAACAGAACATTGAACACTCAATACAAAACAACACAACAACAGAACATTGAACACTCAATACAAAACAACACAACAACAGAACATTGAACACTCAATACAAAACAACACAACAACAGAACATTGAACACTCAATACAAAACAACACAACAACAGAACATTGAACACTCAATACAAAACAACACAACAACAGAACATTGAACACTCAATACAAAACAACACAACAACAGAACATTGAACACTCAATACAAAACAACACAACAACAGAACATTGAACACTCAATACAAAACAACACAACAACAGAACATTGAACACTCAATACAAAACAACACAACAACAGAACATTGAACACTCAATACAAAACAACACAACAACAGAACATTGAACACTCAATACAAAACAACACAACAACAGAACATTGAACACTCAATACAAAACAACACAACAACAGAACATTGAACACTCAATACAAAACAACACAACAACAGAACATTGAACACTCAATACAAAACAACACAACAACAGAACATTGAACACTCAATACAAAACAACACAACAACAGAACATTGAACACTCAATACAAAACAACACAACAACAGAACATTGAACACTCAATACAAAACAACACAACAACAAAAGATCGAACACTGAATATAAAACGGCATGAGATGTACATAATAAAATATAAAGTTATGTGGTGCAATAAGACTGAACAGTGCAGTGAGTGACAGGTGCTTAGGCAGTGTTCATGAGTTCAACAGCAGAGGGAAAGAAAGTGTTCTTGTGACGGGAGGTTCTGGTAGGCCACTCCCCTGCATGAAGGGAGTAATAATCCCCTCAGGTGCTCAAATAGTCCGTGTCCAGGGTGAGAAGGGTCAGCTGTGATCCGACCTTCACGTCCCAGAGTCCTGCAGACGTGCAGGTCCTGCAGAGATGGAAGTCCACAGCTGATCACCTTCTCAGCAGAGGGCGCTGTAGTCTCTGTTTTTCCCTGGCTGTGGCTCCAGTGTACCACACAGTGATGGAGGAGGTGAGGATGGACTCAATGATGGCCGTGTAGAACTGCACCATCAAGTACAGGAAGAAGCTGGGCAAAGTCATTAAGAAGTCCAGCTCCGTCCTAGGCTGTCCTCTGGACTCGGTGCAGGAGGTGGGGGACAGAAGGGTCCTGGCTAAATTCACATCTATGCTGGACCATGAGTGTCGCCCCCTGCAGGACACTCTGTCCCCTGCAGGACACTCTGTCCGCTCTGGAGAGCAGCTTCAGTGACTGATCCACCCTCGCTGTGTGAAGGAGACTTTTCACAGGTCTTTCCTTCTGTTGCGGTCAGACTTTATAACAAACACTGTCCTGAACATGTGAAATACCGTCATATTCATGCGCAATTACTGTCATACTCACACACAATTAAGGCCATATTCATGTGCATATAACTCATGTAAATAAGAGTGTTTACTTTACCATTATTAGTAGTATTATTTAGTCTTATGCCAGCTATTTTACTTTACTTTATTTTATTATTATTTCATTTTTATCTTTATTATTTTATTTATTTTTTCCTCCATTCCCTATTAAGATATGAGAGGAGATTTTTTCATAAGATTGTTTTTTCAAACTTCCTATAAGTTATTTGTCCTTTCCCTCTGGATCTACTGCGTTGTAACACCAAAATGTCCCCATGTGTGGACAATAAAGGAACATCTTATCTTATCTTACATCCTCTGCAGAGCCTTTGTGATGAGGGAGCTGATGGTGGGCCCCCACTTGAGGTCCCGGGTGATGGTGGGCCCCCACTTGAGGTCCCGGGTGATGGTGGGCCCCCACTTGAGGTCCCGGGTGATGGTGGGCCCCCACTTGAGGTCCCGGGTGATGATGGTGCAGAGGAAGCTGAGGGAGTCCACAGTGGAGATGGGGGTGGATCATCTCCACTGTCTTCTGGGCGTTGAGCTCCAGGTTGTTACGGCTGCAGCAGGACACCAGCCGCTCCACCTCCTCCTGAAGACAGACTCATCCCCGTCCGAGATGAGCCCGATGAGGGCGTGTCGTCTGCATATTTCAGAGCAGCTTAATCGTGTGGCAGACATCTAGACCTATGGAAAGAAGTTATTGTCAGGATCAGGGAAGGAGGGAACCATTGACCATGTACATCTGCTTCAGTGGCTTGAGCCTGGAGAAACGGCATGAAGAGCCATCGCCCTGATACTGCGCAGGCCACGTTCCTCTGGCACGTTCTTCACCTGTAACTGAATCTATAAAATATAGTAAACTATTCCACTTGAAGTACCAGTTTTCCCATCACATGCTCAATAAAGCAGTTGTTTAATGTACTGTATAATTTTGTTATAATTGAGCCCAATCATCTTAATCTTAATCCCAAACTCCTCTTAATAAGGGATAATAATAATAATGTAGCTTTAAAACTCAACTCAAAATGTGGCTAAAGTGGCTAACCAAAAAGTCTTCTGAAGCTTTTGGGACTCTCAATGATCCGGCACATTCAAATCCAGCACAGAGCGGCAGCAGGTGCCCCGCCCATCACTGTCCCAAGATCACGTCACAAGATTAAACACATTTGAATGAATAAATAATGCTTCATATCTCTCTTGACTGGGTTTATCCACAAAGGTCAAAGGTTTTCACCCTCAGTAAACTTTACACGAGCCTCAAAAAGTAGTGCAATTATTCACCTCCAAAGACCTGATTGTTGTTAAAGTGACCATGACTTATTTGACTGACCTTGTGGACTGGCCTGGCGGTCACTGGAAATGAACATATTTAAATACGCAAATGTGACTCCTTTGCAAACGAGACTGGGCTGTTTTTGCTGCTGTTGCCACGACGCATTTTAATATTCAAAACCAGAAGAAGAGCCGAGTGATAAACCAAAGAAGATCAGAGGCAGAAGCAGAGAGAGACCAGCTCCAGCCAGCTGCAACTCACAGGTACTTTAGTCCTGGTTTAGACCTGTTTTAGTCCTGGTTTAGACCTGTTTTAGTCCTGGTTTAGTCCTGGTTTAGACCTGTTTTAGTCCTGGTTTAGACCTGTTTTAGTCCTGGTTTAGACCTGTTTTAGTCCTGGTTTAGACCTGGTTTAGACCTGGTTTAGTCCTGGTTTAGACCTGTTTTAGTCCTGGTTTAGACCTGTTTTAGTCCTGGTTTAGTCCTGGTTTAGTCCTGGTTTAGACCTGTTTTAGTCCTGGTTTAGTCCTGGTTTAGACCTGGTTAAGTCCTGGTTTAGACCTGTTTTAGTCCTGGTTTAGACCTGGTTTAGTCCTGGTTTAGACCTGGTCTGTTTTTTAGACTTTCATTATTTGGAATGTATTTGCTGCTAGTTTTATCTGTTGTTATTCTATTGTAATGTGTGAGCTGCTGCTGCACAAGAATTCCCTTTGAGCATCAGTAAAGTTTGTCTAAGTCTAAGTTAGTGCTGCAGCTTAGTTATGCTCTATCCTGGTTTATTCCTGGTTTATCCCTTGCTTATTCCTGGTTTGGACCTAGTTTTGTCCTTGTGATGTCGTCTTGGTCTAGTCTGTCTTTAAACCTGGTTTTGTCTCAGTGTTATTCCTGGTGTTGTCCTGATGCTCTCCCGGTTTATTCCTGCTTCAATCTTGGTTTAGTCCTGTTTTAGATTTGAGTTAGTCCTGCTTAAGTCAAGATTAGTCCTGTTTTAGTCCCGGTTTAGTCCTTCTTTCTTTCCAATTCAGCCCTGGTTAAGTCCTGGTTTAGTCCTGTCTTTAGTCCTTCTTTAGACCTGCTACAGTCCTGGTTTAGTCCTGTCTTTAGTCCTTCTTTAGACCTGCTACAGTCCTGGTTTAGTCCTGTCTTTAGTCCTTCTTTAGTCCTGGTTTAGTCCTCGCACGTTTCTCTTTCCAGGTGAAGATGGACCGGTCGCTGTGGCGCTCCGTGCAGCTGCTGCTGCTGCTGCTGTTGAGTGAGTTATCATTTCTCTGGATTTGTTTTCCGTGTTATTTCTAATTTCACAATAAACATTCAAAAGGAAAATCTAATAAATTGATCATTATTATCAGTGTTTCGGACCCTGATCTTCTTAATTTACTACAGAGTCAAAATGCTATAATAGAGAGCAGGGGCAGAGCAGGTGCAGAGCAGGTGCAGAGCAGGTGCAGAGCAGGTGCAGTGCAGGGGCAGGGCAGGGGCAGAGCAGGTGCAGTGCAGGGGCAGGGCAGGGGCAGAGCAGGGGCAGAGGCGGGTGTAGCACGGGGAGGAGTAGAAAAGATTCAGAGCATCAAAACCGAATATTTTAATCCTGTGAATATAGCATTTTCAAAGTAACAAAAGGTAACATGGGGATTTAAATATTCTATGTGTTGACATTTAATACTCCATAAACCTCTTAAACAAAGTGTTGGGATACAAGTATCAGTTTCAATCATTTGTGATTTTTTATTAAATCTAGCAATGTTGTGCTTCTTCTTTAAAGGTCAGATCTGTTTCTCAGCATCTGAAGACCTCGAGTACCACTTTATAAAGGAGAACAAGACGTGGGATGAAGCTCAGACGTTCTGCAGAAAGTTCTACACAGACCTGGCAACAGTGAAGAACATGAAGGAGCTGAAGAGACTGAGAGCTGCTGCAGACGGAGGAACAGACGTGTGGACAGGGGTGTGGACAGGGGTGTGGACAGGGGTGTGGACAGGGGTGTGGACAGGGGTGTGGACAGGGGTGTCCAAACCTTTTTCACAGAGGGTCGCATTTTGAAACTTCTATGGAGCAGAGGGCCACAAACAACCGGACAATGTTGAATTTGAAAGTTAATATTTAAAAAATGTTGTATTTGGCATTGTTCGATGAGCCTCCACATCTTTTATAATACTTGGAACATTAATTATAGGTTGTTAATATATTAAAAAAATTGTAAAAAGTACCAGTACTACTTTTTGTTGTTGCGAACAACTTGGCAGGAAGACGGAGGGCCAACAAAAATTGGTCTGCGAGCCGCGTTTGGCCCCCAGGCCGTAGTTTGGACATGCCTGACATAATGTTTGACTCTTGTCCAAGTATGGTTTATGGTCACAAGATTATGTCTTAAAGTGTCTGACAGTTTGGACCACTCACTGAGCTAAAATGCAGTCAAGATAAATATGTTTGAAATTTAGCTAAAAATTATAGCATAGCACATTTTTAAGGTTCAGAATTTTACTTCCTGTTTGTAATGCATGACATCACCATTGTGTCCCCAAAAAAAGCATAATAAATGAGAGCACCCAGTGTTGTGCCTGAACGCGTGCAATGAATGAAAGTTCATGAACGCGTTCATAATTTTGGTGAACGTGAACTGAACGTTCAGTATAACTGACGACGAACGATACTGTGAACGCGTTCATTCTGGTGTCTATGAACGGCACCTTCATTCTTTTTAATTTTGTTCAATAAAGTGTCAGATTTCTAGACTTCCAGACTTTATTTGGTTGAATTATGTTTAGAAGGTCAAAAAAGTTGTTTGAGTGTAAATTCTTCATAAACTTAAAAAATGAGTGTCCCTGGTGTGATGTCACTTCCTGTAATCATTTTCTACAGATTTTTCAACTTTTCTCCACAAACCGCCGCTTGATTGGTGTAAAACTATCATTTATATTCACAAGAGGCACCAGATAAAGTGGAAAATAGAAAATCATAAAAACCTGAAATACGCCCTTTAATATCCTTAGAGTGACTTCCCTTGATTGTGAGGGATTTTCATAAATGAATGAATAAAAAACACAAATGCACTTGAACCTTGAAAATATATTCTATTGACAATTTAAATATTGTATGTTCTCGTCTCCTGTGCGACAAACATAAAATGGGAAAAGCCGTTTTTACATTTTATTTTTAACACTTTAGGAGACAAGGACACACACAAAAGTCTCGGACGTCGGGGGAGCGGTCTTGGATCAGTGCCCCACCTGCGCCATCAGCCCCTCCAGCTCCGGGCGAGCCTTGAACCGGGCCTGGAAGTCCGCCTCCGAGTGCTGAAACAAAAGACCACGCCCTTTACACGTGTTCATAGTTTTGTCCGGGGTGCGACTTATACTCCAGAGCGACTTATATGTGATATTAGTCGTTATTTTCACACAACCACAAGAGGGCGCTCTAGGCTCTAAGCGACGCAGAAGAAGAATCTGCACTTCCTCTTCCTCTGGAGTTTGTGGAGTTGTTTAGAAGTGACACAGAGGAAGAAGAATTCAGTGGATTTAGTGATTTGGGGTAAAACTGATGCTTTGCTAAACTTGTTAGCATGTTCTTTATGCTATAGTTATCTGAATAACTGTTCATATGTTACGCTAACATACCAGACACTTACCACAGTTCTGTCTGTGCCTCATGTAGCTGAAGGTGTTAGCGTTAGCATACGTCATGTAGCTGAAGGTGTTAGCGTTAGCATACAATATGTAGCTGAAGGTGTTAGCGTTAGCATACGTCATGTAGCTGAAGGTGTTAGCGTTAGCATACGTCATGTAGCTGAAGGTGTTAGCGTTAGCATACGTCATGTAGCTGAAGGTGTTAGCGTTAGCATACGTCATGTAGCTGAAGGTGTTAGCGTTAGCATACGTCATGTAGCTGAAGGTGTTAGCGTTAGCATACATCATGTAGCTGAAGGTGTAAGCATACGTCATGTAGCTGAAGGTGTTAGCATACGTCATGTAGCTGAAGGTGTTAGCATACGTCATGTAGCTGAAGGTGTTAGCATACGTCATGTAGCTGAAGGTGTTAGCATACGTCATGTAGCTGAAGGTGTTAGCATACGTCATGTAGCTGAAGGTGTTAGCATACGTCATGTAGCTGAAGGTGTTAGCGTTAGCATACGTCATGTAGCTGAAGGTGTTAGCGTTAGCATACGTCATGTAGCTGAAGGTGTTAGCGTTAGCATACGTCATGTAGCTGAAGGTGTAAGCATACGTCATGTAGCTGAAGGTGTTAGCATACGTCATGTAGCTGAAGGTGTTAGCATACGTCATGTAGCTGAAGGTGTTAGCATACGTCATGTAGCTGAAGGTGTTAGCATACGTCATGTAGCTGAAGGTGTTAGCATACGTCATGTAGCTGAAGGTGTTAGCATACGTCATGTAGCTGAAGGTGTTAGCATACGTCATGTAGCTGAAGGTGTTAGCGTTAGCATACGTCATGTAGCTGAAGGTGTTAGCGTTAGCATACGTCATGTAGCTGAAGGTGTTAGCGTTAGCATACGTACACCTATTCACCATGTTCTCTCATCTGTTATTATTTTAAACTGCATTTACAGATGAAATGTCTGTTCTTGGTGTTGGATTTTATCAAATACATGAGACTTATACTCCAGTGCGACTTACGTGTTTTTTTCTTCTCTATTATGCATTTTTTGGCTGGTGCGGCTTATAGTCCGGAAAATACGGTACGACTATAATGATCTTTTATAGTCGACTCGTCACAATTAGTCGATTCATTGTTACTGTCTGAATATCTGATTTAATGCTTGGAAAATATGCAAAATGTATGAAAATTAAGTAAAGTAAAAAGAAAAGACTTTTTCTGACGGACAGCGAGCGCACGATCCGATTATTGCTACAGACAGAATTAGCCTCTGCTACATTGAGCATGTTTAACCGTCATTGACCAGTATCGTACCTCTCTGACCGAAAGCTGAACTCCCTCTGGCTGATTTTTCAGAAGAATGTCGAGAAGAACTGGACACAAGGACGCGTTCAAGCTGCTCACCTGAAAAGGGAGAAACGTGCGGTTTTACGTTGGCGTGCGGATGCGGCGGTCGGCGAGGCGCGGTTTTTTTTACCTGGACGATTCGCTCGTGCGTCTTCAAAACGGCGTCCACGAGCATCTTTGTGCCCTGGTCCTGCAGCACCGAAACCTCGGTGGTTTTGGTCGGGAGCGCGTAACTGCGGACGCAATGAAGTAAGAGTATTATCTGGAAGAGTCATGACATCTTCTTTACAAACGTGAAGAAAGGACAGTTACAGGACGAGAAATGACAAAGTAACACACAATATTTGGCCTAAACTTAAACCACATCTAAAACTGGACAATTTTACAGGTGTATAGTAAAATAAGAGTCAAGTCAAGATGTGCGGAATATATGAATAATAATGCTAATAATAATAACATTTGGGCAATAGATAAATAGTAACAATTAAAAAAGCACAAAAAAAATGAATGAAAATAAAAAATATAAAAAATAATCATAAAAATAATTAAAATAACAACAATAATAATATTAACATTTGGGCACAATATATATATAAACATAATCATAGAAATATTAAATAATAACAACATTTGGGCACAATATATATAAAAAAATAATCATAAAAAATATTTTAAAAATAATAATATTTGAATGGTTAGAAAAATCCTACAATGCCCTTACATATGTTTTTTATTTGTTTACATTATGATTTTGTTTTATTTTTTTTATTTGATTCATTAAAGATATAAAATATAGGATTACTTTTCTTTCTTCTTTTTTTTACATTAAACTACTTAAATGAAAAGGAGCAGATATTATCTGCCTTTTCACCATAAACACATTTACGGTTCCATTTTTTCAACTGTAACCACACCCATGACTGATGCTCCGCCTCCTCACAAAATGTTACATTTTATTTAAACACTTTGAAAACAATTTGAGGTTTTGACTTTCCATCTCGACTGTCATTGGCCGACACCTTACATACGTTTTCCCATCAAGAGTCAGATCTTTTTGTAGATTATTAGGAACGATTTTCAGATTTGGTTTATACATCGTCTTTAACATGTTACATTCTAGGAACAAGGGCCGAGGTGAGAAGGAGCTGTGGACCTGATCAGAAGCTCCTCTGAGGAGAGAAGGAGCTGTGGACCTGATCAGAAGCTCCTCTGAGGTGAGAAGGAGCTGTGGACCTGATCAGAAGCTCCTCTGAGGAGAGAAGGAGCTGTGGACCTGATCAGAAGCTCCTCTGAGGAGAGAAGGAGCTGTGGACCTGATCAGAAGCTCCTCTGAGGTGAGAAGGAGCTGTGGACCTGATCAGAAGCTCCTCTGAGGAGAGAAGGAGCTGTGGACCTGATCAGAAGCTCCTCTGAGGTGAGAAGGAGCTGTGGACCTGATCAGAAGCTCCTCTGAGGTGAGAAGGAGCTGTGGACCTGATCAGAAGCTCCTCTGAGGTGAGAAGGAGCTGTGGACCTGATCAGAAGCTCCTCTGAGGTGAGAAGGAGCTGTGGATCTGATCAGAAGCTCCTCTGAGGTGAGAAGGAGCTGTGGACCTGATCAGAAGCTCCTCTGAGGTGAGAAGGAGCTGTGGACCTGATCAGAAGCTCCTCTGAGGAGAGAAGGAGCTGTGGACCTGATCAGAAGCTCCTCTGAGGTGAGAAGGAGCTGTGGACCTGATCAGAAGCTCCTCTGAGGTGAGAAGGAGCTGTGGACCTGATCAGAAGCTCCTCTGAGGAGAGAAGGAGCTGTGGACCTGATCAGAAGCTCCTCTGAGGTGAGAAGGAGCTGTGGACCTGATCAGAAGCTCCTCTGAGGAGAGAAGGAGCTGTGGACCTGATCAGAAGCTCCTCTGAGGTGAGAAGGAGCTGTGGATCTGATCAGAAGCTCCTCTGAGGTGAGAAGGAGCTGTGGACCTGATCAGAAGCTCCTCTGAGGAGAGAAGGAGCTGTGGACCTGATCAGAAGCTCCTCTGAGGTGAGAAGGAGCTGTGGACCTGATCAGAAGCTCCTCTGAGGAGAGAAGGAGCTGTGGACCTGATCAGAAGCTCCTCTGAGGTGAGAAGGAGCTGTGGACCTGATCAGAAGCTCCTCTGAGGTGAGAAGGAGCTGTGGACCTGATCAGAAGCTCCTCTGAGGAGAGAAGGAGCTGTGGATCTGATCAGAAGCTCCTCTGAGGAGAGAAGGAGCTGTGGACCTGATCAGAAGCTCCTCTGAGGAGAGAAGGAGCTGTGGACCTGATCAGAAGCTCCTCTGAGGTGAGAAGGAGCTGTGGACCTGATCAGAAGCTCCTCTGAGGTGAGAAGGAGCTGTGGACCTGATCAGAAGCTCCTCTGAGGTGAGAAGGAGCTGTGGACCTGATCAGAAGCTCCTCTGAGGAGAGAAGGAGCTGTGGACCTGATCAGAAGCTCCTCTGAGGAGAGAAGGAGCTGTGGACCTGATCAGAAGCTCCTCTGAGGAGAGAAGGAGCTGTGGACCTGATCAGAAGCTGACGGCGAGACAAAAGTGGGCGGCGGCTGCAGGCGTGACCTCACCTCTCAGCGACCTTGATGCCCAGACGGTTGCAGAGGTTGTGGATGTACTGCGAGTAATGCTCCACCAGGGTCATGTCGAAGCCGGACACGGTGACGTTCAGAGTCCCGAACGCCGTTTGTGTCGGCGCCACGATCTGCTTCATCTGCAGCTTGTCCTTCTTCTTCTTAGGCTGAAAAGACAGGACGAAAAGAAGAGAAGTTGTGTTGAGTTTTATGACTTTATACTTTCTTTCAATAACAAAGACAGACGTACAAACCAGCACAGACCGAGGAGAGAGAATAAAAACCAAAGAAGAGCAAGGAAAAGAAAAAAGAAACGTGATTGAAAAAAGAACAAATAATCAATTTTGTTTTATTTTAATTAAATGAAAAACAATTGGAAAAAATAACATCAATATTACATTATATATTATAAAAATGAAAAAAAGACAAAATATGAAAAAAATTAAATCAAATGAAAAAAACAAAGAACAAAATTGGGGGGGAAATGGGGGGAAGATGGAAAAAAAAGAAAGAAATTATTTTTTTTTAATGGAAAAAAAAATGGAAAGAAATTGAAAATGATAAATACATTTTAAGAAAAGACATACAGTGTATTTAATGTAGGTTTAATCAATAGTTTGGTCATGATTCTTGCACTACAACATATCGAGTGGTCAAACTTGAGACATGGTCAGTGCTGTAGACGCAGTTGTTACTCCTACTCCTACTTTATTGACGGGTCGGCTTTTATTCGCGTCGATAAAATGAATACCTTATTTTCTGGACTGTAAGTTAGACCTTTTTTCATAGTTTTGGCCGGGGTGCGACTTATGCTTATATTTATACTTATATACTTATACTCCTGAGCGACTTATATGTGATATTATCTGTTATTTTCACACTTGCAACTGCATTTCATACTCCAGTGCGACTTATATGTTTTTTTTCTTCTCTATTATACATTTTTGGGCTGGTGCAACTCATAGTATTTTCCAAAATATAAGTCGCAAAAGGCGTGGCATCATTCCTTGTTGCGTGAATGTCATAAAAACCACCCGAGCGTCGACTTACAGCTTCTCGGGGTAAAAAGTGTTTCCACTTCCCGATCTCGTGAGTGGGCATTCCTCTGTACTGCCTGTGGCTCACGGCAACAGTTCCTCCTGGAGAAAACCAAAACAGTGATTGTTCAGGACCAAAAGAACATATTTTTCTTGATTGTTATATTGTCATTTTGTTTTATTATTGTTGCGACATGTTTTTTGATGTCACTAAACAAAATATACAACCCATCCTCAGCATTTCGTGGTTAATAAATACTGTATATCCTTATTCTGAATGATTAAGAAAACATGAACAAGAACTTACCAAATACAAGTTGTTGAGCTAGTGGCGACACCCTGTGGTGGAACAAAACATGTGCGTCAAAACTTAAAATTTTCTAATGTTCATTTAAAGTCCACGTGACAGTTTTCAACAGTCGAGTGGCAGTTTGTGAAGAAGATTTGACAAAAAACTGCTGAAAATGACAGAAAGCCGAGCCGAATGCTACGGCAGAATCCCTCTGTGATGTCATCAAAAAGCGCCATTCCACTAAATGCAGAAGAAAATTTGCACGCGACTTTCATCATTTTACGGCTCATCATTTAACAAAATAAACGTGTCGTCAGGTGTAATTACTCGTGAAATCATAACCATTGTATAATTTAAATGCACTTTGGCCCTTGTTTACAGTCTGGTTGCTAAGTAACAGTTGTGGAATTACCTCTGCCTGTGTCATACTCATGTCAAACCAGTAAGTGACATTGTAAAAATTGCTAAATTGAAAAACATGGCACAATGTTTGGTAAAATCTGATAATATAATCACATTCCCTCTGTTTTGCTGAAAAGTCTGGTCGAATGTGTCACATGGACATTAAATAAGAAGTATAAAACACACTAGGGGCTAAACTTACCGACATATTGAAGCAGCTTGGTCCGAGACAAGGGCTTGTGTTAAAACAGTTTGGACCTTTAATGAAAAAATATAAACAGGCAATAAATGTGGAGATTTATGCCGAATTACACGTACTTCACATCCAATTTTAAAGTTTAATATGGAAGAAAACGTGTCAAAAGTTCCTACTTAGACCGCAAAATTTATTATACCACATAAAGGTTTAAATGTGGCGACTGAAGGCTTCTAGATGGAGAAAGTTTACAAGTTAAATCTATTAATGATGAATATTTTACATTTTTGTAACTTTCTGACATTTTGATTTAATAATGCCACTGATTAAAACATATAATTACATATGTTTTGGAGTCTTTAGAGTCCAGAAAACGATTAAGATCATTTTAAACGTCGACTAGTCACAATTATTCCCATTCATAGTTCTACTTTACTACTGAACACATGCATGGCAGGCATTTAAAAACGACCATTATCCTCCTCATACACAGATAAAATAAAGACATAACTACAATCCATCAGTTTTGTTCAAATACTTCTTTGGCCACAATGATTGACAATATTTTAAAACTGTATTTACATATCACATCGCAGGAGAATGACCTCTGATGGCCAAAAAGTCGGGCTAAATCAGAGGAAATGAGACTTACTTTTCTAAATACAGGGTTCATGTCGTGGGTCTGCGCGTGTTTACATGCAACAGACACTTGATTAATCACACCACGCTGCGTTTTGGTAGAAAAATCCCATAATTTCCCCAAAACACGCGTAGAAATGTGACGCGGATTGTCAAAACAGGAAGTAGGTCCGTCGAGAATAACCGGACAGGCGTGTTCGCCTCCGAAACAAAGGTTCCGCTGTTTATTCACACGTTTAGAACACGGAAATCGACATATAATAATATAGTAATAATATTAAAAACTAGTTAATAATCAAATTGTAGTGCATAAAGAGTTTTCGTCCTTTCTGTTGGCTGATTTTTTTAACACAATGAGTAAATGTGAACTAATGTATTTTTACGCCTAATCATCACAACATGTAATAAAAAAAAATAAAAAAAAAACCTTTTGATGCATTACTTATACCATTTTATATCATTTTTAAACCATCCATCCATCTTCTGCCGCTTTATCCGGGGCCGGGTCGCGGGGGCAGCAGTCTGAGCAGGGACTCCCAGACTTCCTTCTCCCCAGACACTTCCTCTAACTCCTCCGGGGGGATCCCGAGGCGTTCCCAGGCCAGCCGAGAGACATAGTCTCTCCAGCGTGTCCTGGGTCTTCCCCGGGGCCTCTTCCCGGTGGGACATGCCTGAAACACCTCCCGAGGGAGGCGCCCAGGAGGCATCCGGAACAGATGCCCGAGCCACCTCAGCTGGCTCCTCTCGACGTGGAGGAGCAGCGGCTCTACTCCGAGCTCCCCCCGTGTGGCCGAGCTCCTCACCTTATCTCTAAGGGAGCGCCCAGCCACATGGCGGAGGAAACTCATTTCGACCGCTTGTATCCGCGATCTTGTTCTTTCGGTCACTACCCAAAGCTCATGACCATAGGTGAGGGAGGAACGTGGACCGACCGGTAAATAGAGAGCTTTGCCTTTCGGCTCAGCTCCCTCTTTACCACAACGGTCCGATGCAGCGACTGCATCACTGCAGCCGCTGCACCGATCCGCCTGTCGATCTCACGCTCCATCCTTCCCTCACTCGTGAACAAGACCCCGAGATACTTGAACTCCTCCACTTGGGGCAAGGACACCCCACCCACCTGGAGAGGGCAAGCCACCTTTTTCCGGTCGAGAACCATGGCCTCGGATTTGGAGATTCTCATCCCAGCCGCTTCACACTCGGCTGCAAACCGTCCCAGTGCATGTTGCAGGTCCGGGTTTGATGGAGCCATCAGGACAACATCGTCTGCAAACAGCAGAGATGAGATCCTGTGGTCCCCAAACCGGACACCCTCCGACCCCTGACTGCGCCTAGAAATTCTGTCCATAAAAATTATGAACAGAACCGGTGACAAAGGGCAGCCCTGGCGGAGTCCAACATGCACTGGGAACAGGTCTGACTTACTGCCGGCAATGCGAACACAGCTCCTGCTCCGGTCATACAGGGACCGGACAGCCCTGAGCAAAGGGCCCTGGACCCCGTACTCCCGGAGCACCCCCCAAAGGACACCCCAAGGGACACGGTCGAAAGCCTTCTCCAGATCCACAAAACACATATGGACTGGTTGGGCAAACTCCCATGAACCCTCGAGCACCCGATGGAGGGTATAGAGCTGGTCCAGTGTTCCACGACCGGGACGAAAACCACTCTGCTCCTCCTGAATCCGAGGTTCGACTATCGGTCGGATTCTCCTCTCCAGTACCTTGGAATAGTCTTACCCGGGAGGCTGAGGAGTGTGATCCCTCTGTAGTTGGAACACACCCTCCGGTCCCCCTTCTTGAACAGAGGGACCACCACCCCGGTCTGCCAGTCCAGAGGCACGGTCCCCGAACGCCACGCGATGTTGCAGAGACGTGTCAACCAAGACAGTCCTACAACATCCAGATACTTTAGGTACTCAGGGCGGATCTCATCCACCCCCGGAGCCCTGCCACCGAGGAGTTTGCGAACAACCTCAGTGACTTCAGCTTGGGTGATGGATGAGCCAGCCACCGAGTCCCCGGTCTCCACTTCCTCTTCGGAAGACGTGACTGAGGGATTAAGGAGATCCTCAAAGTATTCCTTCCACCGTCCGACGACATCCCCAGTTGAGGTCAGCAGGCCTCCACCCGCACCGTAAACGGTGTTGGTGAGACACTGCTTCCCCCTCCTGAGGCGCCGGACGGTTTGCCAGAATTTCTTTGGTGCCGACCGATAGTCCTCCTCCATGGCCTCCCCGAACTCCTCCCAGGCCCGGGTTTTTGCCTCTGCGACAGCACGAGCCGCGGCTCGCTTGGCCTGCCGATACCCGTCGATGACCTCCGGAGACCTACAAGCCAGAGTGGCCTGATAGGCCTCCTTCTTCAGTCTGACGGCATCCCTTACTTCCGGTGTCCACCACCGGGTTCGGGGGTTGCCGCCACGACAGGCACCGGAGACCTTGCGACCACAGCTCCGAGCAGCCGCATCAACAATGGAGGCGGAGAACATGGTCCACTCGGACTCAATGTCCCCAACCTCCCCCGGGACATGGGAGAAGCTCTCCCGGAGGTGCGAGTTGAATACCCTACTGACAGAGGGCTCCACTAGACGTTCCCAACAGACCCTCACAATGCGCTTGGGTCTGCCAAGTCTGTCCGGCTTCCTCCTCCGCCAGCGGATCCAACTCACCACCAGGTGGTGATCGGTTGACAACTCTGCCCCTCTCTTCACCCGAGTGTCCAAGACACGCGGCCGGAGGTCTGATGACACGACAACAAAGTCGATCATTGACCTCCGGCCTAGGGTGTCCTGGTGCCATGTGCACTGATGGACACCCTTGTGCTTGAACATGGTGTTCGTTATGGACAATCCGTGGCTAGCACAGAAGTCCAATAACTGAACACCGCTCGGGTTCAGATCGGGGAAGCCGTTCTTCCCGATCACCCCTCTCCAGGTGTCACTGTCATTGCCCACGTGGGCGTTGAAGTCCCCCAGTAGAACAACGGAGTCCCCGGTCGGTGCACTGTCCAGTACCCCTCCCAAGGACTCCAAGAAGGCCGGGTACTCTGCACTGCTGTTCGGCCCGTAGGCCGCCACAACAGTGAGAGACCTGTCCCCCACCCGAAGGCGGAGGGACGCGACCCTCTCGTTCACCGGGGTAAACTCCAACACGTGGCGGCTGAGCTGAGGGGCTATCAGCAAGCCCACACCAGCCCGCCGCCTCTCCCCGCGGGCAACACTAGAGAAGTGGAGCGTCCAGCCCCTCTCGAGGAGATGGGTTCCAGAGCCCAAACTGTGCGTGGAGGTGAGGCCGACTATATCTAGTCGGTATCGCTCAACCTCCCACACAAGCTCAGGCTCTTTCCCCCCCAGCGAGGTGACATTCCATGTCCCCAGAGTTAGTCTCTGTGTCTGGAGATCTGGTCGCCGAGGCCCCTGCCGTCGACTGCCGCCCAGATCTCTCTGCACCGGCCCCTTATGGATCCTCCTGCGGGTGGTGGGCCCACGGGAGGGCGGCCCCACGTCGCTCTTTCGGGCTGTGCCCGGCCGGGCCCCGTGGGGTAAGACCCGGCCACCAGGCGCTCGCCATGGAGCACCCATCCCAGGCCTGGCTCCAGGATGGGGCCCCGGTGACGCCGATCCGGGCGACGTAAACGGCCTTGTTCGTGTCGTCGTCATAAGAGGCTTCTGAACCGATCTTTGTCTGACCCGTCACCTAGGACCTGTTTGCCTTGGGAGACCCTACCAGGGGCATGAAGCCCCCGACAACATAGCTCCCGGGATCATTCGGGCACTCAAACCCCTCCACCACGTTAAGGTGTCGGTTCAAGGAGAGGATTTTTAAACCAACCAAATATAATTGTTAAACTAACTAAATAAAAGAAATAAAGCCTTGTTATGTTATTTTAAGGGAGTGTCTACAGAGCCGCGGCACGCGGCCGAAACTGCGATGTTATTTTGTGCCGGCCGCGCGCCGCGGCTCCTGAAACTGCTGCGCTATTTGACCGTGTTTTAGCGCCGTTTTAGACCGCGCCGGGTTAGGGTCAGGGTTAGGGTTAGGGTTAGGGTTAGGGTTAGGGTTAGGGTTAAGGTTAGGGTTAAGGTTAGGGTTAGGGTTAAGGTTAAGGTTAAGGTTAAAGGCGCAATGGACGATTTTTCGGCGATTTGAGAACTCAGGTGGAAGTGCGCATGCGCACTCCCCCGTGTGGACTGATACAACACACACGTGCGTTTGTTTATTAGCGCGACGGAGCGCATCGCATCTCTCGTCTCCCGTAGATTTCTGTCCACTTCTGCGTCAGCTCGAACTGTCTTTCTCCGTCTTCATTTTGCCCCGTACACTGAGGGAACTATATTATGATAGATCCATGCGCTTAGGCACGCGGAAACGTGGGGACGAGCCTGACGCGGCTGCAGGTGAGCGATAGGTGCGTTTTATGATTGATACGTGGCAGGACAAATGATTTATCCACGCCACGAGGAAATATGATACAAAATTTGCTGAAAAAAATCGTCCATTCCACCTTTAAAGTTAGGGTTAGGGTTAAACAAACCAAGTTAGAAATCTGGGGGTAATAATGGACTCAGACTTGAACTTTAACAGCCACGTCAAATCAATAACATCAGCAGCGTTTTACCATCTAAAAAACATTGCCAAAATCTAAAATATAGTGTCAAAACCAGATTTGGAGAGACTTATCCATGCGTTTGTCTCCAGTAGATTAGACTGTAACGGCCTGCTCACTGGTCTCTCCAAACGAGCTGTAAAACAGCTGCAGTACATCCAGAACGCTGCTGCTCGGGTCCTGACTAGAACCAGGAAGTACCATCACATTAGTCCTGTTCTCAGGTCTCTGCACTGCCCCCTGTGGCTCAGAGAATAGACTTTAAAGCAGCTCTGCTTGTGTACAAGTCTCTCCATGGCCTAGCATCAAAGTACATCTCAGACATGTTAGTGTCATATGAACCATCTCGCACTCTGAGGACCTCAGGGACCGGCCTCCTGCTGGTGCCAGAGTCAGGACTAAACATGGACCGGCCTCCTGCTGGTGCCAGAGTCAGGACTAAACATGGACCGGCCTCCTGCTGGTGTCAGAGTCAGGACTAAACATGGACCGGCCTCCTGCTGGTGCCAGAGTCAGGACTAAACATGGACCGGCCTCCTGCTGGTGCCAGAGTCAGGACTAAACATGGACCGGCCTCCTGCTGGTGCCAGAGTCAGGACTAAACATGGACCGGCCTCCTGCTGGTGCCCAGAGTCAGGACTAAACATGGGGAATCTGCGTTTCAGTTTTTTGCAGCTAAAATCTGGAACATTCTTCCTGAAGATGTGAGACAGGTTCTACTCTGACAATGTTCAAATCCAAGCTAAAAACAGTTTTGTTTAGCTGCGCATATGACTGAAAGGACTTTTATTTGCACTCTTCTCTTTTATGTGATTTCATTAGTTTACACAATCAGTTGGACTGATTTAAAAGGGAGTTGGACTCCGAAAACACGTTACCCTTTGTGGCTAGGTGTTTTTTTTATTTTTTATTTTTTTATTTAGTTAATTTTATTGTATTTCTATTTCTGTAATTTCTTTGTGATTTTAATGCATTTTTCCTGCTGTGAAGCACTTTGAATTGCCTTGTGTATGAAATGTGCTCTACAAATAAACTTGCCTTTCCTTAAGGTTAAGGTTAAGGTTAAGGTTAGGGTTAGCCATGAGGCTGTGCCGCGGTTCCTGAAACTGCTCGGCCATTTGACCGCGCCTCGGCTCTGCAGCCACGGCCTCATTTTAAAGGAATTTCTTCTTTCTTTGGAGCTAAAACGGTCTCCATCCATTCTCTTCATTGTTTTATACAAGCCTCTCCAGCACTGCCAAAGTTTTATTGATGATTTTACTGAGATGTTTTCAGTCATATGCACAGACTTTGATGGTTTGGTCATTACAGGTGATTTTAATGTGCATGTTGATAATATTTGTGACAGAAACGCTAAAGAGCTTGATGCTGTCCTTGAAACCTTCAGTCTTGTGTGGTGGGTGTGGTGGTTGTGGTGAGTGTGGTGGTTGTGGTGAGTGTGGTGGTTGTGGTGAGTGTGGTGGGTGTGGTGGGTGTGGTGGTTGTGGTGAGTGTGGTGAGTGTGGCGGGTGTGGTGGTTGTGGTGAGTGTGGTGAGTGTGGCGGGTGTGGTGGTTGTGGTGAGTGTGGTGAGTGTGGTGGTTGTGGTGAGTGTGGTGGTTGTGGTGAGTGTGGTGAGTGTGGTGAGTGTGGTTAGTGTGGCGGGTGTGGTGGTTGTGGTGAGTGTGGTGAGTGTGGCGGGTGTGGTGGTTGTGGCGGGTGTGGCGGGTGTGGTGAGTGTGGTGAGTGTGGTGAGTGTGGCGGGTGTGGTGGTTGTGGTGAGTGTGGTGAGTGTGGTGAGTGTGGTGAGTGTGGTGAGTGTGGTGAGTGTGGTGAGTGTGGTGGTTGTGGTGAGTGTGGTGAGTGTGGCGGGTGTGGTGGTTGTGGCGGGTGTGGTGAGTGTGGTGAGTGTGGCGGGTGTGGTGGTTGTGGTGGTTGTGGTGAGTGTGGTGAGTGTGGTGAGTGTGGTGGTTGTGGTGGTTGTGGTGAGTGTGGTGAGTGTGGTGAGTGTGGTGAGTGTGGTGAGTGTGGTGAGTGTGGTGAGTGTGGTGAGTGTGGTGGTTGTGGTGGTTGTGGTGAGTGTGGTGAGTGTGGTGAGTGTGGTGAGTGTGGTGAGTGTGGTGGTTGTGGTGAGTGTGGTGAGTGTGGTGGTTGTGGTGAGTGTGGTGAGTGTGGTGGTTGTGGTGAGTGTGGTGAGTGTGGTGGTTGTGGTGGTTGTGGTGAGTGTGGTGAGTGTGGTGAGTGTGGTGAGTGTGGTGAGTGTGGCGGGTGTGGCGGGTGTGGCGGGTATGGCGGGTGTGGTGAGTGTGGTGGTTGTGGTGAGTTCTCAAATTGGCAAAAAATCCCCTTTTATTCCTTTAAATATCAGACGTTTACAACACGATGCATGTTTATTTCTAGATGATAATATATAAATATAAATATAGATAAAGCAGCTGAGCGTGTTTAAGAAGCTAAAATATTGTGTATAATTTGTGGATTAACGATCAAAAGTAACAAACGAGCAACTCTCAAAACATGATACACTCGCCCGTAAAAGAGGTCAATTGAATAATTCAAATGGATTAATTTAAATACTCCATAAGTATTCTTCAAAACAATAATAGTCAAGTGCAAAGTCCTAGAAATAACTCATGTAAGAGTGAAAAGTATTAAGTAAGTGATTATTTAAAGTGAATGAGCTTCATTCATGAATGTTTTATCATTTAATCTTCCACTTTAAGAAAACGTTAGAGTTATTTACATAAACATGATGTAAACTTCCCTGGTTGGGCTCAGCAGAACATGTGACACTGCAGGAGCGAGTGAACCAGGAAGTGACACTTGTGTCACTCTTTTACAGCGATTACAAACGTCCAAACACACACGAATACACAAGTCACCAACTTCTGGAAGTAAAGCTTTTATTCTGTGTGACTGGTCGTCGGGGGTGACAGGAGGGTGTTGAGTCGTGTGGGGTTTATTTACCACAGGTGCTCTTCCTCCAAACATGGGCTCATATTTAGAAAAACGCCTGTCGTGTGTTCTGTAAGTACAGTTTTTAAAGACTTTACTTGAGTGGTATTTTAGTGGAGGATGGGTTTATTTCACTGAGCACTTTAATTTGACTCAACAACATTTGCAAAACAAATAGAAAGCTTTCTACTGCAGGTCATTCCTTACACCAGTGCAGATACAGGGGCAGAAGTAAAGTATCACAGTAAAAGTATGACATGCCCATTGAAAATTGTACTTTGAGAGTAAAAAAGTACTTCACACCGACATTGAGAACTATTCATGTTGTGACTTTTGGTCAAAGGAGGAAGATGAATCATGAACTTAATCAACAAACTATTTTTTGAGTCATCGTTTGATTAAGTTTCACCTTGGAAATAAATTGAGGGATTATTGATTTCACCAAAAGCAACGAAAAGTAATTACGCAAAATGTAAAAAAAAAAAAAAAAAATATTATGAATTTTATGTTTTTTGCAGTGCAGAAGTTTGATAAACGTTGTTTATTTGTGTCGAATGTGGAGTATTAAACTTGTTTGATGACGTTTATAACTCTAAGAACTATAACTATAAGAATACTAAATGATATATTCTGATGATTTAAAGTTATGTTAACGAATCCTTTCTTCTTTTGTTGGTTCTACATTGCAGTTAGTCAGAGGAACCACCCGGTCCCCCTCGCTCGAGTTCACACAGTGGCTGAAAGTGGCTCTAACTGACATTAACATTAGAACATTTCAATATTCAGTGAAGAATACAAAAGTCAGTATTTCCCTTCATGCTTCTCCTTCTGAGCTCTGTAAACCATGTACATTCAAATGAGACTCACTTGAAAAACAAGATTAAACACATTTGAATGAATAAATAATGCTTCATATCTCTCTTGACTGGGTTTATCCACAAAGGTCAAAGGTTTTCACCCTCAGTAAACTTTACATGAGCCTCAAAAAGTAGTGCAATTATTCACCTCCAAAGACCTGATTGTTGTTAAAGTGACCATGACTTATTTGACTGACCTTGTGGACTGGCCTGGCGGTCACTGGAGATAAACACATTTAAATACGCAAATGTAAAGAGCTAAATCAAAGACTTTGCGTGACTCGAGACTGGGCTGTTTTTGCCTCTGACGCCCTGAGACGTTTTAATATTCAAAACCAGAAGAAGAGCCGAGTGATAAACCAAAGAAGATCAGAGGCAGAAGCAGAGAGAAACCAGCTCCAGCCAGCTGCAACTCACAGGTACTTTAGTCCTGGTTTAGACCTGTTTTAGTCCTGGTTTAGACCTGTTTTAGTCCTGGTTTAGACCTGTTTTAGTCCTGTCTTTAGTCCTTCTTTAGACCTGCTACAGTCCTGGTTTAGTCCTGTCTTTAGTCCTTCTTTAGTCCTGGTTTAGTCCTCGCACGTTTCTCTTTCCAGGTGAAGATGGACCGGTCGCTGTGGCGCTCCGTGCAGCTGCTGCTGCTGCTGCTGTTGAGTGAGTTATCATTTCTCTGGATTTGTTTTCCGTGTTATTTCTAATTTCACAATAAACATTCAAAAGGAAAATCTAATAAATTGATCATTATTATCAGTGTTTCGGACCCTGATCTTCTTAATTTACTACAGAGTCAAAATGCTATAATAGAGAGCAGGGGCAGAGCAGGGGCAGGGCAGGGGCAGGGCAGGGGCAGGGGCAGGGCAGGGGCAGAGCAGGTGCAGAGCAGGTGCAGTGCAGGGGCAGGGCAGGGGCAGAGCAGGGGCAGAGGCGGGTGTAGCACGGGGAGGAGTAGAAAAGATTCAGAGCATCAAAACCGAATATTTTAATCCTGTGAATATAGCATTTTCAAAGTAACAAAAGGTAACATGGGGATTTAAATATTCTATGTGTTGACATTTAATACTCCATAAACCTCTTAAACAAAGTGTTGGGATACAAGTATCAGTTTCAATCATTTGTGATTTTTTATTAAATCTAGCAATGTTGTGCTTCTTCTTTAAAGGTCAGATCTGTTTCTCAGCATCTGAAGACCTCGAGTACCACTTTATAAAGGAGAACAAGACGTGGGATGAAGCTCTCCAGCACTGCCAAAGTTTTATTGATGATTTTACTGAGATGTTTTCAGTCATATGCACAGACTTTGATGGTTTGGTCATTACAGGTGGTTTTAATGTGCATGTTGATAATATTTGTGACAGAAACGCTAAAGAGCTTGATGCTGTCCTTGAAACCTTCAGTCTTGTGTGGTGGGTGTGGTGGTTGTGGTGAGTGTGGTGGTTGTGGTGAGTGTGGTGGGTGTGGTGGGTGTGGTGGTTGTGGTGAGTGTGGTGAGTGTGGCGGGTGTGGTGGTTGTGGTGAGTGTGGTGAGTGTGGCGGGTGTGGTGGTTGTGGTGAGTGTGGTGAGTGTGGTGGTTGTGGTGAGTGTGGTGAGTGTGGCGGGTGTGGTGGTTGTGGTGAGTGTGGTGAGTGTGGCGGGTGTGGTGGTTGTGGCGGGTGTGGCGGGTGTGGTGAGTGTGGTGAGTGTGGTGAGTGTGGTGAGTGTGGTGGTTGTGGTGGTTGTGGTGAGTGTGGTGAGTGTGGTGAGTGTGGTGAGTGTGGTGAGTGTGGTGAGTGTGGCGGGTGTGGTGGTTGTGGTGGTTGTGGTGAGTGTGGTGAGTGTGGCGGGTGTGGTGGTTGTGGTGAGTGTGGTGAGTGTGGTGAGTGTGGTGAGTGTGGTGAGTGTGGTGAGAGTGGTGAGTGTGGCGGGTGTGGCGGGTGTGGCGGGTATGGTGGGTGTGGTGGGTGTGGTGGTTGTGGTGAGTGTGGTGAGTGTGGCGGGTGTGGCGGGTGTGGCGGGTATGGTGGGTGTGGTGGTTGTGGTGAGTGTGGTGGTTGTGGTTAGTGTGGCGGGTGTGGTGGTTGTGGCGGGTGTGGCGGGTGTGGTGAGTGTGGTGAGTGTGGCGGGTGTGGTGGTTGTGGTGGTTGTGGTGAGTGTGGTGAGTGTGGTGAGTGTGGTGAGTGTGGTGGTTGTGGTGGTTGTGGTGAGTGTGGTGAGTGTGGTGAGTGTGGTGAGTGTGGTGAGTGTGGTGAGTGTGGTGGTTGTGGTGGTTGTGGTGAGTGTGGTGAGTGTGGTGGTTGTGGTGGTTGTGGTGAGTGTGGTGAGTGTGGCGGGTGTGGCGGGTATGGTGGTTGTGGTGGTTGTGGTGAGTGTGGTGAGTGTGGTGAGTGTGGTGAGTGTGGTGGTTGTGGTGGTTGTGGTGAGTGTGGTGAGTGTGGTGAGTGTGGTGAGTGTGGTGAGTGTGGTGGTTGTGGTGGTTGTGGTGAGTGTGGTGAGTGTGGTGAGTGTGGTGAGTGTGGTGAGTGTGGCGGGTGTGGCGGGTGTGGCGGGTATGGCGGGTGTGGTGAGTGTGGTGGTTGTGGTGAGTTCTCAAATTGGCAAAAAATCCCCTTTTATTCCTTTAAATATCAGACGTTTACAACACGATGCATGTTTATTTCTAGATGATAATATATAAATATAAATATAGATAAAGCAGCTGAGCGTGTTTAAGAAGCTAAAATATTGTGTATAATTTGTGGATTAACGATCAAAAGTAACAAACGAGCAACTCTCAAAACATGATACACTCGCCCGTAAAAGAGGTCAATTGAATAATTCAAATGGATTAATTTAAATACTCCATAAGTATTCTTCAAAACAATAATAGTCAAGTGCAAAGTCCTAGAAATAACTCATGTAAGAGTGAAAAGTATTAAGTAAGTGATTATTTAAAGTGAATGAGCTTCATTCATGAATGTTTTATCATTTAATCTTCCACTTTAAGAAAACGTTAGAGTTATTTACATAAACATGATGTAAACTTCCCTGGTTGGGCTCAGCAGAACATGTGACACTGCAGGAGCGAGTGAACCAGGAAGTGACACTTGTGTCACTCTTTTACAGCGATTACAAACGTCCAAACACACACGAATACACAAGTCACCAACTTCTGGAAGTAAAGCTTTTATTCTGTGTGACTGGTCGTCGGGGGTGACAGGAGGGTGTTGAGTCGTGTGGGGTTTATTTACCACAGGTGCTCTTCCTCCAAACATGGGCTCATATTTAGAAAAACGCCTGTCGTGTGTTCTGTAAGTACAGTTTTTAAAGACTTTACTTGAGTGGTATTTT
>NW_027315857.1:24349460-24381960 GCF_026437365.1 Eucyclogobius newberryi | reverse complement strand
GGGCGAAGCCAGTGCAAAAGTTCGCACTAAACGAGCACTTTACATATAAAGCACTCATTTGCGCTAAGTAGCTCACGAATACGTTCCCCATCTCTTGCATGTTCCGTGCATATAAGCATGTAATGCAAAAATTGAACATTATTACTGTATAGAGGGTCAAAAACACAAAGTGGGCGGAGCCCACTCAAAATGATCGAAAGTACCCGTCAGTGACCAGGGACCCACACCATGAGATAGGAAAGCGCGAGCGCTTTCCGAAAATGTATAGTTTATGATATTTGAAAAATGGGAAACATTGTTTTCGCATCGGAATATTATTCTTTCTTTCTTCTTCTTCTTCTTCTTCTTCTTCTTCTTCTTCTTCTTCTTCTTCTTCTTCTTCTTCTTCTTCTTCTTCTTTCTTTCTTTCTTTCTTTCTTTCTTCTTCTTCTTCTTCTTCTCGGGACCAACCCCCCTATTTTTCACCCAGTGAACATTGACGAAAAGTCACAAAAATTTGCACACCTCTAAAAATCGTGCCTCTACATTCTGGCTATTTCCCTTTTCTAAAATAAAAAAAAATTGGCGCGTCAGCGTCAAAAATGCATTGAGAGATGGGAAATGACCCAAAAAAAATCTGTTCGTAGAATCATGAAATTTGGCGCAGAGGTAGATGGTGACAAGAGAAGTAAAAAATATTATTACGGCAACGCCGTCCGCCCAACCAAATGTCGGCCATATTGCTTCAAAAATGGCTAAACATGACTCTGGAGTTTTTCCAAACGTCGTACTTTTACGAACTCCTCCCAGGGCGTTGGCCCTAAAAAGCTGAAATTTGGTGAAAATGCTACTGAGGAGTGGGACATCAAAAGTTATCCAAATTACATTGATACCTGTCACGGTCTCTGAGCGGCGAAGCCGCAAACTGTAGCAAGAATTTCAGAAATCTCCCAAATTTAACATTTCTGCCGTTTGCGCAGATAAAGTCCGAATTGCGTCAAATTAGAATCAGTTGTTAAACTCTTTGCCCTAAACCTACTTGAAGTGAAATAAATTAATTTGGCACCACAGCGCCCCCTACAGATTTTATATGGAGGTTAAATGTTTAGTTTTGCGAAATTATATGAAATTTGACACACAACTCAATTTTAGCATCCCCATCAAAAAAGTCAATGAGACCCATGTCATAATTGTTATGGCGTTGCCGTAGCGATGACCAAAACCTCCCATGTTATTCCAATGGGGAAATCGCCAGAACATGTTTACACTTTAGACTTTCACAAACTCCTCCCCCTCGGGGCGTTAGCCCTATTAACCTGAAATTTGGTGAGACTCATCTTCAGGACCATCAAAAGTGATCCACATTTTCATTCAAAGAGTCACGGTGTCTGTGCGGCAAAGCTGCACATTTTGCCAAGAATTCAAAAAAAATTGCTTTTTGATGGTAAAACAAAGGGGAGAAGATGTGACAGCGTCACAGATTCAGCAGTAGGCGAGGGCCGATCATTGTCGCTTGCGGCTATATTTTATTTTGAATTTGTTTTTTAAATTTATTTTTGATTTATTTGAATTATTTCCGTCTATTAATTTGTATTTTGCGTGGGGTTTTAAGCGTTAACGACGTCAAAGCGGCGCCACCTCTGCTACCTTCAAGAGCATAAGAAAAGTCGGGCGCTGTGTACGATTTTTCACTTCATAAATCTGTAACCTGCACCGAAACACCGGGTTCGTACATATCTAAATTACAACGTCAAACACTCATCACACGCGCCGATTGCGTGATTTTATTCCCGCATTTGACGCTCGCACGCGGCATACACGGACCTGATGCCGCTGGGTGTTTAACGTGTGTTGTGTGAATCACGTGGGGTCTTTGAACGCGGCATTTTTCACCCGCATCGAACCAGCGCCGCTTCCGTTTTACTCAGGTGTCGTGCGTCGGGAGCGCGTGCGGCCGCGTGCGTGCGTCAAAAACGTGGAAGGAACGAGAAAAACAAAACAGGAGAAAAAACACGCGCCGCCGCTGGAACATTTTGGCACAATCCTGACGCTGTTCGGGACGTTTTTTTGTTGTTGAAAAGGACACGAAAAGCGCGTGAAAAAACGGACGCGCGCGCGGATTTACGTTAGCCGCGAAAGGCAGGTGCACGGCGGCGGCGGCGGCGGCGCTTTGATTTCAGCCTCGCGCCCCCCGTTTCCACGTCTTCCACGGGAGGTTTTTTCAACAATTCACAACCGTAATATTCGCGGTCTGACGTGTTGTTTTGTACCGCGTTCTGTGGATTAAACGTGATTACCGTGACGTGAAAGGTAAGCGTGTTGTTCGCAGCTTTGTAATTGGGCGAGATTAGGAGCTAAACAGGAAGTAGCGCTGTTGTCAGTTCGTTTTTGAGCCGTTTTAAAGGTCGTGAGTTCAACACTTTGTCTGTTTTCATCCCAGAAGTCACGTGCAAAGTGACAATAGTGACAAAGATGGGAGAAAAAAAGGCTAGTGTGACACGTTTGCTGGAAAAATAGAGAAGAATCTAAAGGAAAAAAACGTTCATAGTCGAAATGTTTGACCGTCATTTTGATAATTGGCTGTAAATTAGCGCTAAAAGCATTGACTGGTACGACATTTTCAGTAACATTTCAATAAAACGTGTCCTAAAATGTGATTTAAACACTATAAAACCTAATATTAAGCTGTATAGTATGTTTCATATTACAGCTTTAGTACCTGGACTAAATTAACACGTTTGTAACAAGTCTGAGGCATATTTATGTGTTAAATAATTGAATATATGCTAAATAAGAATAAAGCCTTAAGAATAAAGCCTTAAGAATAAAGCCTTAAGAATAAAGCCATAAGAATAAAGCCTTAAGAATATAAAGCCTTAAGAATATAAAGCCTTAAAGAATATAAAGCCTTAAGATTAAAGCCTAAAGATTAAAGCCTAAATAATAAAGCCTAAATAATAAAGAACTGGCGGTAATGCAACACTTGGATGCCAACCGCCATAAAACAACAACAACAACAACAACAACAACAACAACAACAGAATAAAGTCGAACTACAGGAGGTGGAGGCGATGCAACACTTAGACACCAACTGCCATAAAACACCAAAGAAGAAGAATAAAGTCTGGCAGTAATGCAACATTGGATGCCAACCGCCATAAAACAACAACAACAACAACAACCAAAGAAGAAGACGTCTTCAAACTATGTGATGATAATGTAATAATAATAAAGATGTTCAAGAGCTAATAGTACTCGATTATAAACCTTACATTTTTAGACTTTTTAGCAAATTTCTAAATACATTTATCTTAATAAACCTGTAGGGGCACTTTAAGTAATCGGTACAAAAACGAGATACAAATGTAAATATCGATGCCAAAATAAAAGTGACTCGTGACCTTTGACCTTTCCTGAACAGTTTTACAGTGACCTTTAGCTTTATTAGAACTAGTTTAAAACCACATGGAACAAAACACGAAAATAAACTACTATTATATATTTAGTGTTAAAAATGACACTTTTATTTGTTTTATTGTAATACCGTTGCTGAAAGGATCAATTATCGAACCTATTCCTTCCTATCGAAATTGCGCTCGTAATGATAATTGTGACCGTTTGTTGACCATTTTTCTTGCGCTCGACTAAACGCGAGACGATCCCGTTTAATGCCGTACTGCGGAACATTCCGGGCAAAGCAGTTACATCTCCATAGAGACCTTCAAGAAGAATGACGTAGTGCACTTTTAATGATTTAAAATTGCAATCCCTGACTTTGAGCGGCAGCGACTGATTGGAATGATCGTGACTTTGATATCGTCAATAGTGATCAGGGGTCTCGTTTATACAACTTTACGTGCAATTCTTACTAATAATGTACGTATAACCTTCTTCAGACTTGCTCAGGTCACCTTCAGCCTCGTTGCCGAAACACTCCCAAAGTACAAATTTGAGTTTTCGGACCATTTTTGGCTCATTTCTATGCTTTATAAATGAAACCCCGGGAGTGTTCAGACTCTAAAGACGTTATGAAGTAGAGGTGGGCTTTGGTTTGGACAAAAGGGATGTCGTACTTGTTCTAATAAGGTTCATTTGGATGATATTTCTGCACTTTTATGATTAGTTTGACGGACATTTCACATTTGTCTGACAATTTAAGCCTCATATAACACTTTTAAAGACATGTTTTAGCATTTTCTTTTCTGTGTCGTTGACATAATATCGTTATGAATGAATATCATTGTAAAAGAAAGAATGACGTGTACGTTTTTGTCAATTTCCGCCGGTGTTATTGACAAAGGGAAAAAAGATCACATTTCTTCTTCTGTTTACAGGTGAAAGCCGCTCAACAACAAGACCCGATAACGTTTTACCGTGGACAATTTTCAACCCCGACGTTTTAATCTCGTTCCCGGCGCTGCGTCTCTCTTCCCGCCGCTGGACCATGGCGTCGGGCAAGTCCAGCGTGTTGCAGGAGGAGCTCACGTGTCCCGTCTGTCTGGACTTGTACCGCGACCCGCACTTGCTCCCCTGCGGCCACAACTTCTGCAAAGCCTGCCTGGACCGGCTCAAGCGCCAGGCGGACCGCGGGCGCTTCCGCTGCCCCGAGTGCCGTGACAGCCACCGGTGCTCGTCCGCCGTCCAGAAGAACTTCAAACTCGCCAACATCGCCGACGACTTCCGGCTGCGGCGTCGCCAGGCCGGCGCGTCGGGCCCGAACCCGCGGGAGGGCCCGTGCCCGGCAACGCAGCGGGCCCGGGCCGCGCACGCCGCCGTGCCGTGCGACTACTGCCCCCCGGTGGCGGGCGAGGCGAGCGGCGGCGAGTGCGCGGGGGACGGCGCGGAGCAGGCAGGTGAGGGTGAAAGGGCGTCGCGCGGCAGGATTTCTGACGTGAACTGTGATTAGTTTTCTGTTTTAATCATCAGATTCTGTTTGAAACTCATTCATATGCGAATTGACAAAAAGACAGAAATATCCCCATGAAGTGACAAACTACTTAAGGACTCGTGTTTGTGCATATCTAATCTGTAGTTAGCGTTTTTATCTGAGTTGAGATATCTGTAGAAAATTATAACAGGAAGTGACGTCACACCAGGGAAAGCAAAAGTTTATGCAGAATTTACACAAAAGAAAAAACTTTTTTAACACTCTAAACATGAATTCAACAAAATAAAGTCGCTCTCGTACATTTTTATTCGTCAAATAAAAATAATTGTGTCGACAGAGGAGGTTTTGCTGTGTAAATTCCTAGTGTGATGTCATCAATTACAAACAGGAAGTGAAATTATGAACCTCAAAAATGTGCCAATCTGGGATAAAGTGTGTATAATTTGTAGCAAAGGTGAAAATATATAAATCTTAACTGCGTTCTTAGTTGTAAGAGGCACTTCGATGTGTCGGCGTCGTCTGGTCGTGGCGTTTCTCTTCTCACAATCACAATCGTAATGCTTTATTTTGATTTGGCGACGTGTCCAGGGGCTGCTTCTTCTCAGGGTCAAGAGGAGGAGAAGGCTGAGGGCGGCGGTGGCGGTGGAGAAGGAGCAGAAGCAGGAGGAGGTCCGGGGACGAGTTTCGCGGTGAAGACGTGCCTGAAGTGCGAAGTGTCGATGTGTCCGGAGCACGTGAAGCCTCACCTGGAGCTGCCGGCGTTCAGAGAGCACCCGCTCACCGAGCCCATGAGCGACTTCTGGAGGAGGAAGTGTCCCGACCACGACGAGGTTTTCAGGTACGCCGCCGCCACAACGGTTTCTCCGAGGCCGTACAACGACTTTATTTTGTTGGATGAATGTTTAGAGCGTCAAAAAAGTTGCTTCTCTAGTATAAATTCTGCATAAACTTTGACTGGAATGACCCCGGTGTGAGGTCACTTCCTGTATGAGTGTCCCTGGTGTGATGTCACTTCCTGTACGAGTGTCCCTGGTGTGATGTCACTTCCTGTACGAGTGTCCCCGGTGTGTGATGTCACTTCCTGTACGAGTGTCCCTGGTGTGATGTCACTTCCTATACCAGTGTCCCCTGGTGTGATGTCACTTCCTGTACGAGTGTCCCCGGTGTGGGATGTAATTTCCTGTATGAGTGTCCCTGGTGTGTGATGTCACTTACTGTATGAGTGTCCCTGGTGTGATGTCACTTCCTGTATCAAATCAAATCAAATCAATTTATTTTTGTAAGGCCCAAAATCACAACAACAGTTGCCTCTGAGGGCCACAGGGAGAAATGAATCAACAATGTCTGTGGTGGCGATGAAGTCAGACAATGTCTGTGGTGGCGAGGGACGATGTCCCAGGGTCCTCTGTCCTTAGACTCTCCTTCTCGGCCAGGAAAAACTACAAAAAAACCTCTTTGGGAAAAAAGCGTAGAAACCTGGAGGAGTTCCAGTGAAGGAGAGATCCGACTCTCACAGACGGACACAAGGAGACTGGAGCTGGACCCACTCTTCAGGCAGAAGAGGGACCGTCGGAGGCGAGCTGGACCCACTCTTCAGGCAGAAGAGGGACCGTCGGAGGCGAGCTGGACCCACTCTTCAGGCAGAAGAGGGACCGTCGGAGGCGAGCTGGACCCACTCTTCAGGCAGAAGAGGGACCGTCGGAGGCGAGCTGGACCCACTCTTCAGGCAGATGAGGGACCGTCTGAGGCGAGCTGGACCCACTCTTCAGGCAGATGAGGGACCGTCTGAGTCGAGCTGGAGCCACACTTCAGGCAGATGAGGGACCGTCCACACAGGGCAGGGACCACTTCACCAGGGGAGGGGCATCTGGGTCCACAGGTCCTCAGGAGTGAGAGAAAGAAAAAGAAGGCGGTGAACAGTTTGCAAGTGGAATCAAAAAATAAATATTGTTTGATAGCATAAGTAGTCAGAAGAAGAAGAGGATAGTGCTCAAGCTGTCATACTTCCCCCAGCACAGTTACTCCTAGGGCAGCGTAGCTGAAGCTGTGGGTTTATGTTTCTGTTCCTAACTAGTCTGACCATAAGCGATTTCGAAGAGGAACGTTTTAAGCCTGGACTTAAATGAAGAGACTGTGTCAGCATATTTAACATGGGTCGGGAGCTGATTCCATAACACAGGAGCTTGGTAGCTAAACGCTCTACCTCCTACAGTACTTTTAGAGACTCTTGGCACCACCAGAAGGCCAGCATTCTGAGAGCGAAGAGCTCTGTTTGGATGATATGGTTCTATAGCATCTTTGAGGTAGGATGGGGCCATGTCATTTATGGCTTTTTAGGTCAAGAGTAGAATTTTAAATTTGATTCTAAACTTGACTGGAGCCAGTGAAGAGACTCCAGCACTGGCGTAATGTGCTCTCTTCTTTTTGTTCCTGTTAGTAATCTTGCTGCTGCATTTTGAACCAGTTGAAAGCTTTTTATGGAGCTTTTAGGACACGCTGCAAGCAGGGAGTTACAGTAGTCTAATCTAGTCGTTACAAATGCATGGATAAGTTTTTCAGCATCACTTTTAGGCAGGATTCTTCTGATTTTGGCTCTTGTTGCGCAAATGGAAATAGGCTGTTTTACAAGCTTGATTTATATGAGCTTTAAATGAGAGCTCCTGGTCAAATAAGACTCCAAGATTTCTTACAGTAGAACTAGAGGCTACACTGACATTGTCCAGTGTGACTATCTGCTCAGATAGTCACACAGTATGTGTCCCTGGTGTGATGTCACTTCCTGTATGTGTCCCTGGTGTGATGTCACTTCCTGGTGTGATGTCACTTCCTGTACGAGTGTCCCTGGTGTGATGTCACTTCCTGTACGAGTGTCCCTGGTGTGATGTCACTTCCTGTACGAGTGTCCCTGCTGTGATGTCACTTCCTGTATGAGTGTCCCTGCTGTGATGTCACTTCCTGTATGAGTGTCCATGGTGTGAGGTCACTTCCTGTATGAGTGTCCCTGCTGTGATGTCACTTCCTGTATGAGTGTCCATGGTGTGAGGTCACTTCCTGTATGAGTGTCCCTGCTGTGATGTCACTTCCTGTATGAGTGTCCATGGTGTGAGGTCACTTCCTGTATGAGTGTCCCTGCTGTGATGTCACTTCCTGTATGAGTGTCCCTGCTGTGATGTCAGGGTTAGGGTGATGTCACTTCCTGTCATTTCCCACAGATTTTTTCAACTTTTCTCCACAAATACCTGCTCGATTGTTGTAAAACTATCATTTATATGTACGATACGACAGGTATTAATACACCAAATTAAGTCAAAATTATAACATCGTAAAAACCTTTTATGAATCAATTTAAACTGTATTAAAACATTTCAATTCAGAAAGACACAAGAGAAACCAAAGATCCCAACACTAAAATGTCCAACTCAAGAGCTCGATAATCAATGTTTGAAACCACTGCGGAAAATAACTGCTGCAAATAGCGACTATTTCAGTTGTCGACACGTCAAACAGTCATTTCTACTGAACTTTGAGACGTTTCAAATACATTATTGACCAAATAAAGACGACTGAAAGCTTTTCTATGGAGAATATTTACGAATAAAGTGAATTATTGAAATTTTTTCGGCCATTTTGTTTGAAATGTGCTGCAGTCTTTGTTATAAAAAGCTATATTTGCATGTGTTTTAGAGTCAGTATATTCCACATGACTATTATTAAAAGACTATTAGTCACTATTAATCCGGATGTAACGATGTAGTCCTACTGTAAATGTCTGTCTTCTTTACCATTTCCATGTTTTTCTAGATTAAATAAAAATGTTCAACACAAAATAAGCGTAGTTTATGCGTTTCTGTGTCTGAAGATGAACGGCGTTGGTCGCTTGTGTTTCAGATATTACTGCATGAACGACAAAGTGTGTGTGTGTAACGCCTGCACCATCGAAGGAGGACACTCTGGACACACCATCAAAACGCTGAAGAACACCATGAAGGATCTCAAGGTGCCGTCTGCTCTGTCCACTTTCCTCTTCTGTGTCGTTTCTGAGCGAGTCTGAGCGCTTTTGGTCCTGTGAGTCTGAAAACGACAACGACGAACCGACCAACGAGACGCGAAAGCACTTCCTCACATTTCAGAGAGTGGAACTGTTTCTGGTTTTTAAGAGTGAACGAGCCAGGACTAAACCGGGTCTAAACCGGGTCTAAACCGGGACTAAACTGGGACTAAACCAGGTCCAAACCAGGTCCAAACCAGGACTAAACCAGGACTAAACCAGGACTAAACCAGGACTAAACCAGGACCAAACCAGGACCAAACCAGGCCCGAACCAGGCCCGAACCAGGCCTAAACCAGGCCTAAACTGAGGCTATACAGGGGCCTAAACCAGGCCTAAATCGAGGCGAAACCAGGCCTAAACCATGACAAGCCAAGGCTAAACCAAGACTAAACCGGGCCTAGACCAAGACAATTTCAGGACTTGTGATATTGTTGGACTGAACTAATACTAAACCAGGACTAGACCAGATATAATAGGACTATTCTCAAATATGGACAAAACAAAACAAGACCTACATTTAGGATGGAATAAGATCATTTGTTGTTTAAAACACGTTAGTTCCTGTGGTTCCCACAGAGCAGCGTGAAGCCTGCTGTTGTCATTGGTTTTATTAGGCTGGATTAGTGCCACCTGTAATCCGCCCGTGTGCTGCTGCTCTCAGGTCAGCCTGGATAAGCAGATGTACCGAGTGGAGCGAAAGTCCACCCTCGCCGAGAAGAAGATCCAGGAGCAGAAGGAGAAGGAGCGGAAGAACAAGGTACAAAGGAAATGACACAGACTTATAGCAAACGGAGATAAACTAAATAAATCCCAACAGTTCTTCTGTGACGTCTACACTCTGTCTACTTCGGGCCACGATTTGTCCCAGTTTGACCATTGTTGTTAAGTTTATAATTGTACTTCCTGGTTGGACACGAGCACAGATATGACATGGGTAAAGGTAATCCCACCACTGTTACCTAGCAACCGCACTGTAAGCAAGAGGCAGTTATGATTTGGTACGTAATAATACCATACCTTTTTATTTTGTCGAACGATAGTTTAAACGTTCAGGAAAGTGTGTAAACTGCCTCCGTGTTTTCAACGGCACGTCGCACAATGATGACATCACAGGGGATTCAGCTTAAACTCTTCAACTCTTATTTTTCAAAGTTTCTTCACACGCTGCTACACTCAACGGAAATAAAACAATGATAATTATTTACCACAGGTTCTTTAACGCCAAACTAAGTCATAATTAGAAAAACTGGAGAACCTTCACATGGACTTTAACGTTAAATGAGAAGAGTACACATGGTATTGAATAACACGGAGTCTTTCCTCTTGGTCTTTCCCGCAGAAGTTCATGGACGACTCGGACGAGTGCCTGACTCGACTGGGCGAGGACCTGAAGGCCAAAGTGCTGCTGTTCATCGGGCGTCTGAAGGAGTGCGGCCTGACGCACTGGGACACCAACGGACCCATGATCCAGAAGAACATCTCCAGGATCGGACAGGACCAGGTGCGGCTGCAGGAAGTGCGCTCCGGCATCGAGGGTCTGCTGCAGGAGAACGACCCCTTCAGGTTCATCGAGGTAAAGCCGGGGCTAACGCGAAAGCCGGGGCTAACGCGAAAGCCGGAGCGAACTAACGCGAAAGCCGGAGCGAGCTAACGCGAAAGCCGGAGCGAGCTAACGCGAAAGCCGGAGCGAGCTAACGCGAAAGCCGGAGCTAACGCGAAAGCCGGAGCTAACGCGAAAGCCGGAGCTAACGCGAAAGCCGGAGCTAACGCGAAAGCCGGAGCTAACGCGAAAGCCGGAGCTAACGCGAAAGCCGGAGCTAACGCGAAAGCCGGAGCTAACGCGAAAGCCGGAGCTAACGCGAAAGCCGGAGCTAACGCGAAAGCCGGAGCTAACGCGAAAGCCGGAGCTAACGCGAAAGCCGGAGCTAGAGCTAACGCGAAAGCTAAAGCTAAAGCCGGAGCTAGAGCTAACGCTAAAGCTAAAGCCGGAGCTAGAGCTAACGCGAAAGCTAAAGCTAAAGCCGGAGCTAGAGCTAACGCGAAAGCTAAAGCTAAAGCCGGAGCTAGAGCTAACGCGAAAGCTAAAGCTAAAGCCGGAGCTAGAGCTAACGCGAAAGCTAAAACTAAAGCCGGAGCTAGAGCTAACGCGAAAGCTAAAGCCGGAGCTAGAGCTAACGCGAAAGCTAAAGCCGGAGCTAGAGCTAACGCGAAAGCTAAAGCCGGAGCTAGAGCTAACGCGAAAGCTAAAGCTAAAGCCGGAGCTAGAGCTAACTCGAAAGCTAAAGCTAAAGCCGGAGCTAGAGCTAACGCGAAAGCTAAAGCCGGAGCTAGAGCTAACGCGAAAGCTAAAGCTAAAGCCGGAGCTAGAGCTAACGCTAAAGCTAAAGCCGGAGCTAGAGCTAACGCGAAAGCTAAAGCTAAAGCCGGGCTAAAGCTAAAGCCGGGCTAAAGCTAAAGCCGGGCTAAAGCTAAAGCTAAAGCCTGGCTAAAGCTAAAGCCTGGCTAAAGCTAAAGCCTGGCTAAAGCTAAAGCCTGGCTAAAGCTAAAGCTAAAGCCGGGCTAAAGCTAAAGCCGGGCTAAAGCTAAAGCTAAAGCCGGGCTAAAGCTAAAGCCGGGCTAAAGCTAAAGCCGGGCTAAAGCTAAAGCTAAAGCCGGGCTAAAGCTAAAGCCGGGCTAAATAAGCCTTGAGTAGTCTATGTGTAGTCTAGGTTTAGTTTAACTAAGTTTTTATTTTGACAGTTTGCCTTGTACATTATGGCCTGTACAGTTTAGTTTTGATATTATCAAATGATTGTGTTAAAAAGTGTATTAAAAGGTCACAGATCTTGCCAGACAAATCGCACATTGCAGCGTTTCCCAATATCGCGCGGCCCAATTAAACACGTTTTCCGAACATAAAGAGCAGAGTCAAATAAGTAAGATTGAGAATTTGTAAAACGTTGTAAGATAATTGGCTTTTACAATTAGCTTTAGCTGTTTCGCGTCTCACGTCTGTTCATTTTTCTAGGCTTACAAGACGACGGGAAAATGGTAAGTGTCTCTTTTTGTGCTGTTAAATTTTGCGTAATGTGTCAGACTGTTTAGTGAAGCGGATGAATGCGCTGCAGGTGCCGTCGCCAGCTGCGCAAGGACCTGTTCTACCCGGAGTACGTGGACATGGAGACGGAGCTGCTCGGCGTCATGATGGACGGCGAGATGAGGAAGTTTCTGGACGAGGAGCTGCCGTGCCGCATCAGCGCCACCATCGTCTCCCTCTGTGAGACTTTGCACACGCCGCAAAGGCCGCGCAGAATATCCACCGCCACCATATCCAACTGTAGTGTTCGGGTTATTGTGGGGGAAAACGTCACCATTTAACCATTATTCACGATTATTAGTTAGACCGTGACCAAGCTAAAGTGAAATCCTTAATTGTATCTCATTCCCTGGCATGTCGCACTGTTCCTCAAGTTTGTGAGCGGCTTCACGGAAATTGATTAAGGCGCGGGCTAAGGCGCGGGCTAAGGCGCGGGCTAAGGCGCGGGCTAAGGCGCGGGCTAAGGCGCGGGCTAAGGCGCGGGCTAAGGCGCGGGCTAAGGCGCGGGCTAAGGCGCGGTCTAAGGCGCGGTCTAAGGCGCGGTCTAAGGCGCGGGCTAAGGCGCGGGCTAAGGCGCGGGCTAAGGCACACGGGCTAAGGCACACGGGCCAAGGCACGGGGGCTAAGGGGCCAGGCTAAGGGGCCAGGCTAAGGGGCCAGGCTAAAACATATTGATACTTTTCACTCCTCACTCTTCAGCCGTTTAATTTGATGTAAGTTTCTCCACGTTTGTAGGTCACATCTCGGACCTGGATGAGGAGGAGGACACAGAGGAAGAGGCAGCGGAAGACGAGGACGAGGACGAAGACGATTTCCTCGACGATTTCCTCCAGGACAGCAGCGAAGAAGAGATGAGGAGCGAAGGCGAGGAAGAGGAGGTGAGGACGGTGGGAGGAGAGGGGGATGAAGAGGGAGAGGAGGAGGTGAGGACGGTGGGGGGAGGAGGAGGTGAGGACGGTGGGAGGAGAGGAGGAGGTGAGGACGGTGGGGGGAGAGACAAAATGCCCATATATTGAAACATATTTGGACGTTTTCTCCATCTGCGACGCGGCTCTGAGAATCGTTTTTAAATCCATAAATCATCTCCAGACTCGTTCACGAGGTCGGGAAGTCAAAAGGCTAGTTAATGATGATGATGATTATGTTAATGATTATTATGATTATTTTACAGAAGTGTATTTTAAACGTATGTAATTCCCTCCTCAGTCAGTAGATGGAGCCAATGCTCAGTCACACCGGCGTCCCCCAAGGCTGTGACAAAGTTCTAAAACATGAAAGGTTCTCAAGAGCAGTGTACTTCAAACACGAGCAACCGTCATTATCACGATCTTAACGAGGAAACGAGGGAGATGATATAAAGGCCAAAGGAAACTCGGGCGACCTGCAGTTACACCACCGGGAAAGTTCATTTGACTCACTCCAGGATAAAGTAACGAAACGGATCTTACCATGGACTGAATGAACGAACGGCTCTGACGTCTGTGCCACGCAAAGACGCACAGCCAAATGTAACGTACCGTATTTTCCGGAGTATAAGTCGCACCAGCCAAATAGAGAAGAAAAAAGACATATAAGTCGCACTGGAGTATGAAATGCAGTGGCAAGTGTGAAAATAACAAATAATATCACATATAAGTTGCTCCGAAGTATAAGTATAAGTCTCACTGGAGTATAAGTCTCACTGGAGTATAAGTCTCACTGGAGTATAAGTCGCACTGGAGTATAAGTCGCACTGGAGTATAAGTCGCACTGGAGTATAAGTCGCAGTGGAGTATAAGTCGCAGTGGAGTATAAGTCGCAGTGGAGTATAAGTCTCACTGGAGTATAAGTCTCACTGGAGTATAAGTCTCACTGGAGTATAAGTCGCACTGGAGTATAAGTCTCACTGGAGTATAAGTCGCACTGGAGTATAAGTCGCACTGGAGTATAAGTCGCAGTGGAGTATAAGTCGCAGTGGAGTATAAGTCTCACTGGAGTATAAGTCGCACTGGAGTATAAGTCGCACTGGAGTATAAGTCTCACTGGAGTATAAGTCGCAGTGGAGTATAAGTCGCAGTGGAGTATAAGTCGCAGTGGAGTATAAGTCTCACTGGAGTATAAGTCGCACTGGAGTATAAGTCGCACTGGAGTATAAGTCGCACTGGAGTATAAGTCGCACTGGAGTATAAGTCGCACTGGAGTATAAGTCGCACTGGAGTATAAGTCACACTGGAGTATGAAATGCGGTTGCAAGCGTGAAAATAACAAACAATATGACATATAAGTTGCTCCGGAGTATAAGTATATAAGCCAAAACTATGAAAAAAGGTGCGACTTATAGTCCGGAAAATACGGTATTCAGAATTACATCAAATGGGTATAATACAATTGTGTATAATGTAGGTACTAGGAGTCGTCGTCTTCTATCTTATTCGACAGCTTAACCTCGTCCGCGGCAGGTTTACGAGTTCAGGGCCTGTCGCCATAGAGACGCATTAGCGCGCGAACCGTCTCCGTCGCGCCGGCGAACCCGGTCGAGCCCTCGACGTGACCGCGCCCGACCCACAAGTCCAGCGTCGCCGCACTGGCCTCGAAACATTAAACTTTTTGTGTCGTTGTTCCCCGCTCCTTTAGGAGGAGGAGGAGGACGGCCAGGACCATAGTGACCCGGGAGACAACACCTTCAGCCCTGAGGACGAAGACGACGAGGAGGAGGAGGAGGACGAGGAGGAGGACGAGATCGTGAGGAGAGTGTGACCCAAACCACGGGGCTCGAAGTGCACGCGTGTTTTCGCTCTTCCAGCGTGTTTGATTCGAGACGGGTTCAAGCGCGTTCTCGACACGATTTCATGCTCCGTTTGGTCTTAAAACTTGTCAAAATGCCAATATCTTGACCAGGTTTGTGGTTAAGCGCTTTCATATCAGGGCCTGGCCAAAAACAAAAAACTTTACAAATGGATTTATGGTGTAAAGAAAAGCGGCGGCTCGATCCCTCGCGAAAAGGAAAGTTCAACATCAATGGTTTTCAGCCCAATTTTCTTCAAACTTAACGTTCACCCCTGCCCTCCGTCTCAAAATGGCTGTGTACAGTTCAGTTTCTCAGACCAGCCCTTTAGATTGAAGATGACATCACAGTGGGATTCGGCTCTACTTCCTATCATTCTTATTCTCAATTTTTTTGAACAGTTTTTCTTTTCACATTTTCTTCACAAACTGCAACTTGAACAGAATTAAAACTATGATAAATCTTCAAGCACAGGTTGGACGCCACCGAAACTGAGTCCTAATTAGAAAAACGGGAGAACCTCCAGGTGGACTTTTTAACCGCGAGAACGTTCAGCGACGTCGGGGCAGAGGACAATATGATGTTCGCGATTTCGCTCGAACGTCAAACCTGGAAATGCGACGACACGCGTGCAAAACGGAACCGACCACACGGACACTTTGGTTTTTCTCGAATGTACTTTGGCATTTACACACCTGCTGCCTCACCGGACTCCCGCCGACGCCAACTCGGCCAAACAAAGGTGCTTCAATCGATCGGACGTTGGAAATGACGACGACGATGACGATCTACTTCACGTTTGGATGTATTTTGAGAACTATTTTTGAATTTTCTTCTGCGCAACAATTCCAAGCATGTGTTGTTTTTTCCCCCCCGCGTGACATCGATAAAAGCTTGACGCATGACTCGGATCGATAAAGACGGCGACTCGTTTTAAAGCCGCACTATGTCGAGTTTCCTTTGGAGGATCTGTCGCCCGCTTGGTATCCGTGGTGATGCTGTGGCTGTGGCGGTGCTATGATGGCGCTGCTATGATGGCGGTGCTGTGGCGATGCTGTGGCGGTGCTATAGCTGTGGCGGTGCTATAGCTGTGGCGATGCTATAGCTGCGGCGGTGCTATAGCTGCGGCGGTGCTATAGCTGCGGCGGTGCTATAGCTGCGGCGGTGCTATAGCTGCGGCGGTGCTATAGCTGCGGCGGTGCTATAGCTGCGGCGGTGCTATAGCTGCGGCGGTGCTATAGCTGTGGCGGTGCTATAGCTGTGGCGATTCTGTGGCGGTGCTATAGCTGTGGCGGTGCTATAGCTGTGGCGGTGCTATAGCTGTGGCGGTGCTATAGCTGTGGCGGTGCTATAGCTGTGGCGGTGCTATAGCTGTGGCGGTGCTATAGCTGTGGCGGTGCTGTGGCGGTGCTATAGCTGCGGCGGTGCTACAGCTGTGGCGGTGCTGTGGCGGTGCTATAGCTGTGGCGGTGCTATAGCTGTGGCGGTGCTATAGCTGTGGCGGTGCTATAGCTGTGGCGGTGCTACAGCTGTGGCGGTGCTGTGGCGGTGCTATAGCTGTGGCGGTGCTATAGCTGTGGCGGTGCTATAGCTGTGGCGGTGCTATAGCTGTGGCGGTGCTATAGCTGTGGCGGTGCTATAGCTGTGGCGGTGCTGTGGCGGTGCTATAGCTGCGGCGGTGCTATAGCTGCGGCGGTGCTATAGCTGCGGCGGTGCTATAGCTGCGGCGGTGCTATAGCTGCGGCGGTGCTATAGCTGCGGCGGTGCTATAGCTGTGGCGGTGCTATAGCTGTGGCGGTGCTATAGCTGTGGCGGTGCTATAGCTGTGGCGGTGCTATAGCTGTGGCGGTGCTATAGCTGTGGCGGTGCTATAGCTGTGGCGGTGCTATAGCTGTGGCGGTGCTGTGGCGGTGCTATAGCTGCGGCGGTGCTATAGCTGCGGCGGTGCTATAGCTGCGGCGGTGCTATAGCTGTGGCGGTGCTATAGCTGTGGCGGTGCTATAGCTGTGGCGGTGCTATAGCTGTGGCGGTGCTATAGCTGTGGCGGTGCTATAGCTGCGGCGGTGCTATAGCTGCGGCGGTGCTATAGCTGCGGCGGTGCTATAGCTGCGGCGGTGCTATAGCTGCGGCGGTGCTATAGCTGCGGCGGTGCTATAGCTGTGGCGATGCTATAGCTGTGGCGGTGCTATAGCTGTGGCGGTGCTATAGCTGTGGCGATGCTATAGCTGTGGCGGTGCTATAGCTGTGGCGGTGCTATGGTGGTGCTTTGGCTCTGCCCAGAAGGTTCCGCAGTATGGCAGGCGGGTGGTCCGAGCCGTGGAGAACGCCAGTTGAATGTGAGGTTTAGGCAAAGCAAACAGGGCTGAAACTAATAAATCTGAATAATTGTGAGATTTGTGACACGTTGATTTATTCGAATAAACATTTGAATAATTGTAAACTGGATTATACCGACTCTGAGACACTTTACACTTTATGCATAAATATTCTCTGTCTTCAGTCGCCGTATCTCAACATTTATGTGGTTGAAATATATTCAACCGATCTCAATGTTTTTTGGGGGTTTATAATGAATGAAAATAATATCTCTGAACATATCGTGAGTCATAATTTCCTCTCGATTGTGATTAAAAGTGTCTCAGTTGCGGTTCAGACGTCGCACAAAACTCGAATGGACCATAAATGAACTACAAACGTGCCAAAATATCACTTCAAGCACTTGTTTGGGAGAATTGAGCTCATTTTCTTTACAGTTTTAATAGTAAATCATTTGTCTATACTAACATTTTGCCCATTTCCACAACGATTGCAATAGGATACATTCTTTCTCGACGTCTTTCCCGCCTAAACGTGTATCGTGAGAAAAATCAAACGTGTGAATCGGCACCAATAAAATGGTGATGTGCGTTTTTCGAGACATACTTTGAACGTTGCTGAGAAAAGCCGTCACAGCTCTACAAAAAACGACAACTTGATCTCCATGGCGACGAGCAGGCTACGGACCGCACACGGGAAAAGTTACGTAGTGCCTCTTTAAACCTTTCGAAATGCAAGCCAAAGGATGCGTTCACACACTTGTTTTCTTTCTTGGCATGTTGCATGGATTTGTCCCGGACGCAGTGTCGCGAGTTCGATTCCTGACTCCCGACTATTTGCTGCATGTCTTTCCCTCTCTCTCGTCCCCCATTTCGTACTGCTAAAGCCTAAAAACTAAATGATGTAATGAGCCTATGCACTGTTGATTGATTATAATGACTTTGTATATTCCAGGTGGATGCGGTGATTGTATCTTGCACTTTGTTACTAAAATATGTACAGCCAAAAAAAGTTTGAATGTTTTGAAGGTAATTTTGATACGAGTGATTTTGTGAAGGAGGCGGAAGGTGAATAAATACTACGTTTGTGATATGACTTGGCTTTTTAATCCGCCTCGTGCTAATTTAACAAAAAGATGATTTCCCCAAAAGAAAATTTACAACAAAAAAAGAATTACAAAAAATATATAATTTACAAAACAGATCATTTTACAAAAACATGATATACGCAAAGATACTTAAAAATAGTGGAACCTCGGATTCAGGAGGAGCAGAGTGGTTTTGGTCCCGGTCGTGGAACACTGGACCAGCTCTATACCCTCCATCGGGTGCTCGAGGGTTCATGGGAGTTTGCCCAACCAGTCCATATGTGTTTTGTGGATCTGGAGAAGGCTTTCGACCGTGTCCCTCGGGGTGTCCTTTGGGGGGTGCTCCGGGAGTACGGGGTCCGGGGCCCTTTGCTCAGGGCTGTCCGGTCCCTGTATGACCGGAGCAGGAGCTGTGTTCGCATTGCCGGCAGTAAGTCAGACCTGTTCCCAGTGCATGTTGGACTCCGCCAGGGCTGCCCTGTGTCACCGGTTCTGTTCATGATTTTTATGGACAGAATTTCTAGGCGCAGTCAGGGGTCAGAGGGTGTGGTCAGGGGTCGGAGGGTGTGGTCAGGGGTCGGCGGGTGTCCGGTTTGGGGACCACAGGATCTCATCTCTGCTGTTTGCAGACGATGTTGTCCTGATGGCTCCATCAAACCCGGACCTGCAACATGCACTGGGACGGTTTGCAGCCGAGTGTGAAGCGGCTGGGATGAGAATCAGCACCTCCAAATCCGAGGCCATGGTTCTTGACCGGAAAAAGGTGGCTTGCCCTCTCCAGGTGGGTGGGGAGTCCTTGCCCCAAGTGGAGGAGTTCAAGTATCTTGGGGTCTTGTTCACGAGTGAGGGAAGGATGGAGCGTGAGATCGACAGGCGGATCGGTGCAGCGGCTGCAGTGATGCAGTCGCTGCATCGGACCGTTGTGGTAAAGAGGGAGCTGAGCCGAAAGGCAAAGCTCTCGATTTACCGGTCGGTCTACGTTCTGACCTCGTCTATGCAGGGCTCAGATTAAGGATTTTCTCTTGTATAGCAGTGCTGCTAAACAATCCATAATTTTTTTCAAATTTTCATAGCAATTTATAAGTTGCATTGCAAAACGCGAAAATGACTTTCCATTGATGTAACAAGATTATTTATTTCAAATATATTTGTAAATATTCTATTTAAAAAAAAAAAAAAATCAAACAAAACTTGCTAATAAAATAAGTTGTTGAACAAATTAATTAACACTAAGTCAGACGCCTTATTTACAACTTTCTCGCATATCATCATCACATGACTATTTGCATGATTCTCATTTACATATTAATTGTTTTTACATTCACAAGTTCTCACCAGGGGAGTAGCTCACCAGGGGGAGTAGCTCGTCAGGGGAGTAGCTCGCCTAGGGCACCGAATGTGCTGGGGCCGGCCCTGAGTGCATCTCATTTGAGAGAAATTCTTATTCTGAGCCCCGCCTATGGTCATGACTCATGAGCTTTGGGTAATGACCCAAAGGACAAGATTGTGGATACAAGCAGTTGAAATGCGTTTCCTCCGCCGGGTGGCTGGGCGCTCCCTTAGACAAAGGGTGAGGAGCTCAGTCACACGGGGGGAGCTCGGAGTAGAGCCGCTGCTCCTCCAGCTGAGGTGGCTCGGACATCTGTTCCGGAGCCTCCAGGGCGCCTCCCTGGGGAGCTATCGAGCTATCTCATTCAGAGGTCAATCGGAGGTGTTCTGACACATAATCAACGTCCTGACGCATTAAATGGCCTGATCCTGGCTGACCCAGAGGCACCGGACAACACCCATCAGGAAACAATATTCTTAAATCATCTGCACAGGAAAACAACACAGATATTATTTGCATGACATGTCATGGCCTAAAACAACATGGAAATGACATGACCTATTTTACCATTACAATTCCCCTCTTATGATTATCTTAAACCCTTGTTTATATATATAATATATATGTAATATAATATTTACTATAAATCATATCAGTCAATTACCCCTAAAAATCAAAGAAAATATGAAATATATATATATGTTCAACATTTAGCTGAGGAGAAACCTTTCATCCCAAGTGTTCAGGTTAATCAATATCATTGTTCCCCTAAACCTTTTGACCACTGAGTATCTCATCCTCACATTACTGCAAAATTAGACTAATCAGAATAGAAACCAATTAACATTAATAATAAAGATTAATATGGGAAAATTAGTACAATTACAATTGTAATACTGAGTAATAATAATACATATGAAAAATAAAGATCCATCCATTTTCTACCGCTTTTTCCCTTTCGGGGTCGCGGGTGACTGGAGCCTATCCCAGTGACTTTGGGCCTTAGGCGGGGTGCACCCTGGACAGTGGCCAACTCGTCGCAGGGTCAACACAGAGACATAGACATTACAGACAATTATTCACTCTCATATTCACTAGGGCCAATTTAGAGTCTCCAATTTTACCTAACACATGCATGTGTTTGGACGGTGGGAGGAGCCGAAGAACCCGGAGAGAACCCATGGTAACACGGGGAGAACATGCAGACTCCACCCAGGAATCGAACCCATGATCTCCTTCTTGGGAGGCAAGAGCGCTAACCGCCTTTGCCACCGTGCACCCCAAAAAAAATGAAAAGAGAGAGATCCACCCCCAAAGCAATATTATTTCCTCCCCCAAAGCATGATATTTCCTCCCCCAAAGCATGATGTTTCCTCCCCCAAAGCATTATGTTTCCTCCCCCAAAGCGTGATGCTTCCTCCCCCAAAGCATGATGTTTCCTCCCCCAAAGCGTGATGCTTCCTCCCCCAAAGCATGATGTTTCCTCCCCCAAAGCATGATATTTCCTCCCCCAAAGCGTGAAGCGTGATCCTCCCCCAAAGCGTGATGCTTCCTCCCCCAAAGCGTGATGTTTCCTCCCCCAAAGCATGATGTTTCCTCCCCCAAAGCGTGATGCTTCCTCCCCCAAAGCATGATATTTCCTCCCCCAAAGCGTGAAGCGTGATCCTCCCCCAAAGCGTGATGCTTCCTCCCCCAAAGCGTGATGTTTCCTCCCCCAAAGCGTGATGTTTCCTCCCCCAAAGCATGATGTTTCCTCCCCCAAAGCGTGATGCTTCCTCCCCCAAAGCGTGATGTTTCCTCCCCCAAAGCATGATGTTTCCTCCCCCAAAGCATGATGTTTCCTCCCCCAAAGCGTGATGCTTCCTCCCCCAAAGCATGATGCTTCCTCCCCCAAAGCGTGATGTTTCCTCCCCCAAAGCGTGATGTTTCCTCCCCCAAAGCATGATGTTTCCTCCCCCAAAGCGTGATGCTTCCTCCCCCAAAGCGTGATGTTTCCTCCCCCAAAGCATGATGTTTCCTCCCCCAACGCGTGATGCTTCCTCCCCCAAAGCGTGATGTTTCCTCCCCCAAAGCATGATGTTTCCTCCCCCAAAGCATGATGTTTCCTCCCCCAAAGCGTGATGTTTCCTCCCCCAAAGCCTGATGTTTCCTCCCCCAAAGCATGATGTTTCCTCCCCCAAAGCGTGATGTTTCCTCCCCCAAAGCGTGATGCTTCCTCCCCCAAAGCGTGAAGCGTGATCCTCCCCCAAAGCGTGATGCTTCCTCCCCCAAAGCATGATGTTTCCTCCCCCAAAGCGTGATGTTTCCTCCCCCAAAGCATGATGTTTCCTCCCCCAAAGCGTGATGTTTCCTCCCCCAAAGCGTGATGCTTCCTCCCCCAAAGCGTGAAGCGTGATCCTCCCCCAAAGCGTGATGCTTCCTCCCCCAAAGCATGATGTTTCCTCCCCCAAAGCGTGATGTTTCCTCCCCCAAAGCATGATGTTTCCTCCCCCAAAGCGTGATGCTTCCTCCCCCAAAGCGTGATGTTTCCTCCCCCAAAGCATGATGTTTCCTCCCCCAAAGCGTGATGCTTCCTCCCCCAAAGCGTGATGTTTCCTCCCCCAAAGCATGATGTTTCCTCCCCCAAAGCGTGATGCTTCCTCCCCCAAAGCGTGATGTTTCCTCCCCCAAAGCGTGATGTTTCCTCCCCCAAAGCATGATGTTTCCTCCCCCAAAGCGTGATGTTTCCTCCCCCAAAGCGTGATGTTTCCTCCCCAAAGTGTGATGTTTCCTCCCCCAAAGCCTGATGTTTCCTCCCACAAAGCATGATGTTTCCTCCCCCAAAGCGTGATGTTTCCTCCCCCAAAGCGTGTTGTTTCCTCCCCCAAAGCGTGATGTTTCCTCCCCCAAAGCGTGATGTTTCCTCCCCCAAAGCGTGATGTTTCCTCCCCCAAAGCGTGATGTTTCCTCCCCCAAAGCATGATGCTTCCTCCCCCAAAGCGTGATGTTTCCTCCCCCAAAGCATGATGTTTCCTCCCCCAAAGCATTATGTTTCCTCCCCCAAAGCGTGATGCTTCCTCCCCCAAAGCGTGATGTTTCCTCCCCCAAAGCATGATGTTTCCTCCCCCAAAGCATGATGTTTCCTCCCCCAAAGCGTGATGCTTCCTCCCCCAAAGTGTGATGTTTCCTCCCCAAAGCGTGATGTTTCCTCCCCCAAAGTGTGATGTTTCCTCCCCCAAAGCCTGATGTTTCCTCCCCCAAAGCGTGATGTTTCCTCCCCCAAAGCATGATGTTTCCTCCCCCAAAGCGTGATGTTTCCTCCCCCAAAGCATGATGTTTCCTCCCCCAACGCGTGATGCTTCCTCCCCCAAAGCGTGATGCTTCCTCCCCCAAAGCATGATGCTTCCTCCCCAAAAGCGTGATGTTTCCTCCCCCAAAGCGTGATGTTTCCTCCCCCAAAGCGTGATGCTTCCTCCCCCAACGCGTGATGCTTCCTCCCCCAAAGCATGATGTTTCCTCCCCCAAAGCATGATATTTCCTCCCCCAAAGCGTGATGTTTCCTCCCCCAAAGCGTGATGTTTCCTCCCCCAAAGCGTGATGTTTCCTCCCCCAAAGCGTGATGTTTCCTCCCCCAAGGCATGATATTTCCTCCCCCAAAGCGTGATGTTTCCTCCCCCAAAGCATGATGTTTCCTCCCCCAAAGCATGATGTTTCCTCCCCCAAAGCATGATGTTTCCTCCCCCAAAGCGTGATGTTTCCTCCCCCAAAGCATGATGTTTCCTCCCCCAAAGCGTGATGTTTCCTCCCCCAAAGCATGATGCTTCCTCCCCCAAAGCGTGATGTTTCCTCCCCCAAAGCATGATGTTTCCTCCCCCAAATCATTATGTTTCCTCCCCCAAAGCGTGATGCTTCCTCCCCCAAAGCGTGATGTTTCCTCCCCCAAAGCATGATGTTTCCTCCCCCAAAGCATGATGTTTCCTCCCCAAAGCATGATGTTTCCTCCCCCAAAGCGTGATGCTTCCTCCCCCAAAGCATGATGTTTCCTCCCCCAAAGCATGATGTTTCCTCCCCAAAGCATGATGTTTCCTCCCCCAAAGCGTGATGCTTCCTCCCCCAAAGCATGATGCTTCCTCCCCCAAAGCATGATGTTTCCTCCCCCAAAGCATGATGTTTCCTCCCCCAAAGCGTGATGCTTCCTCCCCCAAAGCGTGAAGCGTGATCCTCCCCCAAAGCGTGATGCTTCCTCCCCCAAAGCATGATGTTTCCTCCCCCAAAGCGTGATGTTTCCTCCCCCAAAGCATGATGTTTCCTCCCCCAAAGCGTGATGCTTCCTCCCCCAAAGCGTGATGTTTCCTCCCCCAAAGCATGATGTTTCCTCCCCCAAAGCGTGATGCTTCCTCCCCCAAAGCGTGATGTTTCCTCCCCCAAAGCGTGATGTTTCCTCCCCCAAAGCATGATGTTTCCTCCCCCAAAGCGTGATGTTTCCTCCCCCAAAGCGTGATGTTTCCTCCCCAAAGTGTGATGTTTCCTCCCCCAAAGCCTGATGTTTCCTCCCCCAAAGCATGATGTTTCCTCCCCCAAAGCGTGATGTTTCCTCCCCCAAAGCGTGTTGATTCCTCCCCCAAAGCGTGATGTTTCCTCCCCCAAAGCGTGATGTTTCCTCCCCCAAAGCGTGATGTTTCCTCCCCCAAAGCGTGATGTTTCCTCCCCCAAAGCGTGATGTTTCCTCCCCCAAAGCATGATGCTTCCTCCCCCAAAGCGTGATGTTTCCTCCCCCAAAGCATGATGCTTCCTCCCCCAAAGCGTGATGTTTCCTCCCCCAGAGCATGATGTTTCCTCCCCCAAAGCATTATGTTTCCTCCCCCAAAGCGTGATGCTTCCTCCCCCAAAGCGTGATGTTTCCTCCCCCAAAGCATGATGTTTCCTCCCCCAAAGCATGATGTTTCCTCCCCCAAAGCGTGATGCTTCCTCCCCCAAAGTGTGATGTTTCCTCCCCCAAAGCGTGATGTTTCCTCCCCCAAAGTGTGATGTTTCCTCCCCCAAAGCCTGATGTTTCCTCCCCCAAAGCGAGATGTTTCCTCCCCCAAAGCGTGATGTTTCCTCCCCCAAAGTGTGATGTTTCCTCCCCCAAAGCCTGATGTTTCCTCCCCCAAAGCGAGATGTTTCCTCCCCCAAAGCGTGATGTTTCCTCCCCCAAAGCGTGTTGTTTCCTCCCCCAAAGCGTGATGTTTCCTCCCCCAAAGCCTGATGTTTCCTCCCCCAAAGCGTGATGTTTCCTCCCCCAAAGCGTGATGTTTCCTCCCCCAAAGCGTGATGTTTCCTCCCCCAAAGCGTGATGTTTCCTCCACCAAAGCGTGATGTTTCCTCCCCCAAAGCCTGATGTTTCCTCCCCCAACGCGTGATGCTTCCTCCCCCAAAGCGTGATGTTTCCTCCCCCAAAGCGTGATGCTTCCTCCCCCAAAGCGTGATGCTTCCTCCACCAAAGCGTGATGTTTCCTCCCCCAAAGCGTGATGCTTCCTCCCCCAAAGCATGATGTTTCCTCCCCCAAAGCATGATATTTCCTCCCCCAAAGCGTGATGTTTCCTCCCCCAAAGCGTGATGTTTCCTCCCCCAAAGCGTGATGTTTCCTCCCCCAAAGCGTGATGTTTCCTCCCCCAAAGCGTGATGTTTCCTCCCACAAAGCATGATGTTTCCTCCCCCAAAGCATTATATTTCCTCCCCCAAAGCGTGATGTTTCCTCCCCCAAAGCATGATGTTTCCTCCCCCAAAGCGTGATGTTTCCTCCCCCAAAGCATGATGTTTCCTCCCCCAAAGCGTGATGTTTCCTCCCCCAAAGCATGATGTTTCCTCCCCCAAAGCGTGATGTTTCCTCCCCCAAAGCGTGATGTTTCCTCCCCCAAAGCATGATGTTTCCTCCCCCAAAGCGTGATGTTTCCTTCCCCAAAGCATGATATTTCCTCCCCCAAAGCGTGATGTTTCCTCCCCCAAAGCATGATGTTTCCTCCCCCAAAGCGTGATGTTTCCTCCCCCAAAGCATGATGTTTCCTCCCCCAACGCGTGATGCTTCCTCCCCCAAAGCGTGATGTTTCCTCCCCCAAAGCGTGATGCTTCCTCCCCCAAAGCGTGATGCTTCCTCCCCCAAAGCGTGATGTTTCCTCCCCCAAAGCGTGATGCTTCCTCCCCCAAAGCATGATGTTTCCTCCCCCAAAGCATGATATTTCCTCCCCCAAAGCGTGATGTTTCCTCCCCCAAAGCGTGATGTTTCCTCCCCCAAAGCGTGATGTTTCCTCCCCCAAAGCGTGATGTTTCCTCCCCCAAAGCGTGATGTTTCCTCCCACAAAGCATGATGTTTCCTCCCCCAAAGCATGATATTTCCTCCCCCAAAGCGTGATGTTTCCTCCCCCAAAGCATGATGTTTCCTCCCCCAAAGCGTGATGTTTCCTCCCCCAAAGCATGATGTTTCCTCCCCCAAAGCGTGATGTTTCCTCCCCCAAAGCATGATGTTTCCTCCCCCAAAGCGTGATGTTTCCTCCCCCAAAGCGTGATGTTTCCTCCCCCAAAGCATGATGTTTCCTCCCCCAAAGCGTGATGTTTCCTTCCCCAAAGCATGATATTTCCTCCCCCAAAGCGTGATGTTTCCTTCCCCAAAGCATGATGTTTCCTCCCCCAAAGCGTGATGTTTCCTCCCCCAAAGCATGATGTTTCCTCCCCCAACGCGTGATGCTTCCTCCCCCAAAGCGTGATGTTTCCTCCCCCAAAGCGTGATGTTTCCTCCCCCAAAGCATGATGTTTCCTCCCCCAAAGCGTGATGTTTCCTCCCCCAAAGCATGATGTTTCCTCCCCCAACGCGTGATGCTTCCTCCCCCAAAGCGTGATGCTTCCTCCCCCAAAGCATGATGCTTCCTCCCCCAAAGCGTGATGTTTCCTCCCCCAAAGCATGATGTTTCCTCCCCCAACGCGTGATGCTTCCTCCCCCAAAGCATGATGTTTCCTCCCCCAAAGCATGATATTTCCTCCCCCAAAGCGTGATGTTTCCTCCCCCAAAGCGTGATGTTTCCTCCCCCAAAGCCTGATGTTTCCTCCCCCAAAGCGTGATGTTTCCTCCCCCAAAGCGTGATGTTTCCTCCCCCAAAGCGTGATGTTTCCTCCCCCAAAGCGTGATGTTTCCTCCACCAAAGCGTGATGTTTCCTCCCCCAAAGCCTGATGTTTCCTCCCCCAACGCGTGATGCTTCCTCCCCCAAAGCGTGATGTTTCCTCCCCCAAAGCGTGATGCTTCCTCCCCCAAAGTGTGATGTTTCCTCCCCCAAAGCCTGATGTTTCCTCCCCCAAAGCGAGATGTTTCCTCCCCCAAAGCGTGATGTTTCCTCCCCCAAAGCGTGTTGTTTCCTCCCCCAAAGCGTGATGTTTCCTCCCCCAAAGCCTGATGTTTCCTCCCCCAAAGCGTGATGTTTCCTCCCCCAAAGCGTGATGTTTCCTCCCCCAAAGCGTGATGTTTCCTCCACCAAAGCGTGATGTTTCCTCCCCCAAAGCCTGATGTTTCCTCCCCCAACGCGTGATGCTTCCTCCCCCAAAGCGTGATGTTTCCTCCCCCAAAGCGTGATGCTTCCTCCCCCAAAGCGTGATGTTTCCTCCCCCAAAGCGTGATGCTTCCTCCCCCAAAGCATGATGTTTCCTCCCCCAAAGCGTGATATTTCCTCCCCCAAAGCGTGATGTTTCCTCCCCCAAAGCGTGATGTTTCCTCCCCCAAAGCGTGATGTTTCCTCCCCCAAAGCGTGATGTTTCCTCCCCCAAAGCGTGATGTTTCCTCCCACAAAGCATGATGTTTCCTCCACCAAAGCATGATATTTCCTCCCCCAAAGCGTGATGTTTCCTCCCCCAAAGCATGATGTTTCCTCCCCCAAAGCGTGATGTTTCCTCCCCCAAAGCATGATGTTTCCTCCCCCAAAGCGTGATGTTTCCTCCCCCAAAGCATGATGTTTCCTCCCCCAAAGCGTGATGTTTCCTCCCCCAAAGCGTGATGTTTCCTCCCCCAAAGCATGATGTTTCCTCCCCCAAAGCGTGATGTTTCCTTCCCCAAAGCATGATATTTCCTCCCCCAAAGCGTGATGTTTCCTCCCCCAAAGCATGATGTTTCCTCCCCCAAAGCGTGATGTTTCCTCCCCCAAAGCATGATGTTTCCTCCCCCAACGCGTGATGCTTCCTCCCCCAAAGCGTGATGTTTCCTCCCCCAAAGCGTGATGTTTCCTCCCCCAAAGCATGATGTTTCCTCCCCCAAAGCGTGATGTTTCCTCCCCCAAAGCATGATGTTTCCTCCCCCAACGCGTGATGCTTCCTCCCCCAAAGCGTGATGCTTCCTCCCCCAAAGCATGATGCTTCCTCCCTCAAAGCGTGATGTTTCCTCCCCCAAAGCATGATGTTTCCTCCCCCAACGCGTGATGCTTCCTCCCCCAAAGCATGATGTTTCCTCCCCCAAAGCATGATATTTCCTCCCCCAAAGCGTGATGTTTCCTCCCCCAAAGCATGATGTTTCCTCCCCCAAAGCGTGATGTTTCCTTCCCCAAAGCATGATATTTCCTCCCCCAAAGCGTGATGTTTCCTCCCCCAAAGCATGATGTTTCCTCCCCCAAAGCGTGATGTTTCCTCCCCCAAAGCATGATGTTTCCTCCCCCAACGCGTGATGCTTCCTCCCCCAAAGCGTGATGTTTCCTCCCCCAAAGCGTGATGTTTCCTCCCCCAAAGCATGATGTTTCCTCCCCCAAAGCGTGATGTTTCCTCCCCCAAAGCATGATGTTTCCTCCCCCAACGCGTGATGCTTCCTCCCCCAAAGCGTGATGCTTCCTCCCCCAAAGCATGATGCTTCCTCCCCCAAAGCGTGATGTTTCCTCCCCCAAAGCATGATGTTTCCTCCCCCAACGCGTGATGCTTCCTCCCCCAAAGCATGATGTTTCCTCCCCCAAAGCATGATATTTCCTCCCCCAAAGCGTGATGTTTCCTCCCCCAAAGCGTGATGTTTCCTCCCCCAAAGCCTGATGTTTCCTCCCCCAAAGCGTGATGTTTCCTCCCCCAAAGCGTGATGTTTCCTCCCCCAAAGCGTGATGTTTCCTCCCCCAAAGCGTGATGTTTCCTCCACCAAAGCGTGATGTTTCCTCCCCCAAAGCCTGATGTTTCCTCCCCCAACGCGTGATGCTTCCTCCCCCAAAGCGTGATGTTTCCTCCCCCAAAGCGTGATGCTTCCTCCCCCAAAGTGTGATGTTTCCTCCCCCAAAGCCTGATGTTTCCTCCCCCAAAGCGAGATGTTTCCTCCCCCAAAGCGTGATGTTTCCTCCCCCAAAGCGTGTTGTTTCCTCCCCCAAAGCGTGATGTTTCCTCCCCCAAAGCCTGATGTTTCCTCCCCCAAAGCGTGATGTTTCCTCCCCCAAAGCGTGATGTTTCCTCCCCCAAAGCGTGATGTTTCCTCCACCAAAGCGTGATGTTTCCTCCCCCAAAGCCTGATGTTTCCTCCCCCAACGCGTGATGCTTCCTCCCCCAAAGCGTGATGTTTCCTCCCCCAAAGCGTGATGCTTCCTCCCCCAAAGCGTGATGCTTCCTCCCCCAAAGCGTGATGTTTCCTCCCCCAAAGCGTGATGCTTCCTCCCCCAAAGCATGATGTTTCCTCCCCCAAAGCATGATATTTCCTCCCCCAAAGCGTGATGTTTCCTCCCCCAAAGCGTGATGTTTCCTCCCCCAAAGCGTGATGTTTCCTCCCCCAAAGCGTGATGTTTCCTCCCCCAAAGCGTGATGTTTCCTCCCACAAAGCATGATGTTTCCTCCCCCAAAGCATGATATTTCCTCCCCCAAAGCGTGATGTTTCCTCCCCCAAAGCATGATGTTTCCTCCCCCAAAGCGTGATGTTTCCTCCCCCAAAGCATGATGTTTCCTCCCCCAAAGCGTGATGTTTCCTCCCCCAAAGCATGATGTTTCCTCCCCCAAAGCGTGATGTTTCCTCCCCCAAAGCGTGATGTTTCCTCCCCCAAAGCATGATGTTTCCTCCCCCAAAGCGTGATGTTTCCTTCCCCAAAGCATGATATTTCCTCCCCCAAAGCGTGATGTTTCCTCCCCCAAAGCATGATGTTTCCTCCCCCAAAGCGTGATGTTTCCTCCCCCAAAGCATGATGTTTCCTCCCCCAACGCGTGATGCTTCCTCCCCCAAAGCGTGATGTTTCCTCCCCCAAAGCGTGATGTTTCCTCCCCCAAAGCATGATGTTTCCTCCCCCAAAGCGTGATGTTTCCTCCCCCAAAGCATGATGTTTCCTCCCCCAACGCGTGATGCTTCCTCCCCCAAAGCGTGATGCTTCCTCCCCCAAAGCATGATGCTTCCTCCCCCAAAGCGTGATGTTTCCTCCCCCAAAGCATGATGTTTCCTCCCCCAACGCGTGATGCTTCCTCCCCCAAAGCATGATGTTTCCTCCCCCAAAGCATGATATTTCCTCCCCCAAAGCGTGATGTTTCCTCCCCCAAAGCGTGATGTTTCCTCCCCCAAAGCGTGATGTTTCCTCCCCCAAAGCGTGATGTTTCCTCCCCCAAAGCATGATGTTTCCTCCCCCAAAGCATGATATTTCCTCCCCCAAAGCGTGATGTTTCCTCCCCCAAAGCATGATGTTTCCTCCCCCAAAGCATGATGTTTCCTCCCCCAAAGCATGATGTTTCCTCCCCCAAAGCGTGATGTTTCCTCCCCCAAAGCATGATGTTTCCTCCCCCAAAGCGTGATGTTTCCTCCCCCAAAGCGTGATGTTTCCTCCCCCAAAGCGTGATGTTTCCTCCCCCAAAGCATGATGTTTCCTCCCCCAAAGCGTGATGTTTCCTCCCCCAAAGCGTGATGTTTCCTCCCCCAAAGCATGATGTTTCCTCCCCCAAAGCGTGATGTTTCCTCCCCCAAAGCATGATGTTTCCTCCCCCAACGCGTGATGCTTCCTCCCCCAAAGCGTGATGTTTCCTCCCCCAAAGCGTGATGCTTCCTCCCCCAAAGCGTGATGCTTCCTCCCCCAAAGCGTGATGTTTCCTCCCCCAAAGCGTGATGTTTCCTCCCCCAACGCGTGATGCTTCCTCCCCCAAAGCATGATGTTTCCTCCCCCAAAGCATGATATTTCCTCCCCCAAAGCGTGATATTTCCTCCCCCAAAGCGTGATGTTTCCTCCCCCAAAGCGTGATGTTTCCTCCCCCAAAGCATGATGTTTCCTCCCCCAAAGCGTGATGTTTCCTCCCCCAAAGCGTGATGTCTCCTCTGGATCCAGAATGTCACTGACAAACTTCCGATGGGCCTTGAAAGTGCTGACTTGAGCAGTGGAACCTTCTCTCTGTTGCACACTTCAGGCACACGGCACCAATAGCACTGTAAGAAGGTCAAAAGCTCTGAAAAGTCGATTTTGCATGATATGGGACCTTTAAAGCATGACGAGGTAGTGTGTTACCATAGTGACCTTTGGAACTTTGCTCACAGCTCAAACAGGTGCTACTTATTTAGATAAGTGGAGTAGAGGCGGTCTTCTTGCTGATTGGCTGTGTTCAAATCCTTATTTGCAGCAATAACCTACAAATAAATGATTTAAAACTCATACAATGTGATTTCCGGATCTTTCTTCTTAGATTCTGCCTCTCACAGTGGAAATGCACCTACACTGAACATGTCAGACCCTCCATAACTTATCTTATCTTATAACTTCTAAGTGGGAGAACTTGCAAAATCACAGGGTGTAAAATATCCATTGTGCTCTCTGTAAACCAGCCTTTAGGGTTAAATAATAGATTTATTCTTAACTTTGGTTTTATTGGTTCCATCAGGCCGTGCTCTTCCCACTAAAGCCCAAACCTGTGACACGTAGTTCCAGCTGAGTCACTTCTTTATGATCAGATTGTGTTTAACTTGAGTCAGTGCCTCCAGTTTAATGTTCACGTCACATGAAAGATACAGATGATTATCAAGTGAATGAATTCCCCACATGTTTTCTGTTTAGCCTTTATTATAAATGTCAATAAGCTCGTATTAATACAAGTATATTTTCATATACGGATTAAGTGTAAATGTTAAAAGTCTTACATTTGTCTGTGTGTGAAAAACAGTGAGACATTTCAATGAAAAATAACACATCATGTTGGTTTGAACACACTTTATTAGAGTTAATGTTAATAATCTTACATTTTTCAAACAAATCCAAGTCTAAACCAAGTCAGAAGAACAATAAGATCCAGGGATCGATTGAAGGGTCAAACGGGCACAACTGACCCTGCCAAGTGAGAAGAAAGCCCTGACTTCACCTGACACAGATGAAACTAAAGAACATATAAACAAACACAAACTGAGGCAAAATATTCACACGAGAGCATTAAAAACTGTAACATTTAAGGGATCATCTCAAAATAGACTGAAGCTGAAAAACACGTTTTTTCGTTGCTTTGAAGCTTCAATCCATCGTTGTGGCAGTAATTGTTTTGAAATGCTATAAAACTCTCATCAACGAGCATCAGGCCGACATCCATGACATCAGACACTCGTGACTTTGCTTGTGAAATGTAACGCGCATAGAGATTTACAGCAGCCAATCAGAAACGTTGTTTAAATCACTTCCTGGTTGAGCGAGTTGAGTCTGCCTGGTGCCGTAGGGCCCGTGGACCATGTGGATTGAGTAAACAAACCTGACATTATTTTATCAACGCGTACGATCGTAAAGGACAAGACATATTCACAGATGGACAGAATATTCATATGTATGAATCAGATGGCATATTATGAAAATATGTAACATAATTATATCATATTGTTCAAGTTTTGAGTTTATTTGAGAGCGAGTTTTCAAGTTTCATGTTTTAATGTTTCTTTTTTTAAATAAATTGTATGCGATGCCAGATATGTTAGTTTTTTTAGTATTTTGAGGGGGGGAGGGAGTCCAGAGAGAGTCTTTTTCAGCTTCAACCTATTCTGAGATGATCCCTAATCAAACACAATACGATTATAATAAAGGAACATGTGACCCGACGCCCACAAAAATGATTCT
>NW_027315857.1:24259460-24344460 GCF_026437365.1 Eucyclogobius newberryi | reverse complement strand
TGTAGATCAGGGGTGTCAAACTCATTTGGGCCGCGGGCCGAATTTGGACGCTCAGGCTGGGTCACGGGCCGAACATAACATAAAACATAAAACTATTAAAAATATAAGAAATAAATAGCTTTATAGCCTACGATGTTTTGAAGCAATTACTGGAAAAAAAATTACAAAACGTTTGTTTTCATAAACTGAAATGTATTTAGAAAAACAAGTGTAATTTCACCAACACTGTGCTTCAGTTTATGTCATCACAACTTCAGAGTTGATCTACAGAGATAAACATTTGACTTTATAACAAAAAAAACTTCAAGATCTAAAAAACCTTTTAAATGTACTAACTAACATTTCCACGTCTGTGTAGTTCTCTGTTCACCTGAACTGACACACCACTAAACTTCTGCTCAAAAGTGCTTAAAGTGCTTAAAGTGCACTTCTCCCTCGGCAGCTCACACAGCAGTGCAGCAGAGCCCCGTGGGGGAGGGGCAGCTCACACAGCAGTGCAGCAGAGCCCCGTGGGGGAGGGGCGGCCACCCGCGGCATTGTGGGACGCGTAGTTTTAGCAATAAAAACGGTTACGGATGTAACTACGGTTCTATGAATCGATTAAAAAAAATATATATATATATATTCTAAATGTTTGGCTGGCCAGATTTGGCCCGGGGGCCAGAGTTTGACGCCTATTGTCTAGTATGTTAAATTTTTAAGGGTTAAGGGTTGGGTGTTAGGTTTAGGGGTTAGGGGTGAGGGGTTGGGGTTAAGGGTTAGGGTTTAACCTTATACTAAGTGTGAGGTGGAACAGACTGTAATGCAAATTTAAAAAATGCTTTTTAGAGAGCAAATTATTGCCCGAGCTGAATTAGCGGGACCGAATTCGAACTTCCGTGAGTTAGGAGTGTATGATCTAGTGCCGACCCAGAACACTGCTGCTCGGATCCTGACTAGAACCAGGAAGTACCATCACATTAGTCCTGTTCTCAGGTCTCTGCACTGCCCCCTGTGGCTCAGAGAAGAGACTTCAAAGCAGCTCTGCTTGTGTACAAGTCTCTCCATGGCCTAGCATCAAAGTACATCTCTGACATGTTAGTGCCATATGAACCATCTCGGACTCTGAGGACCTCAGGGACCGGCCTCCTGCTGGTGCCAGAGTCAGGACTAAACATGGACCGGCCTCCTGCTGGTGCCAGAGTCAGGACTAAACATGGACCGGCCTCCTGCTGGTGCCAGAGTCAGGACTAAACATGGACCGGCGCTCTTCTCTTTTATTTCGTAAACTGTTTAGTGATTTCTGTCATTTGAATTGTCTTGTGTGTGAAATGTGTTCTATAAATAAACTTTCCTTTAAGATCAACATGACACGTTTGTGAAGCCGATACAATGTTGGTCGGATCATTGTAGGGACGGGAAACACCGGGACAACACGCACTTTTCGTGGAGGAAAAACAGGAGTCTTCGTTTAGCGTCTCTGACTGAATCAGAACTCACTTTAATGAACGGAACTTCCGGTGCAAGACAGTTTCAGTGTAAGAGCACACATTTATATACACTGCGGATATCATACATTCAGGGCAATACAAAACAACATGATCATGATTTTGGATATTTCATCAAGTTACGTTACAAAACGTGATGTTAGATATTATATAAAAGTGTTCCAGGAAATACAAGTGTGTTTTTTAGAGAGTGACGCAGTGAATCATTTCCCTGTCAAATTCAGGGACAGAAATAGCAACATGAGTTCACATGGATTTAATAATGTTCTTTCTGTTTGGACTTTGCATATTCTCACGTGTTGAGTCTCTAGTCAAAGTCCAGTCCAGGTCCAGTCCAGGTCCAGTCCAGGTCCAGTCCAGGTCTAGTCCAGGTCCAGGTCCAGGTCCAGGTCCAGTCCAGGTCCAGTCCAGGTCCAGTCCAGGTCTAGTCCAGGTCCAGGTCCAGGTCCAGGTCCAGGTCCAGGTCCAGGTCCAGGTCCAGGTCCAGGTCCAGGTCTTTGAACAGAATCTCCACATTTTTAACATGAGACTTTGACTCATACTTTGCTTTTCAAGACACTCAAACATTCTACATATTTTTATCATTATTTATTCATATAAATCATGACATAAAAAGACATGATCAGTGTGAAACAGGTAAACATACAAACAGCAGTGGAAAGGAGAGTTATCTGGCCCTTTTTCTATTTTAAACTGATATTTTAAATCACATAAGATAAGATAAGATATTCCTTTATTGGACAATAAAGGAATATCTTATCATGGGGAAATTTCATTGGTGCAACGCAGGAAGATACAGAGGTAGATACAGAAGAACAGATCACTTATAGGAAGTCTGAAAAACACTTTCAGTAGAATATCTCCTATAAATAAATAAAAACTCCCATAGACAAATAAATAAATAAGTAAATATTACACTGACATTTGCTTTAATAACACATAAATACATTACAAACAGACATCAGCCCTTTTGACCACAATAACCTCATTTTATTTTTCAAACTGACTGATTCTGAACTAGAACAAGGCAGTTTACGTCGCCCGGATCGGCGTTACCGGGGCGCCATCCTGGAGCCAGGCCTGGGATGGGTGCTCGATGGCGAGCGCCTTGTGGCCGGGTCTTTCCCCACGGGGCCCGGCCGGGCACAGCCCGAAAGAGCGACGTGGGGCCGCCCTCCCGTGGGCCCACCACCCGCAGGAGGATCCATAAGGGCCGGTGCAGAGAGATCTGGGCGGCAGTCGACGGCAGGGGCCTCGGCGACTAGATCTCCAGACACAGAGACAAACTCTGGGGACATGGAACGTCCACTCGCAGGTGGGAGGAGCCTGAGCTTGTGCGGGAGGTTGAGCGATACCGACTAGATATAGTCGGCCTCACCTCCAGCACAGTTTGGGCTCTGGAACCATCTCCTCGAGAGGGGCTGGACGCTCCACTTCTCTGGTGTTGCCCGCGGGGAGAGGCGGGGCTGGTGTGGGCGGGGCTGGTTTGGGCTTATAGCCCCTCAGCTCAACCGCCACGTGTTGGAGTTTACCCCAGTGAACGAGAGGGTCGCGTCCCTTCGTCTTCGGGTGGGGGACAGGTCTCTCACTGTTGTGGTGGCCTACGGGCCGAACAGCAGTGCAGAGTACCCGGCCTTCTTGGAGTCCTTGGGAGGGGTACTGGACAGTGCACCGACCGGGGACTCCGTTGTTCTACTGGGGGACTTCAACGCCCACGTGGGCAATGACAGTGACACCTGGAGAGGGGTGATCGGGAAGAACGGCTTCCCCGATCTGAACCCGAGCGGTGTTCAGTTATTGGACTTCTGTGCTAGCCACGGATTGTCCATAACGAACACCATGTTCAAGCACAAGGGTGTCCATCAGTGCACATGGCACCAGGACACCCTAGGCCGGAGGTCAATGATCGACTTTGTTGTCGTGTCATCAGACCTCCGGCCGCGTGTCTTGGACACTCGGGTGAAGAGAGGGGCAGAGTTGTCAACCGATCACCACCTGGTGGTGAGTTGGATCCGCTGGCGGAGGAGGAAGCCGGACAGACTTGGCAGACCCAAGCGCATTGTGAGGGTCTGTTGGGAACGTCTAGTGGAGCCCTCTGTCAGTAGGGTATTCAACTCGCACCTCCGGGAGAGCTTCTCCCATGTCCCGGGGGAGGTTGGGGACATTGAGTCCGAGTGGACCATGTTCTCCGCCTCCATTGTTGATGCGGCTGCTCGGAGCTGTGGTCGCAAGGTCTCCGGTGCCTGTCGTGGCGGCAACCCCCGAACCCGGTGGTGGACACCGGAAGTAAGGGATGCCGTCAGACTGAAGAAGGAGGCCTATCAGGCCACTCTGGCTTGTAGGTCTCCGGAGGTCATCGACGGGTATCGGCAGGCCAAGCGAGCCGCGGCTCGTGCTGTCGCAGAGGCAAAAACCCGGGCCTGGGAGGAGTTCGGGGAGGCCATGGAGGAGGACTATCGGTCGGCACCAAAGAAATTCTGGCAAACCGTCCGGCGCCTCAGGAGGGGGAAGCAGATCGACATGACACGTTTGTGAAGCCGATACAAAACAACAACAATAAGTTTCTACATTTGTGGATCATGATTTTGGATATTTCATTCAAAAAGCGTGAATCTCCCAGAGTTACATCGTCTAAAACGTGATGTTATATATTATATAAAAGTGTTCCAGGAAATATCTGACTCTGGGATCTATTTCCTTGTTTCTTATACGAAAACAAGGAAATACAGGTGAGTTGTTTGGAGAGTGACGCAGTGAATCATTTCCCTGTCAAATTCAGGGACAGAAATAGCAACATGAGTTCACATGGATTTAATAATGTTCTTTCTGTTTGGACTTTGCAAATTCTCACGTGTCGAGTCTCTAGTCAAAGTCCAGTCCAGGTCCAGTCCAGGTCCAGTCCAGGTCCAGTCCAGGTCCAGTCCAGGTCCAGTCCAGGTCCAGTCCAGGTCCAGTCCAGGGCTTTGAACAGAATCTTCACACTTTTTACTTACCTCTCATAGGAAAGGAGGAAAAACCTCTCATACTTTGCTTTTCAAGACACTCAAATATTATATATATTATTTTTATTATTTATTCATATAAATCATGACATAAAAAGACATGATCAGTGTGAAACAGGTAAACATACAAACAGCAGTGGAAAGGAGAATTATCTGGCCCTTTTTCTACTTTAAACTGATATTTTAAATCACATTACACTGACATTTGCTTTAATAACACATAAATACATTACAAACAGACATCAGCACTTTTGACCACAATAAACTCATTTTATTTTTCAAATGCTATGTTTGTTCTTAAATCTTTGTCATCGCACAGATGATGTTTGCAATATTCACAAATGATTTGTTATTACACAACATTCTACTGCAGAGGTTAGAATGTGATGTAGGTGTCAGAGGCCTATTAAATCCTTAAATCCTATTTATCTGATAGGTACCAATTTGTAAATGTAAACCAGAGCTCTTCACCTGGTTCTAAAGTAACTTAGAGCCTCAGGTGTCAGTACTCGGTCCAATTCTGTTTACTCTTTATATGCTGCCGTTAGGTCACATTATCAGGTCACATGGCATTAACTTCCACTGCTATGCAGATGACACTCAGCTGTATTTATCAATGAAACCTGATCAGAGCGATCAAGTAGACAGACTTAGTGCTTGTGTGAAGGAGATAAAAACCTGGATGACACTAAACTACCTGCTTCTTAACCCTGAAAAAACCGAGGTCATTGTGCTTGGCCCTAAGCATCTACGAGACGATCTATCTGAGCAGATAGTCACACTGGACAATGTCAGTGTAGCCTCCAGTTCTACTGTAAGAAACCTTGGAGTCTTATTTGACCAGGAGCTCTCATTTAAAGCTCATATAAATCAAGCTTGTAAAACAGCCTATTTCCATTTGCGCAACAAGAGCCAAAATCAGAAGAATTCTGCCTAAAAGTGATGCTGAAAAACTTATCCATGCATTTGTAACGACTAGATTAGACTACTGTAACTCCCTGCTTGCAGCGTGTCCTAAAAGCTCCATAAAAAGCTTTCAACTGGTTCAAAATGCAGCAGCAAGATTATTAACAGGAACAAAAAGAAGAGAGCACATTACGCCAGTGCTGGAGTCTCTTCACTGGCTCCCCGTCGAGTTTAGAATCAAATTTAAAATTCTACTCTTGACCTACAAAGCCATAAATGACATGGCCCCATCCTACCTCAAAGATGCTATAGAACCATATCATCCAAACAGAGCTCTTCGCTCTCAGAATGCTGGCCTTCTGGTGGTGCCAAGAGTCTCTAAAAGTACTGTAGGAGGTAGAGCGTTTAGCTCCCAAGCTCCTGTGTTATGGAATCAGCTCCCGACCCATGTTAAATATGCTGACACAGTCTCTTCATTTAAGTCCAGGCTTAAAACGTTCCTCTTCGAAATCGCTTATGGTCAGACTAGTTAGGAACAGAAACATAAACCCACAGCTTTAGCTACGCTGCCCTAGGAGCAACTGTGCTGTGCTGTGCTGGGGGAAGTATGACAGCTTGAGCACTATCCTCTGATAAAGACTACATATTGTATTAATCAATATTTCATTTTTAATTCAACTTGTTCATTGCCTTTTCTTTTTCTCACTCCCTTCTAGAGTGGAATAGACTCATCAATGACCTCTGGATCCAGATGTCTCTACCCCATATGGACGGTCCTTCATCTGCCTGAAAGATCTGGTTCTCCTCCTGAAGAACTGGTTCTCCTCCTGAAGAACTGGTTCTCCTCCTGAAAAACTGGTACTCCTCCTGAAGAACTGGTTCTCCTCCTGAAGAACTGGTTCTCCTCCTGAAGAACTGGTTCTCCACCTGAAGAACTGGTTCTCCTCCTGAGTGGCTCCAGCTCCACTGTCTCTCTCTCGTCTGTGAGAGTCAGATCTCTCCTTCACTCTGGAACTCCTCCAGGTTTCTATTCTTTTCCCCAAGGAGGTTTTGTAGTTTTTCCTGGCCGAGAAGGAGGGTCTAAGGACAGAAGGAGGGTCTAAGGACAGAAGGAGGGTCTAAGGACAGAAGGAGGGTCTAAGGACAGAAGGAGGATCTAAGGACAGAAGGAGGGTCTAAGGACAGAAGGAGGGTCTAAGGACAGAAGGACAGTCTAAGGACAGAAGGAGAGTCTAAGGACAGAAGGAGGGTCTAAGGACAGAAGGAGGGTCTAAGGACAGAAGGAGGGTCTAAGGACAGAAGGAGGGTCTAAGGACAGAAGGAGAGGCTAAGGACAGAAGGAGGGTCTAAGGACAGAAGGACAGTCTAAGGACAGAAGGAGAGTCTAAGGACAGAAGGAGGGTCTAAGGACAGAAGGAGGGTCTAAGGACAGAAGGAGAGTCTAAGGACAGAAGGAGGGTCTAAGGACAGAAGGAGGGTCTAAGGACAGAAGGAGGGGCTAAGGACAGAAGGGGGGTCTAAGGACAGAAGGAGAGTTGTTGTTGTTGTTGTTTTATGGCGGTTGGCATCCGAGTGTTGCATTACCGCCAGACTTTATTCCTCAGAGGGTCTAAGGACAGAAGGAGGGTCTAAGGACAGAAGGAGGGGCTAAGGACAGAAGGAGGGTCTAAGGACAGAAGGAGGGTCTAAGGACAGAAGGAGGGGCTAAGGACAGAAGGGGGGTCTAAGGACAGAAGGAGAGTTGTTGTTGTTGTTGTTTTATGGCGGTTGGCATCCGAGTGTTGCATTACCGCCAGACTTTATTCCTCAGAGGGTCTAAGGACAGAAGGAGGGTCTAAGGACAGAAGGAGGGGCTAAGGACAGAAGGAGGGTCTAAGGACAGAAGGAGGGTCTAAGGACAGAAGGAGAGTCTAAGGACAGAAAGAGAGTCTAAGGACAGAAGGAGGGTCTAAGGACAGAAGGAGGGGCTAAGGACAGAAGGAGGGGCTAAGGACAGAAGGAGGGTCTAAGGACAGAAGGAGGGGCTAAGGACAGAAGGAGAGTCTAAGGACAGAAAGAGAGTCTAAGGACAGAAGGAGGGTCTAAGGACAGAAGGAGGGGCTAAGGACAGAAGGAGGGGCTAAGGACAGAAGGAGGGGCTAAGGACAGAAGGAGGGGCTAAGGACAGAAGGAGAGACTAAGGACAGAAGGAGAGTCTAAGGACAGAGGATTCTGGGACATCGTCCCTCGTCCCCACGGACATTGTTTAATCCGTTTTTCACTGTCGCCCTCAGAGTGAAAAAACAGAAAACAGCACAAACTCAGGGTATTTAATGTTTACTTTTTTTACTCTTACTTTATTCTTTTATCACTACTTGTACGGAGCCTCTCGGTGACATGAGCAAAATATAATATTTTCACGCGGCCACGAGATATTAACAAGGTTCCTCCCACTTAAACAAAATAAAAGTAATAATACATTTATTTATATATATCACGTGGGAACCTGCTAATTATCTTGAGGGAACGAGTTCATTTATGATTATTATATATTATATTATATATATTTTGACCTGCAGGTACGGTAGGTGACCTCTTGGTGGCGATCTTAACTAGCATATACCGGAAGAACAATTAAAAATAAGAATAAAATATACTAGAATGCAGGACACAATGGACCGTGACTCTAAAATCAAACATTATTTTATGCTGTGAATGAGTTTCACGATATATTGGCCACACTTACTTTAGACGCTCATATTTTGAGCAATAGACATTTGATGAGAATATTACAAACACATGGACTCTACCGTCGTCAGTATGCTAACAGTATGCTAACAGTATGCTAACAGTATGCCAACAGTATGCTAACAGTATGCCAACAGTATGCTAACTTTGAGCTAGTTGTCTCTGCGTCAGGAAGGAGGACGTGATGTCACTGCTTTCGCTCTTAGATCCTGTCGTCCAGACTCGCCAGAGAAGACGTCTCATACGGCGACGCTATTTTTCACCAGGGCCTAACTTTATACGGCATGTTGACTCTTATGACACGCTGAAGCCTTAGAGCAGGGGTGTCAAACATCCGGCCCCAGACGTTTTACTCTGGCCCGCCGACCATTTATTTTTTTATATTTTTATATTTAATAATTTCCAATAGATATATAGTGTTTATATCGCTAGAACTACACGTCCCACAATCCTTTATCGACTTGAGCAGAGGTCTGAGCGAGGAAAGAGACGTGTGGTTTCAGGAAACACGTGGAAGAAAGAAAGAAGACTTTAGAGAAGAGTTTAGTGGACGTTAGAGCTGAGCTAAAAGTGGTGCTAATGTGGAGCTAACAACAAGAAAACTAACATCTGTGATGATGCTCTGTGAGGAAAACATCCAAACCAGTGCAAACCTGGACAGATCAGGAGCCACAGGTGAAAACACAGGTGTAATAAAGTCTGAACATGACTGTGTCCACACTAATGTGACTGTGAACACAACGCACTAAGATCAGCCTAAACTATGAAAATATCGAGCTCATATTGAGTTTGAGCAGAATATTTCACATCAGAAATCACATCAAAAGTTCATGTTCCTTTGTTCCTTTTGTTCCATGTTCCTTTCCTGTGCATCAGTGTCCACATAGAACTATTAATAGGCTATATAAAGCTACTCATTTCTTATATTTCTTATTGTTTTATGTTTTACGTTATGTTCAGCCCGCGACCCAGCTTGAGCGTCGAAATTCGGCCCGCGGCCCAAAATGAGTTTGACACCCCTGCCTTAGAGGATTTGCATGAATGGATGTATAGACCCATAGAGGGAAATATTGCACATTATTCCATCCGACTAAATAATCCTTGCCACTGCTGCCATTCCTGGGCCTGGTATTCATGTCTCTGTAAAAACTCAGAAAGACAGTCGCCTCTATTTATGACAAGCACCAACTTTGTCTTTGATCCATCCCAAGGAAGAGTGTCGTCCAGATTCACTGAGTTATTCACAGAGTTATTCACAGAGTTATTCACAGAGTTATTCACAGAGTTATTCACAGAGTTATTCACAGAGTTGTTCACAGAGTTATTCACAGAGTTATTCACAGAGTTATTCACAGAGTTATTCACAGAGTTGTTCACAGAGTTGTTCACAGAGTTATTCACAGAGTTATTCACAGAGTTATTCACAGTTATTCACAGAGTTATTCACAGAGTTGTTCACAGAGTTATTCACAGAGTTGTTCACAGAGTTGTTCACAGAGTTATTCACAGAGTTATTCACACAGTTATTCACAGAGTTATTCACAGAGTTATTCACACAGAGTTATTCACAGAGTTATTCACAGAGTTATTCACAGAGTTATTCACAGTTATTCACAGAGTTATTCACAGAGTTGTTCACAGAGTTATTCACAGAGTTGTTCACAGAGTTGTTCACAGAGTTATTCACAGAGTTATTCACAGAGTTATTCACAGAGTTATTCACAATTTGTCGGTGTAATCCCTCATTCGTCCAGGCGTGTTCCATAGTAGAAAAAGCTTCAGTTGTTTCATCTGGACTCATTTTGAAAAAAATAGACGTTTCGACTCTCATCCAAGAGTCATTGTCAATAAAAGAATTTAGATCGAGAACTCCGATATTAATACTGTTCTGTGGTAAGACCCGCCCATTGGGAGGAGCCTTCCTGAAGTAGAAAGAGTTGTTTGTTTCAACAGAAACTCCCCCTTGTATCTACCGAGCCTATTCAGAATCTTAATGGGCTATTAGAATCCTCTTTGTCTTTGTGAGACCCTGGCTCAACCACCCTGAGTACCTGATTAGCATCTGAATGTCCTTTACCTTTCCAGGGGTTCAGAATCCCATTATAAATAACAGGAAGATGAAACCTAAGCCCTCCATTTCTGTTTAAAGAAGGTCTTTCTTTTTTAACGAAAATAGCTTCCTTGACTCCTCTTTCAAACCATCTTTTCTCCCTGCTTAAAACCTTCACCTCACCGTCTTCAAACGAGTGATTAGAGGCTTCAAGATGGAGATGCACGGCGCTCTGAGGTCCTGAACTAGTATTTCTTCTGTGCTGATAAAGCCTCTTGTGTAGAGGCTGTTTCGTCTCACCTATGTAACGTTCTTTACAGCTTTCTTCACTGCATTGGATCGAATAAACTACATTGCTCTGTTTTTGAGTCGGCAATTTGTCCTTAGGGTGAACCAGTTTTTGTCTTAAAGTGTTTCCTGGTTTAAAATAAACAGGGACTTCGTGTTGTCTAAAAATTCTCTGCAGTTTTTCCGACAGACCAGACACATAAGGGATAGAAACACCCTTCCTTCTCTGTTCAGTTTCCCTTTTGTCCTGCTTTTTGGTTCTCTTCACTCTGTTGAGAGCCCAAGCGGGGTAACCACAGGCTGAGAGGGCATTTCGGACATGTTTTTCCTCTTTCTTCTTGCCCTCTGAGCTGGTGGGCACACCTTGAGCTCTGTGTTGTAAGGTTCTGATCACACCCAGCTTGTGCTGTAGTGGGTGGTTGGAACCAAAGAGCAGATACTGGTCCGTGTGTGTAGGTTTCCTATATACTTCTATTTGGAGTTTCCCGTCCTCTCCTCTGATCGTGGAACAATCAAGAAAGGCCAAGCGATTCTCCTTAGCGTCTTCTCTTGTAAACCTGATATGTGGGTCCACAGCATTGATGTGATCAGAGAAGGTTTCCAGCTCTTGTTTCTTGATTGTTACAAAAGTATCATCGACATAGCGGAGCCACAGTTTTGGGGCTATGCCTGAGAAAGAGGCCAGTGCCTTCTTCTCAAAGTGCTCCATGTACAGGTTGGCCACTATGGGAGAGACGGGCGAGCCCATGGCACAGCCATGAATCTGTCTATAAAATTGTCCCCGGAATTGAAAGTAAGTGGTGTTCAGACAGATGTCCAACAGTTTACATATGTGTTCAGGTGTCAGTTTGGTCCTGTCCTGTAGGTGGTGTCTTCCTGCAGTCTGATCCTCACTGCTGCTACTGCATCAGAGGTCGGGATGCAGGTGAACAGGGACACAACATCATATGAAACCATGAGGTCATCTGGGTCCAGTTGGAGATGTTTCACTTTATCCACAAAGTTGTGCGTGTTTTCCACATGATGTTCCGAATTCCCCACAAGCGGAGCCAATATAGTTGTTAAATGCTTGGCCACATTGTAAGTGATGGAATCTGTGCTGCACACTATGGGTCTGAGTGGAACCTCCTTTTTGTGTATTTTTGGAAGGCCATAAATGCAGGGCATGGCTTCACCAGGATACAGTCTGTAATACAGAGGCCGGTCTATCGCTTCCTCTTTTTCCAGCCTTTGTAAACAGTCTATCACTTTCTTCTTGTAGCCACTGGTCGGATCTCTTTTCAAGCGCTCGTATGTGGTCGTGTCCTCGAGGAGGGTGTGGACTTTGGCTTCGTAATCAGCTGCGTTGAGAATCACAGTGCAACGTCCCTTGTCTGCTGGGAGGATGTTGATGCTATGATCTTTTTCCAGTGCTGAAAGTGCTTTTCTCTCTTCAGCTGTGATATTTGAAGGCGGTGGTTTGGCACTCTTCAGGGTCGCTGTGACACGTAACCTCAGGTCTGCAGCCTCCGATTCAGTCATTTTGTTGTTTCTAATTGCAGTTTCAGTGGCTGTGATGTAGTCCTCTGTAGGGATGTGTTTAGAGTTGTTCACAGAGTTATTCACAGTTATTCACAGTTATTCACAGAGTTATTCACAGAGTTATTCACAGTTATTCACAGAGTTATTCACAGTTATTCACAGAGTTATTCACAGAGTTATTCACAGTTATTCACAGAGTTATTCACAGAGTTATTCACAGTTATTCACAGAGTTATTCACAGAGTTATTCACAGTTATTCACAGAGTTATTCACAGTTATTCACAGAGTTATTCACAGAGTTATTCACAGTTATTCACAGAGTTATTCACAGAGTTATTCACAGTTATTCACAGAGTTATTCACAGAGTTATTCACAGTTATTCACAGAGTTATTCACAGTTATTCACAGAGTTATTCACAGAGTTATTCACAGTTATTCACAGAGTTATTCACAGAGTTATTCACAGAGTTATTCACAGTTATTCACAGTTATTCACAGAGTTATTCACAGAGTTATTCACAGAGTTATTCACAGTTATTCACAGAGTTATTCACAGTTATTCACAGAGTTATTCACAGTTATTCACAGAGTTATTCACAGAGTTATTCACAGTTATTCACAGAGTTATTCACAGAGTTATTCACAGTTATTCACAGAGTTGTTCACAGAGTTATTCACAGTTATTCACAGAGTTATTCACAGTTATTCACAGAGTTATTCACAGAGTTGTTCACAGAGTTGTTCACAGAGTCAGTGGGATTGTCACATGACCCCATTTCCATGTGGCTCCAGTGTCGGCTCATGTGATTGGCCCTCAGTTTGATTGATGAATGTCAGTCCCTTCACTTCAATCCATTTGAATGAATTCAGCCTCAGATCTTTCCTCTGTTGTTGTTTGGTATAAAAGTGAAATCTGAGCCTTTTTACTTTGTTTTCTCATTATGTCTCAAACTCTCGAGGTCGATCAACTTGAAGAATTGACTCTTTCCATTGGGGAAAAGAGAGATTCTGCCGCTTCTTTCATCTCGCTTCGTGTGAGCGATTCTGTTTGTACCGATTATCTTCATCCACCAAAGTTCAATTCTTCTTTTCTTTTCGCGTCCTCGTTTCTCTTGAGCCTTTGAGCAGCTTGAATTCTTGTATCATTGCTGAGATCGTACCAAAGCGAGATCAGGGTCAGACATCAGGCAAACGACAGAAGGATCAGCCACATATCAAACAACAGAACGTGAAATAGTTCGTTTGTAACATTACGTCTATAATAGAAACAACACCAAACAAAATTGCAACTTTTTCATTGCACTATTTTATTTCAATGAATATATTTGGGGTGAAATGTAACGCTGTGTCACAAACAATATCAAAGAGTAAACAGAGAGTAAACAAAGAGTAAACAAAGAGTAAACATGAGGACGGTCAAATATAAACTGCTGGGTCACTAGAGGTCAAATCATCCATCGCACTATAACGACAGAAAACATTTAAAGGCGCAATGGACAATTTTTCGGCGATTTGAGAACTCAGGCAGAAGTGCACATGCCCCTCCCCCGTGCACATGCCCCTCCCCCGTGCTCATGCCACTCCCCCGTGCACATGCCCCTCCCCCGTGCACATGCCCCTCCCCCGTGCTCATGCCACTCCCCCGTGCGCATGCCACTCCCCCGTGCTCATGCCACTCCCCCGTGCACATGCCACTCCCCCGTGCGCATGCCACTCCCCCGTGCGCATGCCACTCCCCCGTGCTCATGCCACTCCCCCGTGCGCATGCCACTCCCCCGTGCGCATGCCACTCCCCCGTGCGCATGCCACTCCCCCGTGCACATGCCACTCCCCCGTGCGCATGCCACTCCCCCGTGCACATGCCACTCCCCCGTGCACATGCCACTCCCCCGTGCGCATGCCACTCCCCCGTGCACATGCCACTCCCCCGTGCACATGCCACTCCCCCGTGCACATGCCACTCCCCCGTGCACATGCCACTCCCCCGTGCACATGCCACTCCCCCGTGCGCATGCCACTCCCCCGTGCGCATGCCACTCCCCCGTGCACATGCCACTCCCCCGTGCACATGCCACTCCCCCGTGCACATGCCACTCCCCCGTGTGGACCGATACAACACACACGTGTGTTTGTTTATTAGCACAACGGAGCGCATCGCATCTCTCGTCTCCCGTAGATTTCTGTCCACTTCTGCGTCAGCTCGAACTGTCTTTCTCCGTCTTCATTTTGCTCCATACACTGAGGGAACTATATTATGATAGATCAATGCGCCTTTAGACACGCGGAAACGTGGGGACGAGGGCAGCAGCTGCAGGTGAGCGACAGGTGCGTTTTATGATTGATACGTGGCAGGACAAATGATTTATCCACACCACGAGGAAATATGATAAAAAAAATTGCTGAAAAAAATCGTCCATTCCACCTTTAAATAAAAACAAAGTCATTATTAAATAGTAATTACAATCTCCATGTGTTATGACCATATAACGTTTCAGACGCTAAATACTAAACTTAATGTATATAATGTATATAATGTATATAATGTACTCGTAGTGACGCAGCAGTTTATTAGGCTCTTTTTCCAGTTTCCTCGATGGTTTTTGCTCATGTTCACGGCGCTCATGAGATGCCACAGTCCCACGCTCTATAACACACAGTGAAGTACAAATATGTTAAATTAAACTTTATTCTTCCATGAGGAGATTTGTCTTAGTGCAAAGTCATGATAAAATACAACAGATACAGCTGTATTTATTCTACCTTATCATTTTGGATACAAACAGTCACACAGAGTCACACGCACTACCCTGGAGCGCCCTCTTGTGGTTATATGTTGTCATTGGCCATAAATGCCGGTTATTTGTCCCTCTTAATTAATTTGAGTGTTTGTGCTGACCATTTCATTATCTTCAAACAAAATGGTGGAAACCTAAAGTGTGTAGTGTTTGTACTGCTCTGTTCCTCTGGATCTTCCTGCGATGCATCAATGATATTTCCCCATGTGGGACAATAAAGGAATATCTTATCTTATTGTTTTTACGAGAGCAGCTGCCTCGTATCAGCAGCGGGACTCTCAGCCGTCCACAGGACTTGTGTGGCTATTTGTTTTTGTACAACATTCACAAGTTTATGAGCAAATCTAGTGGTACTTCTGCTCTTTCGCTGCAGCCTCCACTCATCACTGTATCAGGGGCCACACCTCAAAGACTGAACAGACTGAACCAGGAGGGCGGGACAGCGTCTAACTCCATTTGCTCATAAACTCCTGAAAAGAAAAACGATTGCGTGAAGTTGTTTCTCAAAATCCCGCAGTCGGTTCAGGTGAACGGCCCAGAGCTCTTCACCTCTCATCGGTTTTGCCTAGATCTTACCTCCAGAGACACAGCCTCTGACCCTGACCCTGACCTTGACCTTGACCCTGACCCTGACCCTGACCTTGACCCTGACCCTGACCCTGACCCTGACCCTCGCCACGGACCTCGTTTAGACCAGTTTTCTGTTTTTCATCTTAGGTTTACCACCGCCTCATTTTCCAATTTTGCATTTCCCATTTTAAAATAAGCAGCAGCTCCACAGACCTGGCTCGGTGCAGCTCGCCTCTTGTTGATTTCCAGTGCCAGCTACACTAATGTTTCATTGTCATGAGCTCGCAACAACAAACACAAAGTCATTTACATACCGTTTTGTTTAATCCAAACATTCACAATTTAACTTTAATTTAGTAATAGATTAATATATTTACCTTTGTAACTGGAGGTGGATCGGTCGCTCTCTGGCACACTTCTGAGCACGCCGAGTGGGCACGGCCCAATTACGTCACTTCCCTCAAGATAATGATCACGTAACCAAGTGAAAAAACTATAACGAACCCATTATCATACCGTATTTTCCAGAGTATAAGTCGCACAAGCCAAAAAATGCATAAAAGAGAAGAAAAAATCATATATAAGTCGCACTGGAGTATGAAATAAGATAAGATATTCCTTTATTGTCCACACATGGGGAAATTTCATTGTTGCAACGCAGGTAGATACAGAGGAAAGGACAGATAACTTGTAGGAAAAGTGTGAAAATAACAAATAATATCACATATAAGTCGCTCCGGAGTATAAGTATAAGTATAAATATAAGTATAAGTCGCACCCCGGCCAAAACTATGCAAAAAGGTGCCACTTATAGTCCAGAAAATACAGTAAGATCGTAGTAAAATGATATCTTGCTGGTGTCACCTGCGGGGCTCCGTAACGTTGACCTTAAGTCTCATTCTGAAGAAACGTTTTACTCCTGAGAACATTATTTTGTCTTCTGCAGCTGTGACGTGTTGTGAACACTAGAGGGCGCAATTGCACTGTTTCCTCCCGCAAAGTGAAAGTAAAAGTATTTCAACTGCTTTATAGAAGTGCAAACTCGTCTCATGTCGCACTTTGGCTCCGCCATGTCCGAGCCCCGGTCATTCCCCGTTTATTTCAACTCGGAAAACACGGAAAACATTGACGAGGAGAAACGGAAGAAAATCCAAAAGTATTTCCAAATCCGTCGCAAATCTGGAGGTGGTGAATGTGGCCCGCTGACTGAAGTGGCCCCTGGACTTTATAGAGTTGACTTTAAAGACCGACAAGGTGAGAACTCTTTTCCATCACAAACTGTTTAAAACCGTCGAATGTCTGAGTTTTATGCCACTTTGTTCTGAATAAAATATGTGAAAGTGAAAGAGAAAAATGCCACACCTGATGGAAGGAATATAAATGCAATAAGTAGTTTACCCTGTAGGCTATTATGTTATGTAATTGTGTGTATAATTATCATATACATTGTTACATTTAACTGCTGTGGCCTGCTGTGATTAAGTCTGTTTAAGCAAATTATGAGTAACCAGTGTAAAATTAAAAATACAATACTTTAATTACCTGAAGGCTTTTATTTTACATAGTTTAGAGCAGGGAAGAACTGGAATTATGTTATTATTATTGTGACTAGTCAACTATTAAAACAATCATAATCATATTTGGATCATTCTACTTATTTGGACTAAACAGACAATAAAATATTACTTTCTTTCTAAAAGCCTTCAGTCGCCATATTCAAATTGTTTTAATTCTATTAAAAATGCCTTTAAAAAGCTCCTTGTACAGTTTAAATAATCATTGGACTGGTCGAGTTACCAAGAAAATAACAAGTCGACTTCTAAAATAAACATTAGTTGAAGCTCTAAATCAAACAATAATTATGGACTATTTTTTTTTAGTTAAAGATTATTTTGTGCACATTGTTTTATGAACTTCATATTTATTATTAACCTCTGTAATTGTGCTACAGATTTAGCTACAGACACAGGTTTAGTCCTAGATTTGGACCTGGTTTAGTCTTAGATTTGACCTGGTTTAGTCTTAGATTTGACCTGGTTTAGTCTTAGATTTGGACCTGGTTTAGTCCTAGATTTGACCTGGTTTAGTCTTAGATTTGACCTGGTTTAGTCTTAGATTTGACCTGGTTTAGTCTTAGATTTGACCTGGTTTAGTCCTAGATTTGACCTGGTTTAGTCTTAGATTTGGACCTGGTTTAGTCCTAGATTTGACCTGGTTTAGTCTTAGATTTGACCTGGTTTAGTCTTAGATTTGGACCTGGTTTAGTCCTAGATTTGACCTGGTTTAGTCCTAGATTTGGACCTGGTTTAGTCCTAGATTTGACCTGGTTTAGTCCTAGATTTGACCTGGTTTAGTCCTAGATTTGACCTGGTTTAGTCCTAGATTTGGACCTGGTTTAGTCTTAGATTTGGACCTGGTTTAGTCCTAGATTTGACCTGGTTTAGTCCTAGATTTGACCTGGTTTAGTCTTAGATTTGGACCTGGTTTAGTCCTAGATTTGACCTGTTTAGTCCTAGATTTGACCTGGTTTAGTCCTAGATTTGACCTGGTTTAGTCCTAGATTTGACCTGGTTTAGTCTTAGATTTGGACCTGGTTTAGTCCTAGATTTGGACCTGGTTTAGTCCTAGATTTGACCTGGTTTAGTCTTAGATTTGGACCTGGTTTAGTCCTAGATTTGACCTGTTTAGTCCTAGATTTGACCTGGTTTAGTCCTAGATTTGACCTGGTTTAGTCCTAGATTTGGACCTGGTTTAGTCCTAGATTTGACCTGGTTTAGTCTTAGATTTGACCTGATTTAGTCCTAGATTTGACCTGGTTTAGTCTTAGATTTGACCTGATTTAGTCCTAGATTTGACCTGGTTTAGTCTTAGATTTGACCTGGTTTAGTCTTAGATTTGGACCTGGTTTAGTCCTAGATTTGACCTGTTTAGTCCTAGATTTGACCTGGTTTAGTCCTAGATTTGACCTGGTTTAGTCCTAGATTTGACCTGGTTTAGTCTTAGATTTGGACCTGGTTTAGTCCTAGATTTGGACCTGGTTTAGTCCTAGATTTGACCTGGTTTAGTCTTAGATTTGGACCTGGTTTAGTCCTAGATTTGACCTGTTTAGTCCTAGATTTGACCTGGTTTAGTCCTAGATTTGACCTGGTTTAGTCCTAGATTTGGACCTGGTTTAGTCTTAGATTTGACCTGGTTTAGTCTTAGATTTGACCTGGTTTAGTCCTAGATTTGACCTGGTTTAGTCTTAGATTTGACCTGATTTAGTCCTAGATTTGACCTGGTTTAGTCTTAGATTTGACCTGATTTAGTCCTAGATTTGACCTGGTTTAGTCTTAGATTTGGACCTGGTTTAGTCTTAGATTTGACCTGGTTTAGTCTTAGATTTGACCTGGTTTAGTCTTAGATTTGGACCTGGTTTAGTCCTAGATTTGGACCTGGTTTAGTCCTAGATTTGGACCTGGTTTAGTCTTAGATTTGACCTGGTTTAGTCCTAGATTTGACCTGGTTTAGTCTTAGATTTGGACCTGGTTTAGTCCTAGATTTGGACCTGGTTTAGTCTTAGATTTGACCTGGTTTAGTCTTAGATTTGACCTGGTTTAGTCTTAGATTTGACCTGGTTTAGTCTTAGATTTGACCTGGTTTAGTCTTAGATTTGACCTGGTTTAGTCTTAGATTTGACCTGGTTTAGTCTTAGATTTGACCTGGTTTAGTCTTAGATTTGACCTGGTTTAGTCTTAGATTTGACCTGATTTAGTCTTAGATTTGACCTGGTTTAGTCTTAGATTTGACCTGGTTTAGTCTTAGATTTGACCTGGTTTAGTCTTAGATTTGACCTGGTTTAGTCCTAGATTTGGACCTGGTTTAGTCTTAGATTTGACCTGGTTTAGTCTTAGATTTGACCTGGTTTAGTCTTAGATTTGACCTGGTTTAGTCCTAGATTTGGACCTGGTTTAGTCTTAGATTTGACCTGGTTTAGTCTTAGATTTGACCTGGTTTAGTCTTAGATTTGACCTGGTTTAGTCTTAGATTTGACCTGGTTTAGTCTTAGATTTGACCTGGTTTAGTCTTAGATTTGACCTGGTTTAGTCTTAGATTTGGACAAACACTGCAGTTATTTAGAGAATGTCCCCTGCAAATAACAGAAGAAAATATCCTGTGTTTCCGGAAACTTCTTCTTCCAGAATCTGTCCTGAAACTCATTCTTTGACTTGTTTATCAGTTCATTTCAGAATCACAAACACAAACAATCTGGTGGATTTGCTTTCGGTTCAGCGTCGAAAAGGATGATCTTCTCTCAAAGGTTAAAGCTGGAGTTGTTCATAATGTGAACTCAAAACAGAATCAAACGTTTCAATAACTAAATTTAATCGACTCCACGATTACGGCCGGGACGATAGTCGGACCAAATGATGTGGATCCAACAGAAATGTGTTCAAATGTGTCTTTAAACGTGTTATTCCAGGTTTATTTAGCAAACAAATCCGAATTACCGTTTTTCCGGACTATAAGTCGCACTGGAGTATAAGTCGCACCAGCCAAAAAATGCATAACCAAGAAGAAAAATACATATATAAGTCGCACTGGAGAATGAAATGCAGTTGCAAGTGTGAAAATAACACATAATATCACATATAAGTCGCTCAGGAGTATAAGTATATAATATAAGTATAAGTCGCACCTCGGCAAAAACTATGAAAAAAGTGCCACTTATAGTCCAGAAAATACGGTATCTGTCAAATGAATCACAAAAGTGCAGATATATCACCTTTTACACTTATTTTAATCACTTTTTTCCCCATTTCTCTTTATAACCAGCTATTTTTGTAGCATTTTTACTACACACGATATACTCCATGTTTAATTGTCGATATATTGACCACCTCTTAAAGACGCAATGGACGATTTTTCGGCGATTTGAGAACACAGGCGGAAGTGCACATGCCCCTCCCCCTTGCACATGCCCCTCCCCCTTGCACATGCCACTCCCCCTTGCACATGCCACTCCCTCTTGCACATGCCACTCCCCCTTGCACATGCCACTCCCCCGTGCGCATGCCACTCCCCCGTGCGCATGCCACTCCCCCTTGCGCATGCCACTCCCCCGTGCGCATGCCACTCCCCCGTGCACATGCCACTCCCCCGTGCACATGCCACTCCCCCGTGTGGACTGATACAACACACACGTGCGTTTGTTTATTAGCGCAACGGATCACATCGCATCTCTCGTCTCCCGTAGGTTTCTGTCCACTTCTGCGTCAGCTCGAACCGTCTTTCTCCGTCTTCATTTTGCCCCGTACACTGAGGGAACTATATTATGATAGATCCATGCGCTTAGACACGAGGAAACGTGGGGACGAGCCTGACGCGGCTGCAGGTGAGCGGTAGGTGCGTTTTATGATTGATACGTGGCAGGACTAATCGGTCGCCCACGCCACGAGGAAATAAGACTCAGATTTGGGCCAAATAAATCGTCCATTCCACCTTTACCACAAGACTTAATACATACAGTTCAATACATACATTTTCGTGCTGCCCCAATTCCTCTTATGGCTGTTCTTACCTGAGCTGACAAATGCCGCCTTCTCCTTTCAGCCCAGCAGCGAGTCCTGGAGCGGCGCCAACACAACGTGGGCGTGGCTGGTCCTCCTCTGGTTCTGATCGTCCGGGACGGCCCCGGACCCGCCGCTCCCGGTCCGGTGTCCAGCCCCAAACAGGAGCTGCCGGCCTCTCCTCTGGTACGACCACGTTCACACGCAGGAGCCGGAAATGCGTAAACGGAATGATGAAACGCATGAGATGAAAGTTAGTTGTAGGGCAGCGAGATTAGTCGCAAACGAACGGAAATTTGAACGGAAGCGCAAAGGCTGCCGTATTTTCCTCCGCAAACGACGAAAACACGCCGCCTGGTTCTGCATTAAAATGGCAAACCCTGCAGTTTACATCCGTGCAAACGTGTCCTGAAATGCGTGCGATTCTTTTATTCGAATGGCAGTTTGTAGGCGTGTTTCAGCTTTTTGTGCTTAAAAAATGTGAAACATCGATCGCAAATCTCACCGTAACCGCAATACTTGTCGGACTAATCGCAATTAGATGCTTTGCCCGAATCGTGCGGCCCTGACAGATTGTGACGTTGCGCCGCGAAGCGTTATCGGAGGCTCCAATAGACAAACAAACCGCTCCTTCGCTTGTGTGCTAAGGTGCTTTTCGTGCTTTGTGCTAACTAAAGATAAATCATGTCCAAACACGAAGGAACGAAGCGCTGCCGTTTGGGACTGTGCAATTCGGACTCGAGATTTTTTTTTTTTATCCTGTCCACACGATTCAACAGCTTTGCGGAGAGAACACGCAGCGATATCAAATCTAGAGACGTATTAGTTCTTCAGCTGTTTGGGCTCCGAGAACGAGATACGGCTCGACCCGAAATAAAGACTGTGTATGCAAATGTTTATGGAATGTAGAACTCCAAACTGTTTCCAGAGTCGTTTATCCGACGCTATATGCAGTTAATGATCAGGCGTTGGTCGGTCTGTGGGCTCTTCGTTCTCGCTGCGGCGCTCAGACCCTGCAGAGCTTGTCGTAGCCCAACGTCGCATATGTAGCGCGGATGAACGTGTTTCTCTCTCGTTCCTTTTAGTTTTGGATGCAGTCCAAATATCATTGGGAGCGCCGTAATCCCCATGACGACAAACGCAACAAACGCCGCTGCGCACGCACATGAGCGCCAAACAAACGCACGGGGGAAGGCGGGACGTGCGGCAGATACACCAATGACAGCTGCGCCGGCCCCCTAAAAATCACCTACAGTTCCAACCATACATAACATGAACTCATTGGCGCCATCTCTGGCTATACAGAGTGTTGACATTTAGAGCACGTGCCTTTTTGAATATACAGTACAAGTGTGGGTTTGTTTGTAAAATATTCCCTCTGACGTCCATTGTAAAGCCGGCGATTACGATTTTTCTCTCCACAGCATCACTCTGGTTCCACCTCGAGTCTTCCCCCCGGTGGTGAAGAGCATGAAGTGCAAGTTAATCTCTACCTCCTTCAGTACCTCAGAGACAGCGTAAACGCGAACAGCGAGTTAAACTACGAGCTCAGGTCTCTGCAGAGTACAGCAAAGTTATGCCCCGAGAACGAGAAGGCCATTGTCAGGAGTTTGGTCCTTTTCGACGACGCAGAAGCCGCCAAAGCGTGGAAAACCGCCGTGGAAGGAGTTTTTGACCAGATTAAAGTGAAATATCACTGCCATTTTGAGTGCGGGGCCGAGCTGAGGGCCCTTCTGCTCAAGTCTTGTAACACGTGTCAGGAGCAAGGAGACGTTAAAGTCTACAGCGAATCAGAGGTCGCCGTGGTAGTTGGGATGACGCTCGACATACAGGCTACGATCAAACACGCTAACGACCATCACGTGAAGATTTGTGGGCCGAGCTTCGGTCAAAAGCAATCGCGGAAACGTAGCTTTTCCGAGGCGAAATTATGTCTTTTGCGTAAAGAAATACAGCAAAGTTTGGCAAAAGTAGTCCCCAGTTTACAGGTGACAGAAGGAGAAGAAGGGCTGCTAGTTTTCGAAGGTACGGCCGAAGAGATTAATAAAGCGTATGATGTAATCGACGACAAGGAAAACATGTTGAAAGAAAGGACAGTTAGCGACGTTAGCAAGCATTTGTTGGCCTTTTTGAACAAGGCGTACAGTGGTGGGCGGTCGCTAAGTGACTTTTTAGGAAGCGGGGAAAGCGTCGTCATTGAGTTAAAGCCACCAAAAATTAAGATTCTCTCTCTGTCCGAGAAGGAAATCGAGCAAACCGTCAAAACGTTGAAAGAGACGTTCACAGAAGAGCAAATCGTGGTTCCCAATTGTTTGGAGGTGCCGGTCGAGCTTCAAAACCGTCTCAAATCTGAGGAGAAGCGAATGAATCAAACGAAACATAAAGTTTACGTCGACTTTGCGAAAAATTTCGTAACTTTGCTCGGTCACGCCGAAGAGGTGAAGGAGCTGCGCGGCGCGGCTTCGGAGTTCATTTTGGACCAATCAGACGTAGAAGACAGAGTGCAAGTCCCTTTCCCGGAGTTAGCGCGAAAACTTCCTGAACTGCTAACGCTAAACGGGTTTGATTTTACGGGGGTGAAGTTTGACCCTTTACAGTCTGGTTCTGTTGCTTTGGAAGGCCCCTCTGGCGCCGTGACTCAAGTTAGAAGCGACTTAACAAAATTTCTCCCATCCCTTGTTAAGGAGAATGTGATCATCGATAAGCCAGGGGCGCTTCGCTATTTCGAAACACAAAACGGAGCGGAAAAGTCTCAGGAAGCGGCCAGCTCGCTCAAGTGTCTCCTTCAGCTCGAAGAGGCGACGGCCGCGAGCGCAGAGGCCGAGGTCGCCGCGCGGTACATCTCGAAGCAAGGCGTGCAGGTGATCGTCATACTGGGCGACATCACGAAACAGGAAGCAGATGTGCTGGTGAACGCAGCCAATGAGGAGTTGCGACACTGCGGGGGCGTGGCTTTAGCGCTGAGCAAGGCGGGAGGTCCCGACGTGCAGAAGGAAAGCAGCGACTTGGTGAAAAGCAACGGGAAAATTAGGACGGGCAATGTGGTTATGACCAGCGGGGGGAATCTGAAGTGTAAGAAGCTCTTGCACGCCGTCGGCCCGACAAAACAAAGAGCAGGAGGAAGAGAGAGGATTATCTTGGAGGAGACCGTTGCGTCCACTTTGGTCTTGGCTGAAAGTCTAGATTTCGGGTCGATCGCATTGCCGTGCATAAGCTCTGGCGTGTTCGGGGTTCCCGTGGACGTGTGCAGCGAGGCCATCGCGAGCGCGGTCCGGGCGTTCGCCGCAGTCGAGGGCAGGCGTTTGCGTAAAATCACCCTGATAGACAAAAGGAGGGAGGTGGTGCAGTCCCTGAAGGCGGCGTGCGACCGAGCGCTGGGTGGAGGAGAGGTCGAGGGAGCCGGGAGCGCCGAGGAGGCGACGGGGGCGGCGCCCAAAGAGGAGAGCGTGAGGGTGGAGATCGTCCAAGGGGCCCTGAAGTATGAACTGGTAAGAAATCAAACTAACACCTGATCTACATTGGATCGATTGTTTTGTCCTACAACGTGAAATAATAAATATTAAACAGAAATGATCACAATGAGACAAGATACTAGATCCAATAATTGAATTCATATATTTACTATTTGGTAAAGTAAAAGTAAAAAAAAAACATACAAAGACACACAAGAGTCTGATGTTTTTGTGTCCACTGAAAGTCGATGTCATTATTCCAGTGGGTCTTCTGCTCCGTGTGTCCCTCAGGTGGATTGCCTGGTGTGTCCGATGCTCGGCCATCAGCCCGACTCGCTGCGTGTGGGGAAAGCTCTGCAGAGTGTGGTCGGAGCAGCTCTGGCGATCAGGTTTAACCAGGCGTCGGGAGGTGCCACTCTGCCCGGGGGCACGGTGCTGGTGGAGGGGCTGCATGGCCTCCCGTCCAACACCGTCATCTTCCTCAACCTCATCAACTACAACAATCAGCAGGAGCACGCCAAACAGGTTTGGGAATCAAGTACCGTTTAAGAACCAAAACAGCATGGAGGCTGAGGCGGAGGCCTTTCTGCGCAGCGTTTGCATGTTCTCCCTTTGCCTGGGTGAGTTTCCTCCGGGTTTCCTGTCAGCAACTCTCTTCTCCTGACAAGTTTCCTGGTTTCTAGGATTCCCTAACAAAGGATTAATAAAGTAACTGTAATCTCTGAATAACACCAGGACTGAACCAGGTCTAAAAGAGAACACTTTCTCTTTGTTTCTGTGACAAAGACGATGATTTCAGTCTTGTCTGAGTTCAGCTGGAGAAAGTTGTTTTGCATCACACACTGATCTGTTGGATGCAGTGACAGAGTGAATCCACTGGTCCATATTCACCTGCCGACAGTGAAACATAGATCTAACTCGTCTGCATGATTGTGATAGGACACATTTTCACTGCGTATCAACTGACCCAACGGCAGCATGTAGAGGTTGAACAGAAGGGGACCCAGGACTGACCCTTGGGGCACTCCACAGGTCAGGGGCATGTGGTCTGAGACACAGTTAACAATTTCAACAAAGTACTTCCTGTCTTCCAGATAGGACCTTAACCAGTTTAGGGCGGGGCCAGTGATGCCCACCCAGTCCTCTAGTCTCTGTAAGAGGATCCCATGATCGACAGTGTCAAAAGCAGAATCAGATCTGACAGAATTAAAAGTCCCAAAGTTTGAGAACCACTGATTTGGGCAATATCATCTGCGAACGACTAATATTCAGTCTTTTTCCGTCTTAAACCTGGCAAATCTGTGGTTTAGACCTCTACAAGCATATTTCAGTCTCTCAAAAGTTAAAACTACTTGACAAGAACTGAATCCCAATTTCTAAAACGTTGATCTCAAATCGTAGTGTAATCTCAGCACTAAATCAGCTTCTGCTTTACAATCGAATGTTGATCCGCGCCCTCGTCTGTCCTCGTCTGATTGCTGTGGACGTGCAGGTCTTGAGGTCGAGCGTCCGCAGCGCTCTGTCCAGCTGCGAGGCCCGAGGCTTCAGCTCCGTGGCGTTCCCGGTCCTCGGTGTCGGCGGCGTCCTCCAGTTCCCGGTCAACGTGGCGGCGCTGGAGCTGCTGCAGGAGATCCAGGCGTTCGAGCGGAAACGAGCCGCCAAGACGCCGTTTCTGATACGAATCGTCATCCACCCCAACGAGAAGGACGCCGGCAAAGTCAGTGTGAGAGTGAACGATCCGCAGTTTGTTTTTCTCATGAGAAATATAATCAGATCACGTTTTTTTTGAAATTCTTCCAAAATGTCCTGAAAATGTGTTTGTAAAATAAATAGTGACAAAAACAACAACAACAACAAAACTGAAACGTTCTGTTGTCGTTTCTTTCCTCTTTTTTTTTACCCTGATCCACACTTTGTTTTGTAGCTTTTCATGCTTTTTTTACTATTATATATATTTATCTTCTGTTTTTATTACATACTCATAAAAACAAGTTCCATTGCAAAGTTCATGGAAATAATCGTTATTTCTAGAACTAAATACCCAAGAAATAAATGGATTAATATCAATAAATCATTTGTAATGATGGGTATAATTAAAAAAAGGCTGTTTTGAAAGATATACAAAAAATACTATTCCAATTATATATATTACAGTAAAAAATGCTTGCGTACAGCTGTTTTACAATGTTGCCTCGTTGTGGTTGAATTTTAAAATAATAAAAATATATACATTTAAATTATGAATACATTTGAAGTGTCCAATTACGCTCTGATCCAACTTATTAACTTATTATGATTATGATGATGTTATTTCAGGCGTTTCAGGCTGCCCAGCAAACGGTGCGCCTCAGAGGCTTCACAAACGACGCCAATCCAAACCACGGTCAGGAAACCGCTCACTCTCATGCAGTTCTAAAGTACTTTTTATCCATTCATGTGTGTATTGGTCCTGCAGCTTCCTTTTACCGCCACGTGTCGTCCGCTCCCTCGGAGGTCAGCGCTCTGATGGGCGGGGTGAAGCTGCACGTCGTTCAGAGCGACATCATCCACGAAAAGAGCGACGTCATCGTCAACTCCACAAACTTCAAAATGGAGCCGGCAGGTGCCTTAAAGGACAAAGATTATGCCTTATGTGTTTTGCTCTTGACCTTTTAAATGCTCTTGAGTAACTTTACTCTGGCTTCTCGTATCTTCGAGCTGAAATTATTGATGATTGATTGATTGATTGATTGATTGATTGATTGATTGATTGATGATTGTCATGTCACTTTGGCTTTTCCGAGATGCACAAACCTAGCTTGCCCCAACATGCTAATACAATCATAGTTGTAATGATTTGAAATGAGAATTGCTCTCAACGAGTCTGGCAACGATTAACAGACTTAAAGACAGCACAGAAGATCTCAGAGCTCAACCGATGACTTGACAAAACTGGAAAATTGGGAATAGAATGTTGTAATATGTGTCCTTTAATATTAAAGGACACGTATTACGCAAAACTGACTCCTTTTTTTTCAACATCATCATGTTATATTGGTTTACCCTCGTCAAAAACGTACCTGGAGTTGGAGTTTCATGCTTGTTGTACTTTCACGTTTGTTTAATTAAACTGTTTGTAATTACATCACAAATCAGAAACGTGCAGTTTAAGTTTATAAAGCATCGACGGACTCGTTCTGCGACAAACTCAGCCTAACGCCGGGTGCAAGACTTGAAAAAGCATGTGTCAGAGCCAATCAAAAGCCTCGACGATGCGTAACATGACCAGTTTAAGGCTCTTGGGCAATACGAAGATATAACGTTGACAACGTCACAAATGGGCGTGTGTTTGTTTCGTCTCATTTCCGCAGGCGTCTCCAGGGCTATTCTGACTGCAGCAGGACCCAGTGTGCAGGCAGAGCTGAGGAGAGGTCGGACAAGGTCAATTACTCAATCAAATGTATATTATTTCAATAGTTTTCAATAGTTTGTTTGGGTGCGTGCTCAGTGGCAGAGACTGCAGAGCACATGTGCCAAACAGGAGCCGGGCTGCTGGGCTGCAAAGAGATCGTCCACATTCAGACCGACCGCGATCCTCAAGGCTTCAACAGAACCTGCAAGAGCGTGTTGAAACTGTGTGAAAGCAAAGGCTACACGTCTGTCAGCTTCCCAGCCATCAACACCGGTACGTGTCCATGGTTACCGGCTAAATCCTCCTTTTTCTTTCTCTCACAACGTGGTTTCTTCAGCGGAAACAAACCTGGAGTTGTGTTTGGCATGAGTTGTCTGAATACAAAGCGCTCGATTAACCAGTCAATCTAAAGACAAGACATTCTTACTCCAACAACAACTCCAAACCCCCAGATATCGCATTTAGAACCTTAATCTGGGTTGGATCGGATGTATAAAGTCATGAAGCGAATATTAAAACATGACAAAGTCTACATGATCCATGTGATCCCATCAGGTTCAGGCGGGCCGACAATAACTCGCCCTTGAACTCACGCGTCTGATTTTCAGTAGAGGAGCAACTCACGGATTGTTTGTCCAACAAGTGTAAAAGAGAATTCAGCGCTCCTTTTGTTTGTGCTAAAACATAACTTTAGCATGATTAAATATCTATAGCATCTATAGCATTAGCAAATATCTATAGCATTAGTAAATGTTACATTTTGGACATGGTGAAAAAGTACGCAGCTAAATAACAGAAAAAGTGCATTTCTAACAAATCCAAACCAAGCAAACTGTGCACACTGCGCCCTCTGCAGGATCTTAATTGTATTTATTTTACGGGGAAAACCCCATGAGAAAAGTTATCTTTTGCACCGTTAAAACACAACACAAAATAAACAACAATACTAGGGAACAGGATACTAAAACACAAAACATTCAATACAATTCACCAATACATTAAAACACATTTACACTTGTATATATATATATATATTCCGTCCTTGACCAGAGCTTTAAGATCCTTAGAAAGTGTGTTTTGTTCCACAGGAGGGAGCAAAGTTGTTGAAAGCCTTTTTAGTTGTTTTTTTTTAGCTCCCGTAACCAGGAGCTTAGACATGCGCTTTAACACTTCGATAAAAAACACATCCGCATTTGTTCTCCGTGGCGCAGGTATTGGACAGATGGACCTGGGCAAAGCGAGCAAAGCCATGTTGGACGCCATGACGGCGGCGATACGAGAACTGAACCCGAAGTCTGTCGCTGTGATCAACATCGTGATCCTGCTCCAGCCGGTCTTCGACGCCTTCAGGTCAGAAAACGAGCTTGTGAACCCGCAAATGACAGATGATGCCGAATGCTAACCCGTATGCTAACTGTTCATTTGACCTTTACTCCACTTCAGAGCGGAGCTGGAAAACCGCTTTGGACAGGAAGCTCCTTCACCGAACTTCATGGGTAATTTTGTGTTAATTTTATCTGCATCGACCGCACTCTTTTAAATGACATCTTTACAATCTACATATCTGGGCCTGGAATTATACTTTTCAAACATAAGCCTTAGCTTTAGCAATCCCATGTTTGTGGCGCATTTTTAAAATATTTTTGATTTGGTAACTGTTTTTCTCAAGGACTCCTCATCGCCATGTTTGCTTTGACCTTTAGTGAAATGAAAAGTATTGTGATTATAAAAACAATCGATGGGCAGTCTAGAATCGCTTGCGCCCAACCCATGAGTAATCTGAAAATTGTCACTTTATGTTTCAGGAAAATTGAAGAATCTTGGTCAAAAATTAAAAAAATCTCGAACGGGAGCAATTATTGGTCCATCGAAGCCTCAACCTGCTGTTTTCAGTGTGATCGCATGCACTGCCACAGCTCTTCCCGCCTTGAAGAACGCACTGGAGGCTCTGGTTCAGAAGCAACTTATCGAGAAGGAATTCGAGCTTCAGGAGCTTTGTCGACTGACCGAAATGGAGGTGGCGGCAGTGCAAGCTAAAGCCCGATCCTTTGGCGTTAGTCTGGACCACAGAATTCGACAAAACACCAACGCGGGCAAATTAGAAGCAAAAAATCGGGCCAATTCCGGGGAAAAGATCGTTGTTCTTAGCGGCCTTAAAGAAGATGTTTTCATAGTTGCAGATTTAGTCAACAAAGCGATCAAAAATGCGCTAAGTGAAGACCTACGGGAAAGAGAAGAGGAGAGTTTGGCTCAGAGAGTTCAGTGGATGTATTTGGAAGACGGAGAAGACTGGAAGAATTTCAGTCTCAAACAAAACTCCATGCTGGAGGAGGCAGAGAAAAAACAGGAAGTGTTTGTGAAAACGGAGGTAAACGGGAACAAAGTGAAAGTGAATCTTAAGGCATTAGAAGCAACCGTAAAAACCACAGGGAAGAAGTACGGTGTGAAGCGCTGTGAGATGGACACAGGTGGGCGGACAAGTGTTTAAAGGTGTCACTTTTCTGATGGAGGGGCCGCCATCTGCTTGTCTTAACTGCCTGGAATGTCTGTGGCGCCACCAGGCCATGTTACAGGTCAGATCTGGGGAAAGGGGGCTCTAGTCACAGTCCAGAATTGCATTTGTGAGCATTCCGGGCCAATCTGCGACGTCAGGTGGCAAAACCCTCCACCAGAAAGGTTTCCCTGTGCGCCTGCGAAAATAAAATATAACGTACGATGACGTTTTATTCTTGATTTTCCAGATATTGAGTTGCCTGGATACTGGAATCCGATGGCGGGGGAAAACTTTAAAAAGGTGGAACTGGATCCAAAGTCCAAGGAGTTTCAAGACATTGCCAGAGGATTTTTCAAAACGGCAAAATTCAAAATACACAAGGTAACGCATACAAGGAACCGCAGAGCCAATCACGTGCAAGGTTGTAGGAGGTCCTTGCCCCTCCCCTTACTATTTAGCAATGAGATATGCTGGCTGTCAATCAAACCTGTTGCTTACGCCAGCGTAAATTAGCCTCAGGTAAAGAAGGCCCGTGATTATTAGTTCATACCTTCATTTACATAAAAAAAATGGAGAAATAAAAACAACGGGATCATGTAGAGTTTAGAAAAGAACCATAGATGTGTCAGTAGAATTAAATGGATTCCAGAGCTAAATCACACTATTCCTATTTGGAACGTGGCGGCTAGCAGGCTAGCTACGTCCACACCTGTCTACAGTATATGGGGAACTGTAAGTAACTTTTATCCAGTCACGACTCATTTGTTGTCGCGTGACGCAGACGTCACACATGCTTTTGCCTCTCGCTGTTAAAGAGTGATGAAAAATAGAGCATAAAACTGAAAAGTAAAAGGGTTGATAGTTGAAGAAGACAGAAGTTCTGGGCTTTGATCCTTATCTACAGCGGCGAGTCGCTGACACTTAAAAGACAAACTTTTGTGGACATTTCCCCCTCTGCACTGGACACGCCCTCTGCACCGGACACGCCCTCTGCACCGGATACGCCCTCTGCACCGGACACGCCCTCAAAGCTTTCAAGAGCATGGACTTTGTGTCTTAAATATAACACCCGGACAGTTGGAAATGAGGCTCGTTAAAACTGTTTGCAAGTAGTCTAATGTTTATTAGCATACCATATGTAAACTAGCATTAGCATTAGCTGCTAATGACCTGAAACAAACAGCTCCGCCTCAGTCTGGAGTGACCTCTGTAAGTCCACTGGTCCCTCCTGACCTCAGTCACACATTTCTGGACAAACGGGGTCTTTTGGGGGCGTGACAGACGAGAAACAATCCTTTGTTTTCAGACTTTTTGTTGACATGACCCACAGTCAGGGCCGGCCCAAGCGAAAACATTTTTGGGGGCCCCTCACCACGTCATCAGAATCAGTTTTATTGCCATTGTCAGTAAACAATTCACATATTGGAACTTTCTTCAACGCAAACAAAGCACCAAAACTCCAGGGCATCTGTTTGCCAGTTAGTTTATTCTCAACACCTCACAAGCACAAATATTGATAACTTAAATCCCACAATGCAACTTGGTATTCCGCTGACATCACCTCTACTCCCTGTACAAATAACACACCTCCGAGATATGTTTTTGGGTGTATTTGTGGGCGTTAAGGGTCGACAGCCACATTAGCACATTAGTTTAAATGAATGAACAGGGGGGTCTGGGGGCCCTCCCCCAGAGATTTTCAGACCTTTTTTGGGTCTTCTGCTGCATTTTAATGTGGTCCAGCCGCTAAAGTAAGAGTAAAATGTTGAGGTTGTAATGCTATAAAATGATGATGTGATGAAACTGTGCCAGGAGAAAATTATTATTATTATTATTAGGCCCGAGCGCCACAAGCTGGCGAGAGGCCTATTAATCTCGTAAGGCCGTGCGAAGCACGGCTGCGAAAGTGCGCACGTAATCGAAATCGAGCGCGAAGCGCTCGCCCACTTCCAAACACTCACTAACGCACTCCTTCACTCATGCACGCCCCGTGCATACTAATTAGTAGTAGGAAAATGGAACATTACCGTTGTAAACGGGCGAAGCCCGTGCAAAAGTGCGCACTAAACGAGCACTTTACATTGAGATGACGACCGCTTCGCGGTCGTCATCCCCATATAAAGCACTCATTTGCGCTAAGTAGCTCACGAATACGTTCCCCATCTCTTGCATGTTCCGTGCATATAAGCATGTAATGTAAAAATTGAACATTATTACTGTATAGAGGGCCAAAAACACAAAGTGGGCGGAGCCCACTCAAAATTAACGAAAGTACCCGTCAGTGACCAGGGACCCACACCATGAGGTAGGAAAGCGCGAGCGCTTTCCGAAAATGTATAGTTTATGATATTTGAAAAATGGGAAACATTGTTTTCGCATCGGAATATTATTAGGCCCGAGCCCCAGCAGGGCGGAGGGCCTATTGCTCCCGCAACGCTGCCGAAGGCAGCGTTGCAACTGTCTGACCAAACATGCGGGCACAGCCCGCATGTTTGGTACCCCGTCGCCCCTGGCAAGTACAGTGAACTAGCCCATGCCGAAGGCATGGATCATGCATACTTACTCCTGCTATGACAGAAATAGTCAACAATTAGTGAATGGGCGTAGCCCATTCACTAATTGTTGACAACAGCAGCGCGAAGCGCTACATTCCTCCAAAAACCCTCCTGGCATCGTCCCGTACGCGAGAGTCCATGCCGCAGGCATGGGCCATGCTTGTATCTGCTCAAATCAATGGAAGTCTATGGGGAGTGGGCGGGGCATCCCGACAGAATGGGGAGTGACGAGCGCGTAAGCGCTCGTAATGATGATTCCACCCCATGACGGCATCGGGAAGGCTTAGAGCTTTCAAACGATGTATAATTTGTTGTTATAGTGGAAACGGCTATATTGTTTTTGCTAAAAATATTATTATTAGGCCCGAGCCCCAGCAGGGCGGAGGGCCTATTGCTCCCGCAACGCTGCCGAAGGCAGCGTTGCAACTGTCTGCCCCGTCGCCCCTGGCAAGTACAGTGAACTAGCCCATGCCGAAGGCATGGATCATGCATACTTACTCCTGCTATGACAGAAATAGTCAACAATTTGTGAATGGGCGTAGCCCATTCACAAATTGGGGCATCAAAAGTTATCCATCATCAAAAGCATCAAAAGTTAGTCATATTTTGATTTTAAGTGCTACGGTCTCTGTGCCGTGGAGCTGCAAATATACTGTCACAAATGGGAAAAACGCCAAATCCTTGAAATGTTCACATTTACGCTTCACACTTTAACAAACTCCTCCGTGGGCAATAGCTCGATCAAGCTTTACTTTGGGAAAAATCATCTACACAAGCGGGGCATCAAAAGTTATCCATATTTTTATTCCAAGTGCTACGGTCTCTGTGCGGCGGAGCAGCACATTTGACTGACACTTGTGTTGATTTGCACTGGATTGGCCATGTCCAATGTGTCGCCGTCTGTCAAGTTCTTTTTTAATTCAACACACAATAAGGGCGCCATCTTTATCAAGTCAAAAGCGCAGAGTCGGAAGGCCGGCGGCCCGCGAGGGCCGTTGGATGCCGCTTGCGGCTTTAATTAGGCCCGAGCGCCACAAGCTGGCGAGAGGCCTATTAATCTCGTAAGGCCGTGCGAAGCACGGCTGCGAAAGTGCGCACGTAGTGCGCACAAAATCGAGCGCGAAGCGCTCGCCCACTTCCAAACACTCACTAACGCACTCCTCCACTCATGCACGCCCCGTGCATACTAATTAGTTGTAGGAAAATGGAACATTACCGTTGTAAACGGGCGAAGCCCGTGCAAAAGTTCGCACTAAACGAGCACTTTACATTGGGATGACGACCGTGAAGCGGTCGTCATCCCCATATAAAGCACTCATTTGCGCTAAGTAGCTCACGAATACGTTCCCCATCTCTTGCATGTTCCGTGCATATAAGCATGTAAGGCAAAAATTGAACATTATTACTGTATAGAGGGCCAAAAACACAAAGTGGGCGGAGCCCACTCAAAATTATCGAAAGTACCCGTCAGTGACCAGGGACCCACACCATGAGGTAGGAAAGCGCGAGCGCTTTCCGAAAATGTATAGTTTATGATATTTGAAAAATGGGAAACATTGTTTTCGCATCGGAATATTATTCTTTCTTTCTTTCTTTCTTCTTCTTCTCGGGACCAACCCCCCTATTTTTCACCCAGTGAACATTGACGAAAAGTCACAAAAATTTGCACGCCTCTAAAAATCGTGCCTCTCTACATTCTGGCTATTTCCCTTTTCTAAAATTAAAAAAATTGGCGCGTCAGCGCCCCCAAATGTACCAAAAATGCATTGAGAGATGGGAAATGACCCAAAAAAAATCTGATCGTAGAATCATGAAATTTGGCGCAGAGGTAGATGGTGACAAGAGAAGTAAAAAATATTATTACGGCAACGCCGTCCGCCCAACCAAATGTCGGCCATATTGCTTCAAAAATGGCTAAACATGACTTCGGAGTTTTTCCAAACGTCGTACTTTTACGAACTCCTCCCAGGGCGTTGGCCCTAAAAAGCTGAAATTTGGTGAAAATGCTACTGAGGAGTGGGACATCAAAAGTTATCCAAATTACATTGATACCTCTCACGGTCTCTGTGCGGCGAAGCCGCAAACTGTAGCTAGAATTTCAGAAATCTCCCATATTTAAAATTTCTGCCGTTTGCGCAGATAAAGTCCGAATTGCGTCAAATTAGAATCAGTTGTTAAACTCTTTGCCCTAAACCTACTTGAAGTGAAATAAATTCATTTGGCGCCACAGCGCCCCCTACAGATTTTATATGGAGGTTAAATGTTTAGTTTTGCAAAATTATATGAAATTTGACACACAACTCAATTTTAGCATCCCCATCAAAAAAGTCAATGAGACCCATGTCATAATTGTTATGACGTTGCCGTAACGATGACCGAAACCTTTCATGTTATTCCAATGGGGAAATCGCCAGAACATGTTTACACTTTAGACTTTCACGAACTCCTCCCAGGGCGTTAGCCCTATTAACCTGAAATTTGGTGAGACTCATCTTCAGGACCATCAAAAGTTATCCACATTTTCATTCAAAGAGTCACGGTGTCTGTGCGGCAAAGCTGCACATTTTGCAAAGAATTCAAAATAAAATTGCTTTTTGATGGTAAAACAAAGGGGAGAAGATGTGACAGCGTCACAGATTCAGCAGTAGGCGTAATAAAAGGACAATTGGGGCGCGTTAGCGCCCCCTCCTCTTGCGGCGTGGCGGCGGTGTGGCGGCGGCGTGGCGAGGGCCGATCATTGCCGCTTGCGGCTATATTTATTATTATTATTATTATTATTATTATTATTATTATTATTATTATGTTATTAATACATTAGTGTACTTAATTACTCAATACAATATTGGCTATGAAAAATAATTATGGTCAAATTGATTCATTTTAACTGAAAATGTAAAAGTAATAGTTATCCTTACTAATTTATCTTTTACAGCTCCCAACTGTTCCTTCTTGCCAAAGTGACAAAACAAGTTATATTAAATTTAAAAAATGGCATAAGCATTGCTTGATTAACAATTAACACTGATAAAACAAACATGTTATTCCCAGAGAATGAACAGAACTAGAAGTGAAGGTCCAAACCTCGCTCTAGTGAAGAGACTGCGTTTCTGCAGCTTTGCCACATTTATATAAAAATATATAGTATTATTCTATAACAGACGTAATCATAATATGTCTGGTTATTTTTCACTATCAATTTATTATAATTTATAACAAATAGTCTAATGATGCTTTTTAAATAAATTGAAATGTTTTATTGCTCTATTAAAAGTGAATTACAATATAAATGTTTGTTCTGATCTGAACATCACACACTGGACATGAAACAATGCTGCGATGTGATTGGCTGATGGACCTGACGTGCATAAACCTTTACGTTCCTCTCATTGCACGTTAAGAAGTCAAAGTGAAACAGACATCACGAGTCACGATTGATCTCACACATGGTGATGTGAGAGAGAGGGACGCAAACTCAAACCCGCTCATCTCTGACTGAGGCTGCACAGGGGCCCGGGACAGGGGCCCGGGACAGGGGCCGCACACTGTTCACTCCAAAGTTTCACGTCAGAGGTTCTGGACGAGACGGCGCTCGTCCGGACCGGATCTCCGCCTCATAGTGACCTGGGGCATAGACGCCCCTCCCCGGCCTCACCTGCAGCTGACACTACGGGGCTGGTGTAAATGTGAAGCTTATTATCTTTCATTCAGACATATTATTGTGCGCGGTGCAGAGCTCTCGTCTCCTCCAGCCTGAGCGAACTAACGTGACAGAATCGTGTTGTTTCAAACAGCAGCATTAACCGTCTCTTTGTAAGAGAAGTTCAATACCTGGAGAGTGTTGTTGAGTTTGCAGTTTCTTTACATCGTCAAGAAGTTTCTTCTTTCGTTTTTCGGCATCGGGGAGATATATTCCTCTGGACATGAGGACCACGTTCTGTTGTGTTTATGTTTTGCTCTCGTTCTGCTCGCGCACAATGAAGTTGCCCAATCAGCGCAGGTCTGGTGTCTTGGTTGCCAGATTGTCATTACAAATAAATGCGGTTTGTCCATTATGTGTTACCGCTGTGTGCGCTGCCGCGCCAGCAGCGCTACTACACTAGTGGCGCACGCTGCGCTTGCACTTCTCATAAGACGGGTTGCCAGATTGGGGGCCCTACTAACGCCTCGGGGCCCTACGCGGCTGCTTAGTTCGCTTATAGGCTGGGCTGGCCCTGCCCACAGTGAGCAATGGCAGTAGCAACGAGCCTGTCATGGCACTTCGGACCCATGAATAGTAAAAGCAGCATCAAAATGAGACCATTGTGTGCTTTCTGCATCTAATGATTAAGTGTTTTATTACCTACGAACCAACAGGTTGCTTATTATTCACCTTAACATTACAGTGAGAGCAAAACCTCACTCTTGCCTCTGAAAGTTGAACAGGACTGTCGCGCCTTCTTGTGCTTCTTCTGTAGATCGAGCGCGTGCAGAACTTCCACCTGTGGCGCAGCTTCTTTGTGATGAAGCAGAAGATGTTTATGAAGAACGGTGCCGCTGAACTGGGCGAGAAATACTTGTACCACGGCACCTCGGCTGAGACCTGCGACTGCATCGAGAAGGACCGCTTTGACCGAAGCCACACGGGGAAAAATGGTATTATTTCATTTAATTTATGGATGAATGGAACTGTAAGGACGAGAAGAAGGAGAGCGTGTGGGTCGTGTCAAATCGTTCTCCTGCTTAATCTTAACTTCCGATGAACGTCAGCACAATGACACCTAAAACATGCTTTGGAGCCTTTTTCATACATTTCAGGCCCTTAACTGTTTAAACACATTTTGCTAAATGGCCTTTCGACCGTCACTAATAAACACAAAAGCATTCTGTCTATCCAGAAGTAAGGATAAAGTCGGATGGAAGTTTGGAAATTTAAAACAGCGTCCAGAGGTTTGCTCAGGTTTGATCACAAAAATGATGTGGCGCAAACAAAAAAGTAACGAATCATATGGTGAAACGAGACAGGGATTCAAAGAGTGCATTTTTCAGCCGGGGTTGGGCGTGTCAAACAAACGCTGACTCATGCATTACTTTGTATCCTAGAGAAGAGGTTTAAAAAGAGACCGACACATTTAATGTATCTCCCAAACAAAGGCACAAACTGATATTTCTGCCCTTTTATGCTTCATTTTTCGGTCCATTCACGTTTTGTGCAATACTTGAACCTCAACCACCCTCGTGAGTCACTGTGAGATGGGTTCATTTCACTTTGTTCTCACTGTGTTTTACAGCTGCTGCTTACGGTAAAGGAGTTTACTTTGCCATCGACGCTGACTACTCTGCAGGTCACAGATACTCCAAACCTGACGCTGCCGGGCTGAAGCGCATGTACGTGGCCCGAGTGCTGACCGGCCGCCACACTTTGGGAAACTCGTCCATGGTGGTTCTTCCAAAGCGCAGCGCCGACCCCAGCGACCGATACGACAGCCTGGTGGACAATCTGCAGAGTCCCAGAATGTTTGTGATATTCCATGATGACCAGGCGTATCCGGAGTACCTCATCACCTTCAGCTGAACAAGCCTGTGGTGTGTTTTTAATGGAGTGCACAAGTGGGATTACATGCACATCAAATTCACAAATGTTATTAATAATACTGTTATACTTATTCATACTTTGTATTAGATTTTACTGAAACAAAACCTTTTAAAGATCTCAATATTTTCAAAACATGTTCTCCATAATTTCACTGATGTGGTAAATGTTAAAAAAAAAAATCAGCTCCTCCAGATCCAAGGCAATGGTCGCCCACCGGAAAAAAAACATACTTTAACTTTAACTACATAATTGTAGTTAAAATATGCACTTTGTAACTTGTCTGGTGGAGGTCTGGGTCTATGCTATTACTGTTCCTCATATGTTCCAGAGTATGGCATTACATGTATCTATCTAGGTTTAGAATTTATTTGATTACATATATACCTTTAATGCTGAGATATACTTTGAAAAATGATTTTTAATTCAATTCAATTTAATTCATTTTTGTAATACCCAAAGGCACTTTATATATATTTTGTTGGGAAACTCAGAGCAATGACATTATAATCAAAATCTTCCTATATTTTAATCAATCGAGCTAATACAATACAATAAAATGTTTTTTTTGGTGCTTTGAATAAAGGTGTTCGTATGATCGTTTGGAGGGTGGAGGATGTAGCACCTTCTCGTCTCATGAAAACGTTATTGCTCTGCCTGGATTGTTCCACAGTATGGCTTTAAACTAATTTCCAACGATTATTATGCTGTTCTCCATGGCAACGGGTGTAGAGGGGGGAAAAGCAGACAATTCCAGTTAAAGCAAAAACAACAATACGGTGGCAAACCCCGCACCAAACATGTAACGGTGCCTCTGTACGAAACAAATGTCCAAATCATGGAAATTAAAGTGTCTAAACATTTGATTAATATTGTATTCTGTGTCTTCTTCCATCACATGTGAGGCCTGTGTTGAAACTGGATCTGTTCGACCCGGTCTGCTATTTATAACCGTGTGTTTATGCAGGACTGGTGAGAGCAGCCACAAGACGTACTGGCGACATTTAACCGTTAAAGGCAAAACCGGGAATATTTTCATTAAAACGCTTGCTGCGATGGCGTCCGGCGAGTTTTATCTGTCCTCAGAGTGGGAGGAAAAGTGGAGGGCGGAGAAGGAACGCTGGAAACGGACGGCCGAGGAAGGGGGAGAAGGTGCGGAGAGGAACGAGCAAGAGCTGAGGCGAATCGTGGCCTACAATGACGCCAAAATGGGACGGTCCAGTGCGGGGCGGAACGGGGCAAGCGCCAAGCAAGTTTGCGAAGGGCCGTCGGTTGATGAAACGCTCAATTACGCGATCGAAAACTATGCGTGTGATATATTTGGGATTTTGGTGGGTTTCTGGAAGACGAGCGTTCTCACCGACTTGATTTTAGTTTCGGGAAATGGACAACGTTACCTAGTGCATAACCCTGTACTCGCCGCTCTCAGCTCATCTGTGCGCCGTAGACTCGCTGAAGAGAAATCCTTACGTGGTTGGACCTTAAATTTGGGTTCTGAAGTGGACGACGTCGGACTACAAGCTGTTCTGGAGTTTGCGTACGCTGGTGTCGTGCCGTCTTGGAACGAGGAAACTGTAGAGTCGGTCATCGCCGCAGCTAAAGCTATGGAAATAGCAAGAATGGTGGAGATTTGCGGCACGAGGACAGGGAAGAGTGGACCGCAAGATGGACGGCAAGAGTTGAAGAAGACGCTAGAAGAGATAAACCAGCTCAGGAGTGAAGACGTGGGCTGTGATGTAGTGCTGGACGTCAATGGTGTTTTCTATCATGGTGAGTAATTAACCATCTCGCGCTAACTGATTTTCTATACGTCACACGGACACGAGTCCTTCTCCTTGATGTTCCTTAGGCATTTTATAGTCCAGAGATGTTTTCCGCACTTTCCCTGATACCTTTTGTGCTCAAATTCCGCGTAGGAAGTGTTGCGGGCTTTGTCGTATCATCGTTTAAATATGCCGTCACATACAGCTCTACTGCCATCTGCTTGCATTACATGGCATAACAGATTGTTCTACAGAACTGTTACTTTCTACAGATTGTTCTGTAGAAAGTAACGTTGACTATTTCAAATGTGACACTGAACGTATTTCCTGTTCCTCTAGCGCACAGGGTGATCCTGGCTGCCAGCAGTCACTTCTTCCGTGGGATGTTCACAAGTGGAATGAAAGAATGCAGTCAGAGTTGCGTCGCTTTACCGTTCCCGTTTGCTCCGGAGCTTGAGGCCCTTATTGGCTGCTCCTACACCGGACGTCTTCACCTAAACTGGGACTGCGTCTTTGAAATCGCCTGCACTGCCCTCCAACTTCAGTTTTCACCAGCTTTATCCTTGTGCTTCAAATTTATGCCGGAACAAATCGACACCGACTCCTGCTTGGACGTGATATCTTTTGCTGAGGCGTATGGGATGACAGAGCTTCGTGACGACGCTAACGATTTTGTTCTGAGGAATTTTTGGGAGGTGTCTGAGACTGCCAAATTTCTCGATCTTTCCGCAGAACAACTCGTCCACTTTCTGAAATGCGACGGACTGTGTGCACCGTCGGAACTAGCCGTGTTTCGATCAGTGATTTCTTGGATCAAAGCTAGCCCAGCGGAGAGACTTAATCAAGCTAGCGTACTTATGTCTGCCGTTCGTTTTCCTTTGATGACTTTTAGGGAGTTTCGCGAAGTCCGAGCTATCAACCTGCAAATGGAGTGCGCTGGGAACAGTGCAGAAGTTGAATTGCACGCATCGGCGCTGAAAGAGTTTATGCACCAGGACACACGAGCCCAATGCAGAGTTCGAAAGCCAAAAGATGCGTTGGTTTTAGTGGGGGGGGACCAGCTCAATCCGGATGTGGGGCGGCGGATCCCGAGCAGAGAGGTGTGGTTCGCTAACGGTCTTCGTAGGGGCACAGGGCTGATTAAAGACATCGAATGGAGAAAACTGGCGGAGATTCCGGACCAGCCAAAGTTCAGGCACGGCGTGGCGGCCATCGGAGGAGAACTCTACGTGATCGGTGGCTGTTACTTCTACACTAAAGAGGACATCATGAAATCAGCATACAGGTGAATTACTTGCATACAATTATACTTTTGCAAAACAGCTTTACGGCTTGGATTAAAGGTCAGTTGTGGAGCACTTTGGAATTGTTCTTATCTTGGCTGCTCAGGCTCTGGCTTCGCAAACCTCTGCCACGTGAGCAACTGACGTCACCCAAACATAAATAAATGTTTTCTTACATCTAAACCTAAACTGTACCTGAATTATACCTTTGAATCACGAAGCCGATCCCAGCAATTCACAGAAAAGCGTTTAGTAATCATCAGAGCCGAAGCGAGACAGCACACATTTCGGTGTGTACTACTCGTCCCAAAGTGAACCCGTCAATCATAACTTTTCTGCTCTTCTCCATGAAGCGTTTAACTTTCAGGTGTTTTTTATTGCTTTGAAAAACGTGCATTCTTACCGTGAGCTGGGTCGACCCTCCGCCGATCTGAGCTGTAACTTGGCCTGACTGCACGGCGAAACACGCAAAAAGACACAGATTAATCAGAGAAGATGTGAGACGGCTCAGAGCAGGATTGTGTAGCTTTAAAGACATTGTTCATCTTATCAGTTGATATTAGGGCATTGGTCATGAAAAGTGTCAATCAAGCATTTTCAGACAGAGGCCATGATATATTCGCTCAACCTGTCCCGTTGTTACAGATACAACCCCGAGCAGAGCAGCTGGAGGAGACTGGCCGACATGAATGAATTTAGAAGTAATTTCTCGTTAATTGCAAATGAGAGACGTCTCTTTGCAATTGGCGGCGATAAAGAGATCAACACCAACGTGGACTCGGTGGAGATGTACGACCCCGACACCGACAGCTGGAGGTAACGTTGTCTCATGAACCGGAAACGCCTGTAAATAATCAACAATCGATGTGCTACAGGGTTTGTGAGAGCTAGAATTAATATAGTTAGTTCGATTTAAATACAGCGTTTCTCCTTCAAAACTCGCTGTGTATGAATGTGGTGTGTCGAGTGAAAGGAGGTGGCTGGAGTGGCGTACAGTCTACCCCAGGGCAGTTGTGGCTGCATATTAAAGAAGACTTGTTTTTTTCGTCTTTTTTCATTATTAAACTACAACATAAATAGCTCACCATTTTACATGTTGTTCAAATTGATATAAAGCGACTTAGTAATCGAAATGGATCCATTGACTTGGATGAAACTGCAGTCCTGGGAAGCCATCATAGTGATCTTGATCGTGGCATTTCACTGCAACAAAGGAATTTTCAAACAAATTTCCACTTGCAGGACTAAAGATAGCCAAGACAATTATGAGGGGAACACAGTTGTAACAAGGTTAAAATCTCATAAACAGTGATTATACATAATATTCCCTCTTTAAGCGTCGAGGTACTTTCCAGACTACATGTAGAATATAGCATACATTTAAATATAGCAGAATATTGTCATTTCCCCCCCAATAATGAACATTTTCCTTTTCTAGCTTCGTCCGTCCATTGAACCGGGCACTGAGCGGTCAAGCTGCCTCTGTCTGTGACGGGTCCATCTTTATTTCCGGCGGCTTCAACAGCCAATACGAGTGCCTTGTGTCACTGTTTCTGTACCATCCTGCAGGGGGCTCCACCTACCTGCACGATATGAGCCGCGACCGAGCTCAGCACTCCATGGACGCTCTCCGTGGGCATCTCTATGTCGTCGGCGGCGTTTGCAATCTGCAGAGTTTTTACACGGACCAGCTTGTCTGCGAGGTGTACTCTCCCGGCGCCGATTCTTGGAGTGTTTTGGGGAATTTGCCCGTTGCGCATGTCGGAGCGGCCTCTGTCGTGTTGGAGGACAAACTGTATGTTTTGGGAGGGTACTGCCAGGAGGACTACACCGAATCGGGACGGGTGCATCGTTTTGACCCCAGTATAAATAAATGGGAGAGTATGGGTCGCCTTCCAGGGGCTGTGACTGACATAAGAGCGTGTTTAATGCATCTGCCTCACCGTTTAAGACAATAAAACTGCAGATTTCATACATGACATTGAACTGTTTTTTGTTTTTTTTTGCTTTACACTGTTTGTAAGAAGTTAAGAATGGTTTACAATATTAGTTTGTTTATAACAGAGTAGGCAGCCGTGTGCAAAAACACAATATTTCACAGATTTATAACTTGGTTTGTAGGTTTTAGAGCGAGACTCTGGAGGTGACGCTGACACTTTCTCTTTGTTTCTGTGATAAAGACGATGATTTCAGTCTTGTCTGAGTTCAGCTGGAGAAAGTTGTTTTGCATCACACACTGATCTGTTGGATGCAGTGACAGAGTGAATCCACTGGTCCAGATTCACCTGTCGACAGTGAAACATAGATCTGACTCGTCTGCATCATTGTGATAAGACACACCCCTGTTTCATATTAGCTGTCCCAACCGCAGCATGTACAGATTGAACAGAAGGGGTCCAAGGATTGACCCTTGGGGCGCCCCACAGGTCAATGTCATGCTCTCACTTCTCTCACTCATGTCACTTCCTGGTTTGACATGAGCAGCAGGCGTGACAGAGAGGTAATTCTACAACTGTTACTAAGCAACCAAGCTGTAAACAAGGGGCAATGTTCATGCAAATCATACAATAGTTAATTATTTGATGAATAATTACAATTTAATTTGTCAAATTATTGTTTAAACCAGTGATCCCCAAACTTTTTGACTCGAGGGCCACATTGGGTTCTAAGGGGCCGGGCCAGGAAAATATGGTGTGTTTGTGTGAACTAATGAATTACTATAAATTACAGGCAAGATTTGACCTGTAACTTGTAACAAAGCAACAAATGCAAGGCTCAATGTAATAATTGTTTTTCAAATGCATTAAATAATGACTAATTTAATTACATTTCAGTTGAATAAACACAGCAGGAAAACTGACCTTGTATTTCAGTGGGAACAGTGTTGTTGATCTCCCTGTTTTGCATCAAAGTCTGTAAGTTTTGTTGTTCTCAGGATCCTCTGGTGTTGCTCAGTGAAGCTGGATCTGTAACGTTTGTTCATGTTCATGACACTGAATGTCTCACATAAGCAGGTCGAGCAGAACAAGACCAGCATCTTCTGTACGTCCTCCGGAGGTTTTGTTTCGTTCAGTGAAGCATTAAAGTCGTTTAGTTTAAGAGTGTTGGACTGTTTTTTTATTAGCATTTCTTCTCCCCATAAATGATCTAGTAGTAACATCATGGAATGATTAATATCCATAAATAAAACATCTTAATAAATGTCACCAGAATATGCAACATTTTGACTTGAATGTTACATTTTTGCTCTTCTGTCCTTCTCACGTCTCCAGTGGTTGGACACTTTGTCCAGGTTGATGCTTCGTTTGCTTCTTGCTGTGACTTTATGCTCATCAACTGCTCCAAAATGTGCCACTTCAAGACCATTTCTGGATGATATTATTCATAAACTAACAGGGCCGCACCTGTCATAAACCGCACCTGTCATAAACCGCACCTGTCATAAACCGCAGGTGCCCACGTTTAACATGAGATATTTACACAGAAATAAACGCAGTCGTGATGCGTCTTTTAAACCGGAGGTCTCGTGGCGCACGCGGCGCATCCGCGGTCCGCTTTAGTCCTGCTTTAGTCCTGCTTTAGTCCTGCTTTAGACCTGCTTTAGTCCCGCTTTAGTCCCGCTTTAGACCTGCTTTAGTCCTGCTTTAGACCCGCTTTACACCTGCTTTAGTCCTGCTTTAGTCCTGCTTTAGTCCTGCTTTAGTCCTGCTTTAGTCCTGCTTTAGTCCTGCTTTAGACCTGCTTTAGTCCCGCTTTAGTCCCGCTTTAGACCTGCTTTAGTCCTGCTTTAGACCCGCTTTACACCTGCTTTAGTCCTGCTTTAGACCCGCTTTAACCTGCTTTAGTCCTGCTTTAGTCCTGCTTTAGACCCGCTTTAGTCCTGCTTTAGTCCTGCTTTAGTCCTGCTTTAGTCCTGCTTTAGACCCGCTTTACACCTGCTTTAGTCCTGCTTTAGTCCTGCTTTAGTCCTGCTTTAGTCCCGCTTTAGTCCCGCTTTAGTCCCGCTTTAGACCTGCTTTAGTCCTGCTTTAGACCTGCTTTAGTCCTGCTTTAGTCCTGCTTTAGTCCTGCTTTAGTCCTGATTTAGACCTGCTTTAGTCCTGCTTTAGTCCTGATTTAGACCTGCTTTACACCTGCTTTAGTCCTGCTTTAGTCCTGCTTTAGTCCTGCTTTACACCTGCTTTAGTCCTGCTTTAGTCCTGCTTTAGACCTGCTTTAGTCCCGCTTTAGTCCCGCTTTAGACCTGCTTTAGTCCTGCTTTAGACCCGCTTTACACCTGCTTTAGTCCTGCTTTAGACCCGCTTTACACCTGCTTTAGTCCTGCTTTAGTCCTGCTTTAGACCCGCTTTAGTCCTGCTTTAGTCCTGCTTTAGTCCTGCTTTAGTCCTGCTTTAGACCCGCTTTAGTCCTGCTTTAGTCCTGCTTTAGTCCTGCTTTAGTCCCGCTTTAGTCCCGCTTTAGTCCCGCTTTAGACCTGCTTTAGTCCTGCTTTAGACCTGCTTTAGTCCCGCTTTAGTCCCGCTTTAGACCTGCTTTAGTCCTGCTTTAGACCCGCTTTACACCTGCTTTAGTCCTGCTTTAGACCCGCTTTACACCTGCTTTAGTCCTGCTTTAGTCCTGCTTTAGACCCGCTTTAGTCCTGCTTTAGTCCTGCTTTAGTCCTGCTTTAGTCCTGCTTTAGTCCTGCTTTAGACCTGCTTTAGTCCTGCTTTAGTCCTGCTTTAGTCCTGCTTTAGTCCTGATTTAGACCTGCTTTAGTCCTGCTTTAGTCCTGATTTAGACCTGCTTTAGTCCTGCTTTAGTCCTGATTTAGACCTGCTTTAGTCCTGCTTTAGTCCTGATTTAGTCCTGCTTTAGTCCTGCTTTAGTCCTGCTTTAGTCCTGCTTTAGTCCTGCTTTAGACCCGCTTTAGTCCCGCTTTAGTCCAACTTCAGTCCTGTTTTAGACCCGCTTTAGAACAAATCACAGCTGTCTCTAGTGTCCCCTCTGTCCCCTCTGTCCTTGATGACTCTGTGTGGCTGATTGACCTGTGTCTTCACATCAGGATCATCTGCTCCTGAGCGCGTTACGTTGTGACATGAGATATTTACACAGAAATATGCTCCAGATAATGATGCACATGTGTCTTTGACTCGTGAGTCAGGTCTGGCCAAGAAAGTCTCATTTACACAATAGTGACATGTCAGTGTCTATTGAACGTGCCCGCGGTCCGCGCTGCGCCCCGGGCCGCGGTCCGCGCTGCGGGACTAATAAGGCTAATTTTTCAATAAATATGATTCTGATTGTAGTAAAACACACAGCGTTTTGAAACTAAAAATATAGAGGACACGACGTGTCCCCTGGACGGTGCTTCTACTGTCCACAAGATCTACAGTGTGTCAAAAACTTGCTCTTCCTGCTTTGATTGGCCCCAGTGGCCGTTTGTGGTCAATTTTATTTTCTTCGCGCCACAGATCTTATAGAGGGAACAGTGCCATCTCTTGGGGAAATGTGGGCATTACAGGCGAAAGGGGAAATGAACCGCCACAGTATCATGAGTTTGACTCCGACATTTGCTAAAAAATATTTTTTCTAAACCAAATTTCTAAAACCAATATTTTTTAATATAACTTGGACAAGCTTGGCGGACCGGATTGAAAGGCCCAGCGGGCCGGGTGCGGCCCGCGGGCCGTAGTTTGGGGACCACTGGTTTAAACTGTCATAAAAAGGTGTAAGTCACGTGCACATTTTCTCTGAATTATTGATGGAATGGCGCTTTTTGATGACATCACAGAGGGATTCTGTAATTCACAACCTTTTATTGGACAAACTGCCACTTGACAGATGTAAAAGTGTAATTGTTTACCACAGGGACTATATCATCAAACGTCATAATTAGAAAAACACGAGTCATATTGACTTCAATGTCTCTTCGAATAAAGACTGAACCAAACTGAATCTTGTCCGAATTGTGTCCCTCAGTCATGTGTTATTAGCGCCCTCTGCTGGCTCCATATATATCCCCTCTTCTCTGTCTCACTCTATTCCTCTGTCCTCGTCCTTTCTTGGTCTCGATGTCACTCTTGCTAAAACGTAATTTAACAAAAAAGTGGTTGTTTTCTAAATACAATAAAGCGGGTGACATGTTTTTGTCATAGTAAATGTCACTTTTCCATTTAAATGTATCCACTGTACTGTAACTCTACTGTAACTGTACTGTAACTGTAACTCTACTGTAACTCTACTGTAACTCTACTGTAACTGTACTGTAACTGTAACTCTACTGTAACTCTACTGTAACTCTACTGTAACTCTACTGTAACTGTACTGTAACTGTACTGTAACTGTAACTGTAACTCTACTGTAACTCTACTGTAACTGTACTGTAACTGTACTGTAACTCTACTGTAACTGTACTGTAACTGTACTGTAACTGTAACTCTACTGTAACTCTACTGTAACTCTACTGTAACTGTACTGTAACTGTAACTCTACTGTAACTCTACTGTAACTCTACTGTGACTCTACTGTAACTGTACTGTAACTGTACTGTAACTGTAACTGTAACTCTACTGTAACTCTACTGTAACTGTACTGTAACTGTACTGTAACTCTACTGTAACTCTACTGTAACTGTAACTCTACTGTAACTCTACTGTAACTGTACTGTAACTGTACTGTAACTCTACTGTAACTGTACTGTAACTCTACTGTAACTCTACTGTAACTGTATTGTAACTCTACTGTAACTGTATTGTAACTGTACTGTAACTGTACTGTAACTCTACTGTAACTGTACTGTAACTGTACTGTAACTGTATTGTAATTCTACTGTAACTCTACTGTAACTCTACTGTAACTGTACTGTAACTGTACTGTAACTGTACTGTAACTGTATTGTAACTCTACTGTAACTCTACTGTAACTCTACTGTAACTGTACTGTAACTGTATTGTAACTGTACTGTAACTCTACTGTAACTCTACTGTAACTGTACTGTAACTGTACTTTAACTCTACTGTAACTCTACTGTAACTGTACTGTAACTCTACTGTAACTGTACTTTAACTGTATTGTAACTGTACTGTAACTGTACTGTAACTGTATTGTAACTGTACTGTAACTGTATTGTAACTGTATTGTAACTGTACTGTAACTCTACTGTAACTGTACTGTAACTGTACTGTACTGTAACTGTACTGTAACTGTACTGTAACTCTACTGTAACTGTACTGTAACTGTACTGTACTGTAACTGTACTGTAACTGTACTGTAACTCTACTGTAACTCTACTGTAACTGTATTGTAACTCTACTGTAACTGTACTGTAACTGTACTGTAACTCTACTGTAACTCTACTGTAACTGTATTGTAACTCTACTGTAACTCTACTGTAACTCTACTGTAACTCTACTGTAACTCTACTGTAACTGTACTTTGACTGTACTGTAACTCTACTGTAACTCTACTGTAACTGTACTGTAACTGTACTGTAACTGTACTTTAACTGTATTGTAACTGTACTGTAACTGTACTGTAACTGTATTGTAACTCTACTGTAACTCTACTGTAACTGTATTGTAACTCTACTGTAACTCTACTGTAACTGTACTGTAACTCTACTGTAACTCTACTGTAACTGTACTGTAACTCTACTGTAACTGTACTTTAACTGTATTGTAACTGTACTGTAACTGTACTGTAACTGTATTGTAACTCTACTGTAACTCTACTGTAACTGTATTGTAACTCTACTGTAACTCTACTGTAACTGTACTGTAACTCTACTGTAACTGTACTTTAACTGTATTGTAACTGTACTGTAACTGTACTGTAACTGTATTGTAACTCTACTGTAACTCTACTGTAACTGTATTGTAACTCTACTGTAACTCTACTGTAACTGTACTGTAACTCTACTCTAGCTCTACTGTAACTGTATTGTAACTCTACTGTAACTCTACTGTAACTGTACTTTAACTGTATTGTAACTGTACTGTAACTGTACTGTAACTGTACTGTAACTGTACTGTAACTCTACTGTAAATCTACTGTAACTGTATTGTAACTGTATTGTAACTGTACTTTAACTCTACTGTAACTCTACTGTAACTGTACTTTAACTGTATTGTAACTGTACTGTAACTGTACTGTAACTCTACTGTAACTCTACTGTAACTCCACTGTAACTCTACTGTAACTGTATTGTAACTGTATTGTAACTGTACTTTAACTCTACTGTAACTGTACTGTAACTGTACTGTAACTGTACTGTAACTGTACTTTAACTGTACTGTAACTGTACTGTAACTGTACTTTAACTGTATTGTAACTGTACTGTAACTGTACTGTAACTGTATTGTAACTGTACTGTAACTGTACTGTAACTGTATTGTAACTGTACTGTAACTCTACTGTAACTGTATTGTAACTCTACTGTAACTCTACTGTAACTGTACTGTAACTCTACTCTAGCTCTACTGTAACTGTACTGTAACTCCACTGTAACTCTACTGTAACTGTATTGTAACTGTATTGTAACTGTACTTTAACTCTACTGTAACTGTACTGTAACTGTACTGTAACTGTACTGTAACTGTACTTTAACTGTACTGTAACTGTACTGTAACTGTACTTTAACTGTATTGTAACTGTACTGTAACTGTACTGTAACTGTATTGTAACTGTACTGTAACTCTACTGTAACTGTATTGTAACTCTACTGTAACTCTACTGTAACTGTATTGTAACTCTACTGTAACTCTACTGTAACTGTACTGTAACTGTACTTTAACTGTACTGTAACTCTACTGTAACTCTACTGTAACTGTACTTTAACTGTATTGTAACTGTACTGTAACTCTACTGTAACTCTACTGTAACTGTATTGTAACTGTATTGTAACTGTACTGTAACTCTACTGTAACTCTACTGTAACTGTACTGTAACTGTACTTTAACTGTACTGTAACTCTACTGTAACTCTACTGTAACTGTACTTTAACTGTATTGTAACTGTACTGTAACTCTACTGTAACTCTACTGTAACTGTACTTTAACTGTATTGTAACTGTACTGTAACTCTACTGTAACTCTACTGTAACTGTATTGTAACTGTACTGTAACTGTACTGTAACTGTACTGTAACTGTATTGTAACTGTATTGTAACTGTACTGTAACTCTACTGTAACTGTACTGTAACTGTATTGTAACTGTACTGTAACTGTATTGTAACTGTATTGTAACTGTACTCTAACTCTACTGTAACTGTACTGTAACTGTACTGTAACTGTATTGTAACTGTACTGTAACTGTACTGTAACTGTATTGTAACTCTACTGTAACTGTACTGTAACTGTAACTCTACTGTAACTCTACTGTAACTCTACTGTAACTGTACTGTAACTGTAACTCTACTGTAACTCTACTGTAACTGTACTGTAACTCTACTGTAACTGTACTGTAACTGTAACTCTACTGTAACCCTACTGTAACTCTACTGTAACTGTACTGTAACTGTAACTCTACTGTAACCCTACTGTAACTCTACTGTAACTGTACTGTAACTGTAACTCTACTGTAACTGTACTGTAACTCTACTGTAACTGTACTGTAACTGTAACTCTACTGTAACTCTACTGTAACTCTACTGTAACTGTACTGTAACTGTAACTCTACTGTAACTCTACTGTAACTGTACTGTAACTCTACTGTAACTGTACTGTAACTGTAACTCTACTGTAACCCTACTGTAACTCTACTGTAACTGTACTGTAACTGTAACTCTACTGTAACTCTACTGTAACTCTACTGTAACTGTACTGTAACTGTAACTCTACTGTAACTCTACTGTAATTCTACATCTTCAACGTGTGTGTTTTACTCTATAACGTAAAAAAAAAGAAAAGAAAAAAAAGGAGCCAGATTATTATTATTGTTAGTTCATTTATTTATTGAATTAATGGTGATCATTGATAAAATTGCTTATTTTGTTGTTGTTGTTTATCTCCGTGGATCTAGACTCAGTTTATTGCCACACACCAGAACATTCTACACACCGCAAAAGCATAGCAGCAGTTACCCCTGGTGGTGACGGTGGTGTATTTCGTCTTATTTATTTTTATTTTATGTATTGTTTTTATTAGATTGAAAATATAAATTCACAAAGTGCACGAGTGTATCTTTTCTAGTCTCAAGACGTTTTGCCTGAAATGTTCCACGATGCAGCATTACACTGTGACACCCACAGACGCCGCTCCACAGACCTGTTTGGGAGGTTTTATTAATGTTTCAGCCGTAAAAACAACAACAACAAAACCCGTCTTGTGATCGAATGAATTCAAGACAGAAATGTTTGATGTCCGTTTAAGGCAAAACAACGAGAAAAGTTACATGGTGCACCTTTTTAAACCAGCATTTATCAGTCCTGGTTTGGACCTGGTTTAGACCTGGTTTAGTCCTGGTTTAGGCCTGGTTTAGACCTGGTTTAGACCTGGTTTAGACCTGGTTTAGGCCTGGTTTAGTCATGGTTTAGTCATGGTTTAGTCCTGGTTTAGTCATGGTTTAGTCCTGGTTTAGGCCTGGTTTAGACCTGGTTTAGACCTGGTTTAGTCATGGTTTAGACCTGATTTAGACCTGGTTTGGACCTGGTTTGGTCCTGGTTTAGACCTGGTTTAGACCTGGTTTAGACCAGGTTTAGACCTGGTTTGGTCCTGGTTCAGACCTGGTTTAGACCTGGTTTAGACCTGGTTTAGTCATGGTTTAGACCTGGTTTAGACCTGGTTTAGACCTGGTTTAGACCTGGTTTAGACCTGGTTTAGACCTGTTTTAGGCCTGGTTTAGTCATGGTTTAGTCATGGTTTAGTCCTGGTTTAGGCCTGGTTTAGGCCTGGTTTAGACCTGGTTTAGTCATGGTTTAGACCTGGTTTAGACCTGGTTTAGACCTGGTTTAGTCATGGTTTAGACCTGATTTAGACCTGGTTTAGACCTGGTTTGGTCCTGGTTTAGACCTGGTTTAGACCTGGTTTAGACCGGGTTTAGACCTGGTTTGGTCCTGGTTCAGACCTGGTTTAGACCCGGTTTGGTCCTGGTTTAGGCCTGGTTTAGACCTGGTTTAGACCTGGTTTAGACCTGGTTTATACCTGGTTTGGTCCTGGTTTAGACCTGGTTTAGACCTGGTTTGGTCCTGGTTTAGACCTGGTTTAGACCTGGTTTAGACCTGGTTTAGACCTGGTTTGGTCCTGGTTCAGACCTGGTTTAGACCCGGTTTGGTCCTGGTTTAGGCCTGGTTTAGACCTGGTTTAGACCTGGTTTAGACCTGGTTTAGACCTGGTTTGGTCCTGGTTTAGACCGGGTTTAGACCTGGTTTAGACCTGGTTTAGTCATGGTTTAGACCTGGTTTAGGCCTGGTTTAGACCTGGTTTAGACCTGGTTTGGTCCTGGTTTAGACCTGGTTTAGACCTGGTTTAGACCTGGTTTGGTCCTGGTTTAGACCTGGTTTAGACCTGGTTTAGACCTGGTTTGGTCCTGGTTTAGACCTGGTTTTGACCTGGTTTAGACCTGGTTTGGACCTGGTTTAGGCCTGGTTTAGACCTGGTTTAGACCTGGTTTAGACCTGGTTTGGTCCTGGTTTAGACCTGGTTTAGACCTGGTTTAGACCTGGTTTGGTCCTGGTTTAGACCTGGTTTAGGCCTGGTTTAGTCCTAGTTTAGGCCTGGTTTAGACCTGGTTTAGACCTGGTTTAGGCCTGGTTTAGACCTGGTTTAGGCCTGGTTTAGGCCTGGTTTAGACCTGGTTTAGGCCTGGTTTAGGCCTGGTTTAGGCCTGGTTTAGACCTGGTTTAGTCATGGTTTAGACCTGGTTTAGACCTGGTTTAGACCTGGTTTCGGCCTGGTTTAGTCATGGTTTAGTCATGGTTTAGTCATGGTTTAGACCTGGTTTAGACCTGGTTTAGACCTGGTTTAGTCATGGTTTAGACCTGGTTTAGACCTGGTTTAGACCTGGTTTAGACATGGTTTGGTCCTGGTTTAGACCTGGTTTAGACCTGGTTTAGACCTGGTTTAGACCTGGTTTAGTCATGGTTTAGACCTGGTTTAGACCTGGTTTAGACCTGGTTTAGGCCTGGTTTAGTCATGGTTTAGTCATGGTTTAGTCCTGGTTTAGTCCTGGTTTAGTCCTGGTTTAGGCCTGGTTTAGGCCTGGTTTAGACCTGGTTTAGACCTGGTTTAGTCATGGTTTAGACCTGATTTAGACCTGGTTTAGACCTGGTTTGGTCCTGGTTTAGACCTGGTTTAGACCTGGTTTAGACCGGGTTTAGACCTGGTTTGGTCCTGGTTCAGACCTGGTTTAGACCTGGTTTAGACCTGGTTTAGTCATGGTTTAGACCTGGTTTAGACCTGGTTTAGACCTGGTTTAGACCTGGTTTGGTCCTGGTTTAGACCTGGTTTAGACCTGGTTTAGACCTGGTTTAGGCCTGGTTTAGTCATGGTTTAGTCATGGTTTAGTCTTGGTTTAGGCCTGGTTTAGTCATGGTTTAGACCTGGTTTAGACCTGGTTTAGACCTGGTTTAGTCATGGTTTAGACCTGATTTAGACCTGGTTTAGACCTGGTTTGGTCCTGGTTTAGACCTGGTTTAGACCTGGTTTGGACCGGGTTTAGACCTGGTTTGGTCCTGGTTCAGACCTGGTTTAGACCCGGTTTGGTCCTGGTTTAGGCCTGGTTTAGACCTGGTTTAGACCTGGTTTAGACCTGGTTTATACCTGGTTTGGTCCTGGTTTAGACCTGGTTTAGACCTGGTTTGGTCCTGGTTTAGACCTGGTTTAGACCTGGTTTAGACCTGGTTTAGACCTGGTTTGGTCCTGGTTCAGACCTGGTTTAGACCCGGTTTGGTCCTGGTTTAGGCCTGGTTTAGACCTGGTTTAGACCTGGTTTAGACCTGGTTTAGTCATGGTTTGGTCCTGGTTTAGACCTGGTTTGGACCTGGTTTGGTCCTGGTTTAGACCGGGTTTAGACCTGGTTTAGACCTGGTTTAGTCATGGTTTAGACCTGGTTTAGACCTGGTTTAGACCTGGTTTGGTCCTGGTTTAGACCTGGTTTAGACCTGGTTTAGGCCTGGTTTAGGCCTGGTTTAGACCGGGTTTAGACCTGGTTTGGTCCTGGTTCAGACCTGGTTTAGACCTGGTTTAGACCTGGTTTAGTCATGGTTTAGACCTGGTTTAGACCTGGTTTAGACCTGGTTTAGACCTGGTTTGGTCCTGGTTTAGACCTGGTTTAGACCTGGTTTAGACCTGGTTTAGGCCTGGTTTAGTCATGGTTTAGTCATGGTTTAGTCCTGGTTTAGGCCTGGTTTAGGCCTGGTTTAGACCTGGTTTAGTCATGGTTTAGACCTGGTTTAGACCTGGTTTAGACCTGGTTTAGTCATGGTTTGGTCCTGGTTTAGACCTGGTTTGGACCTGGTTTGGTCCTGGTTTAGACCTGGTTTAGACCTGGTTTAGACCTGGTTTAGACCTGGTTTGGTCCTGGTTCAGACCTGGTTTAGACCCGGTTTGGTCCTGGTTTAGGCCTGGTTTAGACCTGGTTTAGACCTGGTTTAGACCTGGTTTGGTCCTGGTTTAGACCGGGTTTAGACCTGGTTTAGACCTGGTTTAGTCATGGTTTAGACCTGGTTTAGGCCTGGTTTAGACCTGGTTTAGACCTGGTTTGGTCCTGGTTTAGACCTGGTTTAGACCTGGTTTAGACCTGGTTTGGTCCTGGTTTAGACCTGGTTTAGACCTGGTTTAGACCTGGTTTGGTCCTGGTTTAGACCTGGTTTAGACCTGGTTTAGACCTGGTTTGGTCCTGGTTTAGTCCTGGTTTAGGCCTGATTTAGACCTGGTTTAGACCTGGTTTAGTCATGGTTTATACCTGGTTTATACCTGGTTTGGTCCTGGTTTAGACCTGGTTTAGACCTGGTTTAGACCTGGTTTAGACCTGGTTTGGTCCTGGTTCAGACCTGGTTTAGACCCGGTTTGGTCCTGGTTTAGGCCTGGTTTAGACCTGGTTTAGACCTGGTTTAGACCTGGTTTAGACCTGGTTTGGTCCTGGTTTAGACCGGGTTTAGACCTGGTTTAGACCTGGTTTAGTCATGGTTTAGACCTGGTTTAGGCCTGGTTTAGACCTGGTTTAGACCTGGTTTGGTCCTGGTTTAGACCTGGTTTAGACCTGGTTTAGGCCTGGTTTAGACCGGGTTTAGACCTGGTTTGGTCCTGGTTCAGACCTGGTTTAGACCTGGTTTAGACCTGGTTTAGTCATGGTTTAGACCTGGTTTAGACCAGGTTTAGACCTGGTTTAGACCTGGTTTGGTCCTGGTTTAGACCTGGTTTAGACCTGGTTTAGACCTGGTTTAGACCTGGTTTAGGCCTGGTTTAGTCATGGTTTAGTCATGGTTTAGTCCTGGTTTAGGCCTGGTTTAGGCCTGGTTTAGACCTGGTTTAGTCATGGTTTAGACCTGGTTTAGACCTGGTTTAGACCTGGTTTAGTCATGGTTTGGTCCTGGTTTAGACCTGGTTTAGACCTGGTTTGGTCCTGGTTTAGACCTGGTTTAGACCTGGTTTAGACCTGGTTTAGACCTGGTTTAGACCTGGTTTGGTCCTGGTTTAGACCTGGTTTAGGCCTGGTTTAGACCTGGTTTAGACCTGGTTTGGTCCTGGTTCAGACCTGGTTTAGACCCGGTTTGGTCCTGGTTTAGGCCTGGTTTAGACCTGGTTTAGACCTGGTTTAGACCTGGTTTGGTCCTGGTTTAGACCTGGTTTAGACCTGGTTTGGTCCTGGTTTAGACCTGGTTTAGACCTGGTTTAGACCTGGTTTGGTCCTGGTTTAGACCTGGTTTAGACCTGGTTTAGACCTGGTTTGGTCCTGGTTTAGTCCTGGTTTAGGCCTGGTTTAGACCTGGTTTAGACCTGATTTAGACCTGGTTTAGACCTGGTTTAGTCATGGTTTATACCTGGTTTATACCTGGTTTGGTCCTGGTTTAGACCTGGTTTGGTCCTGGTTTAGACCTGGTTTAGACCTGGTTTAGACCTGGTTTAGACCTGGTTTAGACCTGGTTTGGTCCTGGTTTAGACCTGGTTTAGTCCTGGTTTAGACATGGTTTAGACCTGGTTTAGACCTGGTTTAGACCTGGTTTAGACCTGGTTTGGTCCTGGTTTAGACCTGGTTTAGGCCTGGTTTAGACCTGGTTTAGACCTGGTTTGGTCCTGGTTTAGACCTGGTTTAGACCTGGTTTAGACCTGGTTTGGTCCTGGTTTAGACCTGGTTTAGACCTGGTTTAGACCTGGTTTGGTCCTGGTTTAGTCCTGGTTTAGGCCTGGTTTAGACCTGGTTTAGACCTGATTTAGACCTGGTTTAGACCTGGTTTAGTCATGGTTTATACCTGGTTTATACCTGGTTTGGTCCTGGTTTAGACCTGGTTTGGTCCTGGTTTAGACCTGGTTTAGACCTGGTTTAGACCTGGTTTAGACCTGGTTTAGACCTGGTTTGGTCCTGGTTTAGACCTGGTTTAGTCCTGGTTTAGACATGGTTTAGACCTGGTTTAGACCTGGTTTAGACCTGGTTTAGACCTGGTTTGGTCCTGGTTTAGACCTGGTTTAGGCCTGGTTTAGACCTGGTTTAGACCTGGTTTGGTCCTGGTTTAGACCTGGTTTAGGCCTGGTTTAGGCCTGGTTTAGACCTGGTTTAGACCTGGTTTAGACCTGGTTTGGACCTGGTTTAGTCCTAGTTTAGGCCTGGTTTAGACCTGGTTTAGACCTGGTTTGGTCCTGGTTTAGACCTGGTTTAGGCCTGGTTTAGGCCTGGTTTAGACCTGGTTTAGACCTGGTTTAGACCTGGTTTGGACCTGGTTTAGTCCTAGTTTAGTCCTGGTTTAGTCTTGGTTTATAAGATCTAACAGGATTTTGAGAATTGTAAATTGGAGGATTAGAGTTCTATCCAGGCTCAGTCCAGGCTCAGTCCTGATGTGGTCTGGATCCTCGGACCAGTCCCAGTCCCAGCCTCAGCATCTTCCTGGCGACGGTTGCCGTGACAGCGATGGCGGTTGCCGTGACGAGCAGCAGGAAGGCGGCGACGTCCAGGCTGTGGTACTGGAGCCAGCCCAGGTCGCGCGAGGCCAGACGCAGGTGAGACGCGCCGTTCCTCAGCACAAACTCCACCCAGAACGCCGCCTCCTGCAGGGCGGGGAGGGGGCGGTCCCTGTGCACCGCCGACGCCCTGAGCATGCTCTGTCTGAAGCTGAGGATCATGGGAGATGGAGTCAGAGCAGACAGAAGACACACACACATACACTGTAGTCCGCTCGCCACGCCCAAAATCTGATTGTTTTCCGATTTCAGTCGCGGAAGGTAACGAAGTACAAGTACACACGCAAAAGTGCAGTACTTTATGTACTCTATGACAGGCTAAACTACACATTTATACACAATTATATTTCAGATTTTACGAGACATGTTGCCCGTTTGTCTCCAGTTTGACCATTTTTTGTAAAGTTTATAATTGTACTTCCTGGTTGGACACGAGCTTCCACAGCTGTTACCATAGCAACCAGACTGTAAACAAGAGCCAAACTCCACATAAACGACACAACAGTTCTGACCTGACACACAATAAGACCATAAAACACCTTTATTTAGTCCAACCATGGTTTAAACTGTCTCTGTGTCGCACACTGATGACATCACAGAGGGATTAAGCTCCACTTCCTGTCATTTTAAACTCCTATTTTTCTACTTTTCGTCACAAACTGCAACTTAACGGCAGTAAAACTATAATAAACATTTAACACATGTTCTACTCCACCAAACTAAGTCAGAATTAGAAAAACAGGAGAAAAATCATGTGGACTTTAAGTAGAATTTGTACTTCACTACACATTTAAGAGCATCTGTACCACTACCTACATGTTTGGACTGGGCTAAAGTACATTTCTTTATAATTTAAGACAATCTGAGTGTGTTTATATTCAGCATGTTCACGGTGATATCCTGCCTAAAGGTTTTGACGTGAAATATGTTTTTTCTTGTCTATAAAACACAAAAATATAATTAAAAAACATTAAACTAAAAGAGGGCGTTCGCACGATTAACTTGACAGCCCTGATGTAAACACATTCTGCAAAAGTCCTAATCACGGCGTAATCTGATTATCGTAGTGATCGTACAAGTCAGAGTACGAGCGTGACAACAAAAAACAACGACAGTAAGAAGTTTAGCGACACAAAATTATTTAAATTCAAACTGCGCCGCAAAGAAAGCGCTTTTCACTTTGCACTTTTCTTTATCGTCTGCACGTTCGACAAAGCCGCGACGCTAAAACGCTCACCTGGGATTGTCGACGACCTCGTTGATGGCCGACGTCATTTCCTGCGACGTCATGGTGTTGAAGTCGAGCACGACGGCCCCGCCCCGCCGGCTCAGGCGGGCCAGGTTGTCCGACTGGTCGCCGAAGAGCGGCACGCCCACTAGAGGAACGGCGTGGAACAGCGCCTCGTACAGGCCGTTGGTGCCGCCGTGGGCCACGAAGGCGCGGGTCCGAGGGTGGCCTGAAGGGGGCGATATCACACGGGTGTAAAAGCGCGTCGGCACAAATGTGGGCGGAGGAAAACAGACGCCGCTTTAAAGGACAAATATGATGCGTTATTTGTGTTGATATCGTCCTTTAAACTCTTGAGTCCATTTAGTTTGGATCTCATGTTTTAGAACCAACACGTTTAAAAAGATAAAACATAAAAACACTTGTCAGTCGTTTCCCGCGGCTCTAACTGAGTTTTGGCTTCATCTACTGGCTTCAGAGGGAATTGCAGGAGTTTGAAATAACCATTGCAAACTAGACTCCCGACTTCCTGATGCAGCGGTCGCTCTGATCGTGATTGGACGGGAGAAAGTGTCAGAACGAGTCAAAAACAGCAGAAGCTGCTCAGCCGCGTCACGGTTACGTTTACATGTCTGTTTAAGATAAAGAATGAAAACTACAACTACAATGGAATGTGAAGATGAAGTTTAAAACGTGTAAAGTATTTGAGTATTTCTATTCTGGAAATTAGAATGTTTTAGAATGTTTTAAGAGTGGATAAACGCACATGTCATGAAAAGAAGAAGCTAAATAGAAAAGGTTTAATGCCGTAGTGCGGAACATTCCAGGCATATCTCCAGGAGGACCAGCAGGAGACCAGAAAGTCCCACAGTGAATCTGTTCCTGCTTTTTTAAACCCAGAGAGAAGAGAAAAGTCACCGAGGAGGTCGTTCTGAGGGATCCAGTGCAGCAGCTTAGTGTTTGGTCCCAGAGAGCGAGGAGTGGATCCACTGTACCTCCAGACCACCTGCACACATTTAGTCCTGGTTTAGTCCTGGTTTAGGCCTGGTTTAGATCTGGTTTAGATCTGGTTTAGGCCTGGTTTAGACCTGGTTTAGATCTGGTTTAGTCCTGGTTTAGTCCTGGTTTAGACCTGGTTTAGGCCTGATTTAGTCCTGGTTTAGTCCTGGTTTAGACCTGGTTTAGGCCTGATTTAGTCCTAGTTTAGACCTGGTTTAGTCCTAGTTTAGACCTGGTTTAGACCTAATTTAGTCCTGGTTTAGTCCTGGTTTAGTCCTGGTTTAGTCCTGGTTTAGTCCTGGTTTAGTCCTGGTTTAGACCTGGTTTAGTCCTGGTTTAGTCCTGGTTTAGTCCTGGTTTAGACCTGGTTTAGGCCTGATTTAGTCCTAGTTTAGACCTGGTTTAGTCCTAGTTTAGACCTGGTTTAGACCTAATTTAGTCCTGGTTTAGTCCTGGTTTAGTCCTGGTTTAGTCCTGGTTTAGTCCTGGTTTAGACCTGGTTTAGTCCTGGTTTAGTCCTGGTTTAGACCTGGTTTAGTCCTGGTTTAGACCTGATTTAGTCCTAGTTTAGACCTGGTTTAGTCCTGGTTTAGTCCTGGTTTAGACCTGGTTTAGTCCTGGTTTAGACCTGGTTTAGACCTGGTTTAGTCCTGGTTTAGACCTGATTTAGTCCTAGTTTAGACCTGGTTTAGTCCTGGTTTAGTCCTGGTTTAGACCTGGTTTAGTCCTGGTTTAGACCTGGTTTAGACCTGGTTTAGTCCTGGTTTAGACCTGATTTAGTCCTGGTTTAGGTCCAGTCCTGCTCCAATCCTTGTCCAGTCCTGGTCTTGACCTTCTGTGGGATCTGAGCCAGTGCCGTGGCGATGACCTCTGCGCGCTCCGTGGTCAGGTTGTTGACCATGGAGCCGAACGTGACGACCACCACACCAGCCTCGGACGAGCTCACGAACTCCTCCAGGTCCTGAGAGAAGAAAAGATGACCACAGCACCAGAGTGACCACAGCATCAGAGTGACCACAGCATCAGAGTGACCACCGCACCAGAGTGACCACCGCACCAGAGTGACCACTGCACCAGAGTGAACACAGCACCAGAGTGACCACCGCACCAGAGTGACCACAGCACCAGAGTGACCACAGCACCAGAGTGAACACAGCACCAGAGTGACCACCGCACCAGAGTGACCACCGCACCAGAGTGAACACAGCACCAGAGTGAACACAGCACCAGAGTGACCACCGCACCAGAGTGACCACAGCACCAGAGTGACCACAGCATCAGAGTGACCACAGCATCAGAGTGACCACCGCACCAGAGTGACCACCGCACCAGAGTGACCACTGCACCAGAGTGAACACAGCACCAGAGTGACCACCGCACCAGAGTGACCACAGCACCAGAGTGACCACAGCACCAGAGTGAACACAGCACCAGAGTGACCACCGCACCAGAGTGACCACCGCACCAGAGTGACCACTGCACCAGAGTGAACACAGCACCAGAGTGACCACCGCACCAGAGTGACCACAGCACCAGAGTGACCACAGCACCAGAGTGAACACAGCACCAGAGTGACCACCGCACCAGAGTGACCACCGCACCAGAGTGAACACAGCACCAGAGTGACCACCGCACCAGAGCGACCACAGCACCAGAGTGAACACTGCACCAGAGTGAACACAGCACCAGAGTGACCACTGCACCAGAGTGAACACAGCACCAGAGTGACCACCGCACCAGAGTGACCACCGCACCAGAGTGACCACAGCACCAGAGTGACCACAGCACCAGAGTGAACACAGCACCAGAGTGACCACCGCACCAGAGTGACCACCGCACCAGAGTGAACACAGCACCAGAGTGACCACCGCACCAGAGTGACCACCGCACCAGAGTGACCACAGCACCAGAGTGACCACAGCACCAGAGTGACCACTGCACCAGAGCGACCACCGCACCAGAGCGACCACTGCACCAGAGTGAACACAGCACCAGAGTGACCACAGCACCAGAGTGACCACAGCACCAGAGTGACCACAGCACCAGAGCGACCACTGCACCAGAGTGAACACAGCACCAGAGTGACCACAGCACCAGAGTGACCACAGCACCAGAGTGACCACAGCACCAGAGCGACCACCGCACCAGAGTGAACACTACACCAGAGTGACCACCGCACCAGAATGACCACTGCACCAGAATGACCACTGCACCAGAGCGACCACCGCACCAGAGTGAACACAGCACCAGAGTGACCACCGCACCAGAGTGACCACTGCACCAGAGTGACCACTGTACCAGAACGACCACAGCACCAGAGTGACCACTGCACCAGAGTGACCACTACACCAGAGTGACCACTGCACCAGAGAGACCACAGCACCAGAGTGACCACAGCACCAGAGAGACCACAGCACCAGAGTGACCACTACACCAGAGTGACCACTGCACCAGAGTGACCACAGCACCAGAGTGACCACAGCACCAGAGTGACCACAACACCAGAGAGACCACAGCACCAGAGTGACCACTACACCAGAGTGACCACTGCACCAGAGTGACCACAGCACCAGAGTGACCACCGCACCAGAGTGACCACAGCACCAGAGTGACCACTGCACCAGAGTGACCACTACACCAGAGTGACCACTGCACCAGAGAGACCACAGCACCAGAGTGACCACAGCACCAGAGAGACCACAGCACCAGAGTGACCACTACACCAGAGTGACCACTGCACCAGAGTGACCACCGCACCAGAGTGACCACAGCACCAGAGCGACCACCGCACCAGAGTGACCACCGCACCAGAGTGACCACCGCACCAGAATGACCACTGCACCAGAATGACCACTGCACCAGAGCGACCACCGCACCAGAGTGAACACAGCACCAGAGTGACCACCGCACCAGATTGACCACTGCACCAGAGTGACCACTGTACCAGAACGACCACAGCACCAGAGTGACCACTGCACCAGAGTGACCACCACACCAGAGTGACCACCGCACCAGAGTGACCACCGCACCAGAGTGACCACTACACCAGAGTGACCACTGTACCAGAACGACCACAGCACCAGAGTGACCACTGCACCAGAGAGACCACAGCACCAGAGTGACCACAGCACCAGAGAGACCACAGCACCAGAGTGACCACAGCACCAGAGTGACCACAGCACCAGAGTGACCACAGCACCAGAGAGACCACAGCACCAGAGTGACCACAGCACCAGAGTGACCACTACACCAGAGTGACCACTGCACCAGAGTGACCACAGCACCAGAGTGACCACAGCACCAGAGAGACCACTGCACCAGAGTGACCACAGCACCAGAGTGACCACTGCACCAGAGCGACCACCGCACCAGAGTGACCACTACACCAGAGTGACCACAGCACCAGAGTGACCACCTCCTTTAGATGTTTCCTCTGGTCGATGCCAATGATCTGACCCATCTCAAACACACTGACATCTCGTCCATGACCTCGGGATTCGTCTTTCCACGTGGTCAGTTCAAGCAGGAGGCTCTGACCTACTGTATTTGCTCAGCTGAACCACAAGTTTGACCGTCCGAAGTCTGTTTTCTTTGAAGAAGGGTCTGAAGACAGGGGGCGCTGTGGGACAGTTCTCCGGTCGCTAAATCGTTTTTAATCGGCGTCGATATTAATGGCTGACTATTGAATTCCTTCTTCTTTTCCACGACCGCTGCCGTGATTGTGGCTGTGGCAAAAATAAATTGAGCGGAAACTGTTCACATCAATTGACTGCGTGTCGTTCCCCGATCTCATCCCCGTTTCACGCTGTACTATCCTGTCAAATAAAGCCCCCAAAAAAACCTTAAAATGAAAGAAAGTGAACCATAACGAGCAGAAGGAGGCTCCTCCAGGTCGAGTACGAGTCGGGTGTGTGGAGATCCAAGCCCGATCACGGTGAGGACACACGTCTTTGTACATATTTAGCGCAACAGAAACATCCAAAACACAAAAAAACTTAGGTCTTGACGATTTTTTCTGTAAATCAGATTTCTGGTGCGAACGTAAACTTTGTCGTAAAAGCCATTGACATAACAAAGATTTAGCCTTAATTAAGTATCGTTCTGGATCATTTGGATGCTTATTCTGCCTGTTTTCTTCTCATAGATCATATTTATGCATCAGAAATGTCTCAATTCGTGCCCGGAAATGTCAAGTATCGCACAAAAACGAGTAAATGACGATTCATCTGCAAATTTTGGACAGATTTTGGACCGTTTCCCTTTAAAAATAACCTTAATCGTCTTAATTAGCACGTCTTCAAACCCTTCGCTTGTGTGTGATTGGCGGCTCACCTCCGGCAGCGGGTTGGCCGGTTTGCAGTGGAGCCCGCCCACGTAGTGGAAGTTTGGCGGGAGAGGCCTCGGCGTCTCGATGTCCCAGTAAGTCCTTATCAGCCACATGTCGGCCCTGCCCATCGTGTCGCACACCGTGGTTGATTGTCCTGCGCAAACACGGGTTCACGCTCACGCCAAAAGCTCAAAGTAGTCGCCGTTTTTCCCCCCCGTCTGGCCTCGTTTCGCGTCGTTACCTAGCACGTCCGAGTAGTAGTTGTCCAGTGTTAGTTTCCAGAAGACTTCGGACACCGCGGAGCTCAGCAGGTTGGTCAGGACGTTGGTCAGTCTCTGGGTGAAGGTCATGCTGTCGCTGTAGGTCAGAGGAGACGCCGGCACGTAGCTCGGAGGCAGCGGGGCGTGGCCACAGTGACGCTCCATCACGCCGCCGAACGAGAACCTGGAACCAAACAGCAAACAGCAGAAAGGCAGGTCAGTAGTGAGTGTATTTTATAGACGTACAAACATGCGTAGAAACATGGGGTTCTGGTCCGACAGGAGAGCACCTGCCCTTGAGGCCCCCAGTCACTAGTTCCCCGTCAAAAGAGATCTGAAAGAACTAAACAGACCTTAGAGAAATGACGAGGGGCAGGTCGAGCAATCGTGCCATCAGGTCGCCGCAAGGGGTCATGGGGTCCCACAGAACCAGGTCGAAGTTGGCGGCTCGCAGTTGCGCCATCACCTCGGCGTTCCGGACCATTCCCTCGCAGTTCTGTGTCTGCATGACGACAGAGCGGCCGAGCCAACTGTTCACCAGCCGCACTTTGGTCCAAACCGACGCCTTGTGGGACTCGTACATCGAGAAGTGCATGAACTCCTCCAGGAACTCTTTGTAGTCAGCAACAGTGTAGGGAACCTGACAGGAGAAGCATAGTCGTGTTGATCCTGGTTGTGTCCTGGTTTTAGTCCTGTTTCAGTCCCTTTTCAGTCCTGGTTCAGTCCTGGTTCTGTCCTGGTTCCGTCCTGGTTCTGTCCTGGTTCCGTCCTGGTTCTGTCCTGGTTCAGTCCTGGTTCCGTCCTGGTTCAGTCTCTTTTCAGTCCCTTTTCAGTCCTAGTTCCGTCCTGGTCCAGTCCTGGTTCAGTCCTGGTTCAGTCCAGGTTCTGTCCTGGTTCAGTCCTGGTTCAGTCCTGGCTCTGTCCTGGTTCCGTCCTGGTTCTGTCCTGGTTCAGTCCTGGTTCCGTCCTGGTTCAGTCTCTTTTCAGTCCCTTTTCAGTCCTAGTTCCGTCCTGGTCCAGTCCTGGTTCAGTCCTGGTTCAGTCCAGGTTCTGTCCTGGTTCAGTCCTGGTTCAGTCCTGGCTCTGTCCTGGTTCAGTCCTGGTTCAGTCCTGGTTCAGTCCTGGTTCCGTCCTGGTTCAGTCTCTTTTCAGTCCCTTTTCAGTCCTGGTACAGTCCTGGTACAGTCCTGGTTCAGTCCTAGTTCCGTCCTGGTTCCGTCCCAGTTCCGTCCTGGTTCCGTCCTGACCTCAAAGACGATAAAGTTGAAGTCCTTCTTTAGTTCTGTGTCGTTGTACTTCACTGACGGACTTGCTGTTGGAACCATGATGCTGATGGAGTGGTCTCTCCTCCGCAGCTCCTGGATCAGACTCTTCATGTTCAACCAGTGACTGAACTCGCCCGGAAACACCAGCACTTTGCCCCCCAGCGCCGGACCCACCTGGACCAGGGCCAGGGCCAGGAACAGAACCTGGGCCGAGACCGCGGACAGGACCAGGGATCGCATCTTACACTGCGGAGAAGACAAAAGAGGGTTAGGACAGATGCGTAGTATGTATGACTTTTAATGCGTATACGGTGCACTACACAAATCCTTTAATGTTTTATCTTGTTTCTAAAGCTCCGATTGGTTCAATTCAGGCTTGGTGTGTTGTCTCCTGTTGTCTTTTCTATAAATCAATGCATAATCAATCAACAAGTCTAATCTAAGAAAGAAAGTTAGACAGACGGTGGAAAGAACCAATTGTGTACATGTAAATTTAACTTCCGGTTTCAGAGAATGCAATTTTATTTTGAAGAGCTACTTCCTGTTTAGCGTTTCAGCGGGATTAGCGTGACACAAAAGACGCTGAAACGGCAGAAACAGAAAAAGTCATCAAGGGGGAAAATCGACACGTTTTTTTGTATTACGTTTTTTTTGTTGCACTAAAGCACAATTGTTGTATTTTGTGTAACCAAAGTGATTTTAGTTTGGTGCTAAACACAGTTAATTGGTGTGTATTTATTACGATGTCATATCAAGCTAACTTTACGGTTGTTTTGCTAAGGTGTAAGAGCGTGGCATTGAGCATTTACGCACGGTCTTTTTGTGTTTCCCAGCTCTTACGGCGCATTTACAGGATCCCCCCTGCTGTGGTCAAAGCGTAAAACTACAGTCAACCAAATGTAATGACTGTAACGAGCCTGTTGTAGCGCTGACCTCTGTGGGGCCCCCCGGCAATCGAGGCCCCCCGTGCATTCGCCTGCCGAGTAGCTACGCCTCTGAGTGGAAGAGAGAACGCGAGAACGCACCTTTTTCTTCCGCTGTGAAGAGAGAATCGGACTGAAAATCCACACCAACCGCTTCTCACTTGTTTTTGTATAACTCGGGCTCTGTTCTTCCTCTGTTCTTCCTCTGTTCTTCCTCTGTTCTTCCTCTGTTCTTCCTCTGTTCTTCCTCCGCTCTTCCTCCGCTCTTCCTCCGCTCTTCCTCCGCTCTCCCTCCGCTCTTCCTCCGCTCTCCCTCCGCTCTTCCTCTGTTCTTCCTCCTCTCTTCCTCCGTTCTTCCTCCGCTCTTCCTCCGCTCTTCCTCCACTCTTCCTCCGCTCTCCCTCTGCTCTTCCTCCCTCTCGGTTCTCTCCGCGAGATTCCCCCCAGGGACGAGCTCCTTCTCCGCGGCCAAGAGCGCGTCAAAGTGTCTACACTGTCGGTCGGCCGTGCATCGAAAAGCTTCTGCGTCCGCGTGCAGCCTCAACCCGCTGAACTCAGGACGAACGAAGAGAAAGAAAGAGCGGAAGAGTGGAATAGTCTGCTCCACGCCCACACGCAACTGTGAGACGGAAAAAAAAACAAGCCTGTGCGTGTCACATTTCAGTTTAGTGTTTAGTGAGCAGAGTTTGAACCGGGCCTGGACAAGGATCGTGGTGGTAGCTTTGAAAAACACTCTTCCTCTCCTGAACAATAACTTTCAATCTTTAACATTTTTTTCTTTGTTTTTTTTCGCTTTTGTTGTTTGCCCTTTGATTCATAATGTCGCTCGTCAAAACCTGCACAGGCGAGAACAATGAGACAGCAATCAGATCACTCGCATCAGACTTTAGAGGATATTTCAGTAAACGGAATTAGAAATCCAGAAATCAGATAATGATCAGATTTCTGGTGTGAACAAAGGCTGGACTCGCCACTCGTGGACGGTAAATCTTGAACAGCACAATATGAAGTGGTTTATTTATCTACTAAAGGAAAAGGTGGAACAATCGAGGCGGCGGCAGCTCCTCGACAGGTTGATGTCACAGAAAGACTTACTTTTTACTAAAGTATTTACACAGACGATGTGCAGCTGGACAGTGTCACGCTCGTAAAAACAATCAAAGACTGAGAGGGACTGTCATTAATTAGAACACATTTCATCTGTATTTCACATGGCCATGAGTCCTATTGCACTGATTTATATGTCACTAAATCTTATTGCACTAATTGATATTGCACTGATTCCTATTGTACTGATTTATATGTCACTAAATCTTATTGCACTGATTTGTGTTGCACTGATTCTTTTTCCACTAATTGATATTGCACTGATTTATATGTCACTAAATCTTATTGCACTAATTGGTGTTGCACTAATTGATATTGCACTAATTGATATTGCACTGATTCTTATTCCACTAATTGATGTTGCACTGATTCTTATTGCACTAATTGATATTCCACTAATTGAAATTCCACTAATTGATGTTGCACTGATTCTTATTGCACTAATTGATATTAAATGATACATGTACTGAAAAAAAATGGGGAACATCAGTGAAGTGAAGCCAACAATGATCATGAAGACATGACTTGTTATTGTTATTGCACATAATTAGTTGATTACAATTGTTTGTCAAAAATCACTGCTGCGCAAAACTCTGGAAATCGATCCCAAATCCGACCAGAACTTCAAAAATCACTGCAAAAAAAAAAAAAAACACCTGCAGATTTTCTTTCCTCGATCGTTCTCCAGAGTCTGTTGTATCACCATAAACTTTATACGCAATTGTCATTTACAGTTTCCCACCAGAATCAATGTCACACTTAAAGGTGCACTACGTAACCTTTCCGTTTGTCCCCATGCAGATGCCATTGAACGAATCTCCGTGGAGACAAACACGCTCGCAGAGAGAGCGCGCGTGTTTTTCAAGCAATAAAAACACCTGTGACTGAACAAATGCAAGGTCGATGAGTTTAATGCCACGCCCTGGAACATGTCAGGCCAAACAACACATGGTGCGCCTTTAAAAACACCGCGAACGGACCCGTTACTATTGACGACTGAAGCCGAAAAAGTCTCACCTGCTTTCACTGAACGCCGCCGGCCCGACTGTCGAACTGAATAAAGTCCGACGGCGTCACGTGACCACAGTCAAAACCTCTTTCGTGGAAAAGGCATTGTGTGCCAGCGGCCAATCGGAACGCAGCTCTTATCGGCGCGGACCAATCGGCGGGCGGCTCTTATCTCCTGGACTTTACTGTACAGCGGGGAAAGTAGGTGAAGAATCAGGTGGAGAGGTCACATCTCACAGCTTGTTCCCTAAAATGCACAAATGTTCCCAAAAGTGCACAAATGTTCCCAAAAGTGCATAAATGTTCCCAAAAGTGCTCAAATGTTCCCTAAAGTGCATACTTGTTCCCTAAAGTGCACAAATGTTACCAAAAGTGCACAAATGTTCCCAAAAGTGCATACATTTCTCATCATCATTTCTCCTGTGGCCCTCAGAGGCAACTGTTGTTGTGATTTTGGGCCTTACAAAAAAATTGATTTGATTTGATTTGATAAATGTTCCCAAAAGTGCTCAAATGTTCCCTAAAGTGCATACATGTTCCCTAAAGTGCACAAATGTTACCAAAAGTGCACAAATGTTCCCTAAAGTGCATACATGTTCCCTAAAGTGCACAAATGTTACCAAAAGTGCATAAATGTTCCCAAAAGTGCTCAAATGTTCCCTAAAGTGCAGACATGTTCCCTAAAGTGCACAAATGTTACCAAAAGTGCACAAATGTTCCCTAAAGTGCATACATGTTCCCTAAAGTGCACAAATGTTACCAAAAGTGCACAAATGTTCCCTAAAGTGCATAAATGTTACCAAAAGTGCACAAATGTTCCCTAAAGTGCATACATGTTCCCTAAAGTGCACAAATGTTCCCAAAAGTGCACAAATGTTCCCTAAAGTGCATACATGTTCCCTAAAGTGCACAAATGTTACCAAAAGTGCACAAATGTTCCCAAAAGTGCATAAATGTTCCCAAAAGTGCAAAAATGTTCCAAAAAGTGCATAAATGTTCCCTAAAGTGCTCAAATGTTCCCTAAAGTGCATACATGTTCCCAAAAGTACACAAATGTTGCCCAAATTGCACACATGTTCCCTAAAGTGCACACATGTCCCCTTAAGTGCACAAAATGTTCCCAAAAGTGCTTAAATGTTCCCTAAAGTGCTTAAATGTTCCCAAAAGTGCAGAAATGTTCCCTAAAGTGCAGAAATGTTCCCAAAAGTGCACAAATGCTCCCTAAAGTGCACAAATGTTTCCAAAAGTGCACAAATGTTGCCCAAATTGCACACATGTTCCCTAAAGTGCACATATGTCCCCTTAAGTGCACAAAATGTTCCCAAAAGTGCTTAAATGTTCCTAAAAGTGCACAAATGTTACCAAAAGCGCACAAATGTTACCAAAAGTGCACAAATGTTACCAAAAGTGCACAAATGTTCCTAAAAGTGCACAAATGTTTCCAAAAGTGCACAAATGTTACCAAAAGTGCACAAATGTTCCCAAAAGTGCACAAATGCTCCCTTAAGTGCACAAATGCTCCCTAAAGTGCACAAATGTTTCCAAAAGTGCACAAATGTTCCCTAAAGTGCACAAATGTTACCAAAAGTGCACAAATGTTCCCTAAAGTGCAGATTAGGCAAACACATTTCTTCAAACGTGGCAAATGAAGTGTGAAAGTTTCAACTAATTCTGTCAAAGAACTGATGATAGGACTGGGGTCTTTAAGTGAGGCTAATTAGCGCATGAATTAGCTGCCTCATTGTGCTCAGCTTCCCCTGCGCCCCCTGCAGGCTTTATCTGGGACTTCTATGTGAAGCTTCTCGTGCTGGTTTATGTCAGATTTAGCCTTAGCTTCAAAGTGAGCGTTTATTCACAATGCAAGGTTCAAAAATGGATGAGAACAGAGCGACACCAAGCAATCCAGTTGTATATTTGTTCATTTTCATCAGAAATGGCAATTTTTTTACAGTATGAAACATAGAAACAGAAGAATGCGACAGTTTGCGTAAACATTTTCATCGAGCTTTGGCAAAGTTGTAAAAGAATTTAAAAAAAAAATCCCCTGATTGACCTGGTTTTATTCCTGGTTTTATTCCTGGTTTTACTCTTTCCACTAATTGATATTGCACTGATTATTTTTCCACTAATTGATATTGCACTAATTGATATTCCACAGATTGATATTGCACTGATTCTTATTGCACTAATTGATATTCCACTAATTGAAATTCCACTAATTGATGTTGCACTGATTCTTATTCCACTAATTGATATTAAATGATACATGTACTGAAAAAAAATGGGGAACATCAGTGAAGTGAAGCCAACAATGATCATGAAGACATGACTTGTTATTGTTATTGCACATAATTAGTTGATTACAATTGTTTGTCAAAAATCACTGCTGCGCAAAACTCTGGAAATCGATCCCAAATCCGACCAGAACTTCAAAAATCACTGCAAAAAAAAAAAAAAACACCTGCAGATTTTCTTTCCTCGATCGTTCTCCAGAGTCTGTTGTATCACCATAAACTTTATACGCAATTGTCATTTACAGTTTCCCACCAGAATCAATGTCACACTTAAAGGTGCACTACGTAACCTTTCCGTTTGTCCCCATGCAGATGCCATTGAACGAATCTCCGTGGAGACAAACACGCTCGCAGAGAGAGCGCGCGTGTTTTTCAAGCAATAAAAACACCTGTGACTGAACAAATGCAAGGTCGATGAGTTTAATGCCACGCCCTGGAACATGTCAGGCCAAACAACACATGGTGCGCCTTTAAAAACACCGCGAACGGACCCGTTACTATTGACGACTGAAGCCGAAAAAGTCTCACCTGCTTTCACTGAACGCCGCCGGCCCGACTGTCGAACTGAATAAAGTCCGACGGCGTCACGTGACCACAGTCAAAACCTCTTTCGTGGAAAAGGCATTGTGTGCCAGCGGCCAATCGGAACGCAGCTCTTATCGGCGCGGACCAATCGGCGGGCGGCTCTTATCTCCTGGACTTTACTGTACAGCGGGGAAAGTAGGTGAAGAATCAGGTGGAGAGGTCACATCTCACAGCTTGTTCCCTAAAATGCACAAATGTTCCCAAAAGTGCACAAATGTTCCCAAAAGTGCATAAATGTTCCCAAAAGTGCTCAAATGTTCCCTAAAGTGCATACTTGTTCCCTAAAGTGCACAAATGTTACCAAAAGTGCACAAATGTTCCCTAAAGTGCATACATGTTCCCTAAAGTGCACAAATGTTACCAAAAGTGCACAAATGTTCCCTAAAGTGCATACATGTTCCCTAAAGTGCACAGATGTTACCAAAAGTGCACAAATGTTCCCTAAAGTGCATACATGTTCCCTAAAGTGCACAAATGTTACCAAAAGTGCACAAATGTTCCCTAAAGTGCATACATGTTCCCTAAAGTGCACAAATGTTACCAAAAGTGCATAAATGTTCCCAAAAGTGCATAAATGTTCCCAAAAGTGCACAAATGCTGCCCAAATTGCACACATGTTCCCTAAAGTGCACAAACGCCCCCTTAAGTGAAGACATGTTCCCAAAAGTGCATAAATATTCTCTACAGTGCACAAAATGTTCCCAAAAGTGCATAAATGTTCCCTAAAGTGCTCAAATGTTCCCTAAAGTGCATACATGTTCCCTAAAGTGCTCAAATGTTCCCTAAAGTGCATACATGTTCCCAAAAGTACACAAATGTTGCCCAAATTGCACACATGTTCCCTAAAGTGCACACATGTCCCCTTAAGTGCACAAAATGTTCCCAAAAGTGCTTAAATGTTCCCTAAAGTGCTTAAATGTTCCCAAAAGTGCACAAATGATCCCTAAAGTGCACAAATGTTCCCAAAAGTGCACAAATGCTCCCTAAAGTGCACAAATGTTTCCAAAAGTGCACAAATGTTACCAAAAGTGCACAGATGTTCCCAAAAGTGCACAAATGTTCCCAAAAGTGCACAAATGTTCCCTAAAGTGCATACATGTTCCCTAAAGTGCACAAATGTTACCAAAAGTGCATAAATGTTCCCAAAAGTGCATACATGTTCCCAAAAGTGCACAAATGCTGCCCAAATAGAACACATGTTCCCTAAAGTGCACAAACGCCCCCTTAAGTGAAGAAATGTTCCCAAAAGTGCATAAATATTCCCTACAGTGCACAAAATGTTCCCTAAAGTGCTCAAATGTTGCCCAAATTGCACACATGTTCCCTAAAGTGCACACATGTCCCCTTAAGTGCACAAAATGTTCCCAAAAGTGCTTAAATGTTCCCTAAAGTGCTTAAATGTTCCCAAAAGTGCAGAAATGTTCCCTAAAGTGCAGAAATGTTCCCAAAAGTGCACAAATGCTCCCTAAAGTGCACAAATGTTTCCAAAAGTGCACAAATGTTCCCAAAAGTGCACAAATGCTCCCTAAAGTGCACAAATGTTTCCAAAAGTACACAAATGTTTCCAAAAGTGCATAAATGTTCCCTAAAGTGCTCAAATGTTCCCTAAAGTGCATACATGTTCCCAAAAATACACAAATGTTGCCCAAATTGCACACATGTTCCCTAAAGTGCACACATGTCCCCTTAAGTGCACAAAATGTTCCCAAAAGTGCTTAAATGTTCCCTAAAGTGCTTAAATGTTCCCAAAAGTGCAGAAATGTTCCCTAAAGTGCACAAATGTTCCCAAAAGTGCACAAATGCTCCCTTAAGTGCACAAATGCTCCCTAAAGTGCACAAATGTTTCCAAAAGTGCACAAATGTTCCCAAAAGTGCACAAATGCTCCCTAAAGTGCAGAAATGTTCCCAAAAGTGCACAAATGCTCCCTAAAGTGCACAAATGTTTCCAAAAGTGCACAAATGTTCCCAAAAGTGCACAAATGCTCCCTAAAGTGCACAAATGTTTCCAAAAGTACACAAATGTTTCCAAAAGTGCATAAATGTTCCCTAAAGTGCTCAAATGTTCCCTAAAGTGCATACATGTTCCCAAAAATACACAAATGTTGCCCAAATTGCACACATGTTCCCTAAAGTGCACACATGTCCCCTTAAGTGCACAAAATGTTCCCAAAAGTGCTTAAATGTTCCCAAAAGTGCGGAAATGTTCCCTAAAGTGCACAAATGTTCCCAAAAGTGCACAAATGCTCCCTTAAGTGCACAAATGCTCCCTAAAGTGCACAAATGCTCCCTAAAGTGCACAAATGTTTCCAAAAGTGCACAAATGTTACCAAAATTGCACAAATGTTTCCAAAAGTGCACAAATGTTTCCAAAAGTGCACAAAATGTTCCCAAAAGTGCTTAAATGTTCCCTAAAGTGCTTAAATGTTCCCAAAAGTGCAGAAATGTTCCCTAAAGTGCACAAATGTTCCCAAAAGTGCACAAATGCTCCCTTAAGTGCACAAATGCTCCCTAAAGTGCACAAATGCTCCCTAAAGTGCACAAATGTTTCCAAAAGTGCACAAATGTTACCAAAATTGCACAAATGTTTCCAAAAGTGCACAAATGTTTCCAAAAGTGCACAAAATGTTCCCAAAAGTGCTTAAATGTTCCCTAAAGTGCTTAAATGTTCCCAAAAGTGCAGAAATGTTCCCTAAAGTGCACAAATGTTCCCAAAAGTGCACAAATGCTCCCTTAAGTGCACAAATGCTCCCTAAAGTGCACAAATGCTCCCTAAATGCTAACAAATGTTCCCAAAAGTGCACAAATGCTCCCTTAAGTGCACAAATGCTCCCTAAAGTGCACAAATGCTCCCTAAAGTGCACAAATGTTTCCAAAAGTGCACAAATGTTTCCAAAAGTGCACAAATGTTACCAAAAGTGCACAAATGTTTCCAAAAGTGCACAAATGTTTCCAAAAGTGCACAAATGTTACCAAAAGTGCACAAATGTTACCAAAAGTGCACAAATGTTCCTAAAAGTGCACAAATGTTACCAAAAGTGCACAAATGTTCCCTAAAGTGCACAAATGTTACCAAAAGTGCACAAATGTTCCTAAAAGTGCACAAATGTTACCAAAAGTGCACAAATGTTCCCTAAAGTGCAGATTAGGCAAACACATTTCTTCAAACGTGGCAAATGAAGTGTGAAAGTTTCAACTAATTCTGTCAAAGAACTGATGCTAGGACTGGGGTCTTTAAGTGAGGCTAATTAGCGCATGAATTAGCTGCCTCATTGTGCTCAGCTTCCCCTGCGCCCCCTGCAGGCTTTATCTGGGACTTCTATGTGAAGCTTCTCGTGCTGGTTTATGTCAGATTTAGCCTTAGCTTCAAAGTGAGCGTTTATTCACAATGCAAGGTTCAAAAATGAATGAGAACAGAGCGACACCAAGCAATCCAGTTGTATATTTGTTCATTTTTATCAGAAATGGCAATTTTTTTACAGTATGAAACATAGAAACAGAAGAATGCGACAGTTTGCGTAAACATTTTCATCGAGCTTTGGCAAAGTTGTAAAATAATTTAAAAAAAAAGAAAAAAAATCCCCTGATTGACCTGGTTTTATTCCTAGTTTTATTCCTAGTTTTATTCCTGGATTTATTTCTAGTTTTATTCCTGGTTTTATTCCTGGATTTATTCCTAGTTTTATTCCTGGATTTATTTCTAGTTTTATTCCTGGTTTTATTCCTAGTTTTATTCCTAGTTTTATTCCTAGTTTTATTCCTAGTTTTATTCCTAGTTTTATTCCTAGTTTTATTCCTGGATTTATTCCTGGATTTATTCCTGGATTTATTCCTGGTTTTATTCCTGGTTTTATTCCTGGTTTTATTCCTAGTTTTATTCCTAGTTTTATTCCTGGATTTATTCCTGGATTTATTCCTAGTTTTATTCCTGGTTTTATTCCTAGTTTTATTCCTGGATTTATTCCTGGATTTATTCCTAGTTTTATTCCTAGTTTTATTCCTAGTTTTATTCCTGGTTTTATTCCTGGTTTTATTCCTGGTTTGGCGATGTTTCTTCTTCTTTTCTATACCTCGTTCAGGACGGATTCAGAGCTGGTTTTCATTTATTCACTTTTAAATCTGAATTCTGAGTTCCTTATTTCACCTTCTCTAGACCAGGATGAAGTTCCTCCTCCAGAAAAGTTACAGTGTGCGCGTTTAAACCCGGTTTAGACCTGGTTTAGTCTGATTTTGGACTTCGCCGCGTTCTGTCCCGATTTAAACGTAAACTGGCTGTAAACTGGCTTCGTACCGGATTATTCCTTCTTGCTCGAGAAACGTGATTAATTCAAGTTTTATTCCAGCGTGGTTCCTTATTTAGATCAAGTTAAACCTGTTTTAGGCTTGGTTTAGTCCTCGTTCAGTCCTGGTTTAGTCCTGGTTTAGTCCTGGTTTAGTCCTGGTTTAGTCCTGGTTTTGGCCTGGTTTTGGCCTGGACAGAAATAGTTTGGCACAGACCTTTTTAATAATGCACTTCCTTTTATCTATGATCATGATTAGGTAGGATTTCAACCCGATTTCCATCTGATTTTGATGTGATTTCCACCTGATATTGGTCTGATTTCAACCTGATTTCAACCTGATCTCATCCCGATTTGTACCTGATCTCCACCTGATTTACACCTGATTTCGATAAGATTTCCACCTCTTTCAGTCCAGTTTGGGACCCGGTTCAGTCCATCTAGAGTCTTGGTGGTCGTGCTTTAGTTGAAGTTCAGGTGCTGGTCTGGACTGTATCCGTACAGGGTTTTGTGGGTCTCGAACAGGTCCATGAGGCTCTGGAGGTAAAGTCCATGAAGGGACTCGATGTCTTCGTTTGTGGGACTCGGTTTGGACTTCACCGGGATGGGACTTCCAACTGGACCGGACCCGGATCAGAACCAGGAGCAAAGAAACAGACAAAAGAAACACAAAATCTGAACAATAGATTTGATCAGTCCTGGTCCAGACCTGGTCCAGACCTGGTCAAGTCCTGGTCCAGGCCTGGTCAAGTCCTGGTCCAGGCCTGGTCAAGTCCTGGTCCAGGCCTGGTCAAGTCCTGGTCCAGTCCTGGTCCAGACCTGGTCAAGTCCTGGTCCAGGCCTGGTCAAGTCCTGGTCCAGGCCTGGTCAAGTCCTGGTCCAGTCCTGGTCCAGTCCTGGTCCAGGCCTGGTCCAGGCCTGGTCCAGGCCTGGTCCAGTCCTGGTCCAGACCTGGTCCAGTCCTGGTCCAGACCTGGTCCAGGCCTGGTCCAGTCCTGGTCCAGTCCTGGTCCAGACCTGGTCCAGGCCCAGGCCTGGTCCAGTCTTGGTTCCCGATTTATATTCCCATTATGGCCTAAACTCTGACCATGATCTGATTTCTGGAGTAATCAGATTACATGTCATGTAACCAGTTCCACCTGATGTGAGTAATCTGATTCATATTATGCAAAAAAAGAAGCGCAAACTAATGTTAAAGTCAAAAATCAGACGCAACTGTTGTGTAATCTGATTAATCTGGTAATCTGATTCCGCTGGTCACGTGACAGAGACTGACCAATGGTGTGTACGGGTTTCCGGTAGGGCATCAGGCCGAAGCTGTACTGGAACACTCCTCGGGCATGAAACAGCGGCAGCGCCAATCCCATGATGCTTTGCAACCGGTTCTGGAAGAAAAGAAAAAACAAAAAGAAAAACAAACAGAAAAGCAGAAGAAAACAAAATGAATGATTACCATAGAATCCTCCTGCTCAGTGTTTAAGTACTTTTATTTTTTGCTTTTTACTTTATGTAGGAACAAAACTGAAAATAAAACAAATAAAATAAAAGGTGAATAAATGTGTAAATAAATAAATAATGCAAACACACAAAAAACACACTTGATTTTACATTTCTGCATAATTATTCTTTTTTATTATTATTATTATTAATTCTTTATTTTATATATATATATATATATATTTTAATATTTATTTACAAAGTCATCTGACCAACATAACGTGGTTTACTACTAATTAAAAAAAAAATGTTCCAAATGCTGGTGTGTGTTTGGGGGCGGACCTGCAGCGTCCTGAGGGCGGAGCCTCGGGGGTTTTCCATTTGGTCGTAAAGTTCATTTTCACCGAACGAGAAAACTGGAACCAGGTGCGCTCTGCAACACGGGACGGGAGTCAGGACCGCACCAACCGCTGCACCAACCACTCAACCACACATACTACAACCACACAACCGCCACACCAACCACACCGCAAAAAACACAACCACACAAACCACAACCTGCAACACGGGACAGGAGTCAGGACCGCTACAACCGCCGCACCAACCAAGCAACCACACAAACTACAACCACACAACCGCCACACCAACCACACCACAAAAAACACAACCACACAAACCACAACACGGGACAGGAATCAGGACCGCTACAACCGCCGCACCAACCAAGCAACCACACAAACTGTAATCACACAACAATCGCCACACCAACCACGCAACCACACCACAAAAAACACAACCACACAAACTACAACCACACAACAACCGCCACACCAACCACGCAACCACACCACAAAAAACACAACCACACAAACTACAACCACACAACAACCGCCACACCAACCACGCAACCACACCGCAAAAAACACAACCACACAAACTACAACCACACAACAACCGCCACACCAACCACGCAACCACACCGCAAAAAACACAACCACACAAACCACAACCTGCAACACGGGACAGGAGTCAGGACCGCTACAACCGCCGCACCAACCACGCAACCACACAAACTACAACCACACAACAACCGCCACACCAACCACACCGCAAAAAACACAACCACACAAACTACAACCACACAACAACCGCCACACCAACCACGCAACCACACTGCAAAAAACACAACCACACAAACCACAACAACCGCCACACCAACCACGCAACCACACCGCAAAAAACACAACCAAACAAACCACAACCTGCAACACGGGACAGGAGTCAGGACCGCTACAACCGCCGCACCAACCAAGCAACCACACAAACTGCAACCACACAACCGCCACACCAACCACACCGCAAAAAACACAACCACACAAACCACAACCTGCAACACGGGACAGGAGTCAGGACCGCTACAACCGCCGCACAAACCACGCAACCACACATACTACAACCACACAACCGCCACACCAACCACACCGTAAAAAACACAACCACACAAACCACAACACGGGACAGGAGTCAGGACCGCTACAACCGCCACACCAACCACGCAACCACACCACAAAAAACACAACCACACAAACTACAACCACACAACAACCGCCACACCAACCACACAACCACACCGCAAAAAACACAACCACACAAACTACAACCGCCACACCAACCACACCACAAAAAACACAACCACACAAACCACAACACGGGACAGGAGTCAGGACCGCTACAACCGCCGCACCAACCAAGCAACCACACAAACTACAACCACACAACAACCGCCACACCAACCACGCAACCACACCACAAAAAAACACAACCACACAAACCACAACCTGCAACACGGGACAGGAGTCAGGACCGCTACAACCGCCGCACCAACCAAGCAACCACACAAACTGCAACCACACAACCGCCACACCAACCACACCGCAAAAAACACAACCACACAAACCACAACCTGCAACACGGGACAGGAGTTAGGACCGCTACAACCGCCGCACAAACCACGCAACCACACATACTACAACCACACAACCGCCACACCAACCACACCGTAAAAAACACAACCACAACACGGGACAGGAGTCAGGACCGCTACAACCGCCGCACCAACCAAGCAACCACACAAACTGCAACCACACAACCGCCACACCAACCACACCGCAAAAAACACAACCACACAAACCACAACCTGCAACACGGGACAGGAGTCAGGACCGCTACAACCGCCGCACCAACCAAGCAACCACACAAACTGCAACCACACAACCGCCACACCAACCACACCGCAAAAAACACAACCACACAAACCACAACCTGCAACACGGGACAGGAGTTAGGACCGCTACAACCGCCGCACAAACCACGCAACCACACATACTACAACCACACAACCGCCACACCAACCACACCGTAAAAAACACAACCACAACACGGGACAGGAGTCAGGACCGCTACAACCGCCGCACCAACCAAGCAACCACACAAACTGCAACCACACAACCGCCACACCAACCACACCGCAAAAAACACAACCACACAAACCACAACCTGCAACACGGGACAGGAGTTAGGACCGCTACAACCGCCGCACCAACCAAGCAACCACACAAACTACAACCACACAACAACCGCCACACCAACCACGCAACCACACCGCAAAAACACAACCACACAAACCACAACCTGCAACACGGGACAGGAGTCAGGACCGCTACAACCGCCGCACAAACCACGCAACCACACATACTACAACCACACAACCGCCACACCAACCACACCGTAAAAAACACAACCACAACACGGGACAGGAGTCAGGACCGCTACAACCGCCACACCAACCACGCAACCACACCACAAAAAACACAACCACACAAACTACAACCACACAACAACCGCCACACCAACCACACAACCACACCGCAAAAAACACAACCACACAAACTACAACCGCCACACCAACCACACCACAAAAAACACAACCACACAAACCACAACACGGGACAGGAGTCAGGACCGCTACAACCGCCGCACCAACCAAGCAACCACACAAACTACAACCACACAACAACCGCCACACCAACCACACAACCACACTGCAAAAAACACAACCACACAAACTACATCCGCCACACCAACCACGCAACCACACCGCAAAAAAACACAACCACACAAACCACAACCTGCAACACGGGACAGGAGTCAGGACCGTTACAACCGCCGCACCAACCACGCAACCACACAAACTGTAATCACACAACAATCTCCACACCAACCACGCAACCACACCGCAAAAAACACAACCACACAAACCACAACACGGGACAGGAGTCAGGACCGCTACAACCGCCGCACCCACCACGCAACCACACAAACTACAACCACACAACCGCCACACCAACCACACCGCAAAAAACACAACCACACAAACTACAACCTGCAACACGGGACAGGAGTTAGGACCGCTACAACCGCCGCACCAACCAAGCAACCACAAAAACTACAACCACACAACAACCGCCACACCAACCACACAACCACACTGCAAAAAACACAACCACACAAACTACATCCGCCACACCAACCACGCAACCACACCGCAAAAAAACACAACCACACAAACCACAACCTGCAACACGGGACAGGAGTCAGGACCGTTACAACCGCCGCACCAACCACGCAACCACACAAACTGTAATCACACAACAATCTCCACACCAACCACGCAACCACACCGCAAAAAACACAACCACACAAACCACAACACGGGACAGGAGTCAGGACCGCTACAACCGCCGCACCCACCACGCAACCACACAAACTACAACCACACAACCGCCACACCAACCACACCGCAAAAAACACAACCACACAAACTACAACCTGCAACACGGGACAGGAGTTAGGACCGCTACAACCGCCGCACCAACCAAGCAACCACAAAAACTACAACCACACAACAACCGCCACACCAACCACGCAACCACACCGCAAAAAACACAACCACACAAACCACAACCTGCAACACGGGACAGGAGTTAGGACCGCTACAACCGCCGCACCAACCAAGCAACCACACAAACTACAACCACACAACAACCGCCACACCAACCACGCAACCACACCGCAAAAAACACGACCACACAAACCACAACCGCACAAACAACCACACACACCACCACACCAACCGCACAAACCACCACCACCACCACACTAACGCCACCACCAAAGTCAAACTGACCCGTGTTTCAGGGCCATTTTGATGAATCCTTTTCTGTTCTTCACCTGAAAAACACAATCAACAAAGATCAAACTAGTCTAGAAGATTAGTCGCCGTTTTTCTGTCTGTCCCACATCTCCTTTAACTTTCTCCTTTAACTTTCTCCTTTAACGCTCTCCTTTAACGCTCTCCTTTAACGCTCTCCTTTAACGCGCTCCTTTAACACGCTCCTTTAACACGCTCCTTCAACACGCTCCTTTAACACGCTCCTTTAACACGCTCCTTTAACACGCTCCTTTAACCGCTCCTTTAACACGCTCCTTTAACACGCTCCTTTAACACGCTCCTTTAACACTCTCCTTTAACACGCTCCTTTAACACGCTCCTTTAACACGCTCCTTTAACACGCTCCTTTAACACGCTCCTTTAACACGCTCCTTTAACCTCTTCCAGAGTCACGTGGCGCTGGGTTTACAGAGAGCGGCGTGTACATGTACATCTTGTACTTCAACACCCTGGGAAGACAGTAAAAGTACAGGACATGTGCCGTTCCAACACTCGTCCAACAAGGATGAAACTGTTTGTGCATCACGGGTAAAGTCCATCACGTGAGACGTTTCATGTGGGTCCACTCAAGACGCGGCGCCACAAGCAGAACCACCACCAGACACATCGTTATGGTGACACGTGGTGACACGTGGTGACACATCGTGACATGTGGTGACACGTGGTGACACGTGGTGACACGTAGTGACACATCGTGACACGTGGTGACACGTGGTGACACGTGGTGACACGTGGTGACACGAGGTGACACGTGGTGACACGTGGTGACACGTGGTGACACGTGGTGACACGTGGTGACACGTGGTGACACGTGGTGACACGTGGTGACACGTAGTGACACGTGGTGACACGTGGTGACACGTGGTGACACGTAGTGACACGTGGTGACACGTGGTGACACGTGGTGACACGTGGTGACACGTGGTGACACGTGGTGACACGTGGTGACACGTGGTGACACGTAGTGACACGTGGTGACACGTGGTGACACGTGGTGACACGTGGTGACACGTGGTGACACGTAGTGACACGTGGTGACACGTGGTGACACGTGGTGACACGTGGTGACACGTGGTGACACGTGGTGACACGTGGTGACACGTGGTGACACGTGGTGACACGTGGTGACACGTGGTGACACGTGGTGACACGAGGTGACACATGGTGACACATGGTGACACGTGGTGACACATGGTGACATGAGGTGACATGTGGTGACACATCGTGACACGTGGTGACATGTGGTGACACATCGTGACACATCGTGACACATTCTGATGAATAACCCGTGGGTGGCGTGGGGCCCGTGTAGGACCTGCAGAGTGAGGGCTCCGGGTCGAGCGTCCAAGGCCTCCGAAGCTCCGCCCACGGCGATCACGGCCACGTTTCCTCCTCCGGGACGACTCATCAGGTGAGACAGGCTGGACTTGCAGCTGGACACCAGGCCTGGACAGACACGGGCAGAGAACGTGAGCACGAGTCTGGGACGAGTCCGAGTCCGGGACGAGTCCGAGAGCTAAGGAGAAAGTGACAGAAGCATTGAGAGTGGCAGCAGGTGAGTCCAGTCCTAGTCCTGGTCCTGGTCCTGGTCCTGGTTCTGGTCCTGGTTCTGGTTCTGGTCCTGGTCCTGGTCCTGGTTTCAGGGTTCAGAATAAGCGGTATCGCATTGCAAAATGCGAGGCAATTTCTCTCAAATGCGATGCATTCGTCATAAAAAGTGTGTTTGTATCGCAGCTTTTGCGATACAAAAATGTGTGTTCAATTGTATCACCAAAGCGCCTAAAAGTACTGATCACTCGTCAATCGATGGTCAATAACAGCATGACACATGTAGGACGCTGTGTTGTCATGACGAGTCCCGCTGCTGTCTCAGATTGAGTCTGAAAGTGGGAGGAGCCACGTGCGGTAAAGTTAGTGTCACAGGTTCAGACTTCTGAGGTCAATAGCTCCTAAACACAAAAGTCTTTCATCATTCACATTGCCAAAATATTCATATTTACACTGCAGTGACACAACCTCGTTTTTAACAATCAGATGCGTATTTTGGGCGCAGCGAATTACACTGATCTGAATGTGCAGCCGGAGCCGAGTGCTTAGGGACCGTCATCAAATAGCAAAACTAAAAATGGAACGTCAAATAGAGCGGTACAATTTGAATAACACATAAAATACACCATGATGGAAACACCACAGCAACATTTATTTTTCCATAAGAAGCTTAATACATATTTTTTCTGAGTGTAATGACAATTAATATGTAAATGAGACTCCTGCAAATAGTCATCTGATTGATGATGATGTGGAAGAAAGTTGTAAATGAGGCCATCTGACTTTGTGTTAATTTGTTCAACAACTAATTTTTATTTGCAATATTTCTGTTTTATTTAAAGATTTTTTTTTTTAAGTGTTAAAAAGTTAATTTGTTAAGAGTTTTTTTTTTTTAATAAAATGTTTACAAATACATTTTAAATAAATAATCGTGTTATATCAATGGAAAATATTGATTGTTAGTCACTTTCGTGTTTTGCTATGCAATTATCAAATTGCTATACAAATTTCGAAAAATTAAGGGATTGTTTAGCAGCGCCGCTATACAAGTGAAAATCCTTCATCTGAACCCTGGGTTTGGTCCTGGTTTGGTCCTGGTTTGGTCCTGGTTTGGTCCTGGTTTGGTCCTGGTTTGGTCCTGGTTTGGTCCTGGTTTGGTCCTGGTTTGGTCCTGGTTTGGTCCTGGTTTGGTCCTGGTTTGGTCCTGGTCCATTCAGAGTTTTGTACCAGAGTTCAGGTGGGCGTGGCAGGTGGATCAGCCAATCAGAGACCAGCATGTTCTGTCCATATCACAGAGGCTCAAATGAAGGTAAAAGTACAAACACATGGTCCAGTCCTGAGCTCTGAGGACGTTCTTCACACCAAACACAGAGAGACACTGACCGGTCCAGACTGTGGTGCTGGAGGCCCCCGGAGCCCAGACTGTGGTGCTGGAGGCCCCCGGAGCCCAGACTGTGGTGCTGGAGGCCCCCGGAGCCCAGACTGTGGTGCTGGAGGGCCCCGGAGCCCACCACAAGCCTCTGTGATGTTTACATGTTTAGTTATGACACCAGCACGTCACAGTCCTGGTCCAGTCCGGTCCTGGTCCAGTTCTGGTCCAGTCCGGTCCTGGTCCAGTCCGGTCCTGGTCCAGTCCGGTCCCGGTTCTGACCTCCACACATGATGTAGTCCCTGAAGAGTGGGACCCTGAACCAGAACGGCAGCATGAGCAGGTGAGGAGTGAGTCCAGGGAACTGAACCGAGAAACCTGTGGCTTCAGTGCAGAAGTTCCCGAAGCCTCCGGCCACGAGCACGCCTGGAAACACAAGACAACAGGGACTGAACCGGGACTGAACCGGGACTGAACCAGGACTGAACCAGGACTGAACCGGGACTAAACCGGGACTAAACCAGGACTAAACCGGGACTGAACCAGGACTAAACCGGGACTAAACCGAGATTAAAAGGCGACTAAAA